>NC_080428.1:20185597-20500812 GCF_029873635.1 Malania oleifera
CTTATGAGTTGATCAGGAAAATACTTAGGGGACTACCTCCAGTTTAGGAAGCAAAAGCTACGGCAATAGCAGAAGGGAGAAATCTCAAGGAGATGTCTATTGACAAACTCATGGGATCGCTCATCACCTATGAGCTTGCAATAAAGGAGAGGAAGAATGAGCAAAGCAAAGCAAAGAAAGCCACAACACTTAAGGCATCGTCAAACAACTCTAGTGAAGAAAGTGATTAAGAATCAAATGATGACATGGCCTTGCTAACAAAGAAGTTCGGAAAGTACTTGAAGAAGAATAAGAAGTTCAATAGAAAATTCTAGAACTCAAAATTAGAAAGAGGAGAGTTAAGCGTGAAGAAAAAGAATGAAGATCCACCAACTTGCTACAACTGTAAAGAGGTTGGACACATCAAGCCTGAGAGTCCCAAACTAATGAAAGCCTCTAAGATAAAGAAGAAGGCGCTAAAAGTCGGTTGGGATACGAATGGCATAAGCTGTTTAGAATCTGAATCCAGCAATGACGGGATTGCCAATCTGTGTCTAATGGAACATGATGACCTTGAGGAACAATCATCGTTCTCATCATCTTTTTATTATTCTAGTGATTCTGAAAATGAGAATGACATGCTTTAATATGATGAACTGAAACAAGAATACTTGTACTCTATTAAAATGCTTGAGAAAAAAAACAAGGAAAAATTCTGATTTGAAAAGTAAAGTCAAAGAACTTTCAAGTTTAGTTGAATGTCAAAATGAATCTTATGCATCTCTCATGAAAGTCAAAGAATTGAAAATCGAGGAGTTGGAAAAGAATTTGAAAGATAAATTTGAGATTATTTATAAATTTACTGAAGGAAAAAATAATTTTAAAAAACTCCTAAGAGCTCAAAGAAATTCCCTAGAAAAGGAAGGTGTTGGTTTTAATGAGAAGGAAAATCTAAAACAGAGACATCTTTACATGGGATATTTTGTAAAAGAGTCAAAATCATATGTTCCAACTAAAGACTGTCATAGAAATATTACATGCTTTAAATTCAAGAGGTTGGGTCACATATATAAAATTTGACTGTCCTTTTAAAATAAAGATGTCAAAATTAAGAAAGTATGGAAGGTCAAAGGAGAATCTAGCACTAACCCCCATGGACTTAAGAAAATTTGGTTACCAAAAGTAGTTATCTGATTGTGTCTTACAGATATGTTTAAGATCATCATCCTCAAAAGACAGATGGTATATGGATAGTGGATGTTCACGTCACATGACCGAGGATAAAATGAAGTTCACATCCATCACACCCAAGGATGAAGGATTTGTCACTTTTGGAGACAATGCTAAGGGAGGGATCACAGGTGTATGTAAAATTGATAATGATTCATCACTAATTATAGATTATGTTTTACTGGTTGATGGTTTAAAGAACAATTTATTGAGTATGAGCCAACTGTGTGATAAAGGTTACAAAGTGTCTTTTGAACATGACAAGTGCATTGTTGAACATAAAACTGATAATAAGATACTGTTGACTGCTGAGCGTCGTGAAAATGTATATACCACCAGTTTTGATAACTTAGCCATACAGAGTGTGACATGTTTCTCTGCTATAAATAAAATGAGTTGAATTTGGCATAGGAGACTAGGACACACAGACATGGACTTAATATTTAAACTAGTTAATGGAGACTTAGTTAGGGGATTGCCTAAGACAAAATTCGTCAACGATAAAAATTTTTAGGCTTGTCAACTAGGAAAACAAGCAAGAACAAGATTTAATAAGAAGAAAGAAATCTCCACTACTAGGCCACTTCAAATGCTACACTTAGATTTATTTGGTCCAAACCCAATTCAGAGTTCAGGAGGGAAATCATACGCATTTGTCATAGTTGATGATTTTTTAAGATATACATGGGTTCTATTCTTAGGTCACAAAGATGAAGCGTGTGAACAATTCATAAACCTATGCAATAAAATCTAAAATGAAAAGGGATATAACATCACTAAAATTCGAAGTGATAGGGGTAGAGAGTTTAAAAATCAAGGCATGGAAGACTACTGCAACTCATTAGGAATAGCTTATAATTTTTTGGCTCCTATAATACCATAGCAGAATGGTGTAGTTGAAAGGAAAAATAGGTCTATACAAGAAATGGCTAGAACTATGCTTAATGAACATAAATTACCTAAGTATTTCTAGGCCAAGGTATTGAATACCGTCTGTTATGTTCTAAATAGAGCTTTGATTAGACCATCACTTAATAAGACTCCGTACAAATTATGGAATGGCCATAGACCAAACATATCATATTTTCATGTCTTTGGCTGTAATTGATTTGTTCTTAGAGACAATGAACATTTAGGAAAATTTGATGTGAAATCAGATGAAGGTATCTTCCTAGGGTATGCCTTAGATAGCAAAGCCTATAAAGTTTATAACAAACGAACATTAACAGTTATATAATCTATTCATGTAGTGTTTGATGAGTCAAATCCCTTCTCCAAAAGAACTGATGAAGATGAAATTGAGATAAATAAGGAATTTGATAAACTATCCATTGAGAATGATTCAGAAAAGAAAAAATGAAATTAAGGAACCATCCATTGAAACTAATCAAATTGAAAATTAGGTTAATGAACCACCTAGAGAATGGAAGTACATAAAGAATCATCCCATTGATCAAATAATAGGTGAACCATTATGTGGAGTAGCCACATGATCCTCACTTAGAAATATGATGAGTTAGTTTGCCTTTCTATTTCAAGAAGAACCTAGGAATGTGAGTGAAGCAATTGAGGATGAATCATGGGTGTTGTCCATGCAAGAAGCGTTTGAGAGAAACAAAGTATGGAAATTAGTTCCTAGACCTGAGGATAAGGCAATTATTGGGACAAAATGGATATACAAGAACAAGAAAGATGAGCATGGGATAGTTTTTAGAAATAAGGCTAGACTAGTAGCTCAGGGATATAACTAGGAAGAAAGAATAGATTTTAAAGAAACCTTTGTACCTATACCTAGAATAGAAGCCATTCGAATGCTTTTAGCCTATGCAGTTTTTAAGGATTTCATGCTATATCATATGGATGTCAAAAGTGCATTTTTAAATGGCTACATAAGTGAAGTATATGTAGAACAAACCTCAGGTTTTGAAAGCCATAAGAATCCAGATCACATGTATAAACTGACTAAAGCCTTGTACGGTTTAAAGCAAGCTCCTAAAGCTTGATATGAAAGGTTAAGCGGTTTTCTACTAGAAAATGGATCTGTCAGAGGAAAGATAGATACAACTCTGTTAATAAAGTCTAAGAAAGATGACAATCTCCTAGTTCAAGTATATGTAGATGATATCATATTTGGAGCTACAAATAAAGAATTGTGTAATGAATTTGCTAGTACTATGCAGAATGAATTTGAAATGAGCAAGATGGGTGAACTAAATTTCTTTCTAGGACTTCAGATTAAACAAGCAAAACATGGAATATTTATAAATCAATCAAAGTATATTAGAGATCTGCTCAAAAAGTTTAATATGGAATATGGAAAAAATACTAGGTATACCTATGAGCGCTTAATTGAAATTACACAAAGATGAACAAGGTATACTAGTAGATGTTAAGATTTATCGCGGAATGATTGGTAGCTTACTACATCTGACTTCTAGGAGACTTGACATAATGTTTAGCATATGTTTGTGCGCAAGATTTTAGGCTGCACCAAAAGAGTCACATTTGTTAGTTGTCAAACGAATGCTTAGATACCTGATAGGAACCGTTGAGCTTGAGTTATGGTATCCTAAGTATACATCTTTTGAGATTATTAGCTATTCCGATGCTGATTTTGCTGGTAGCAAAGTGGATAGGAAGAGGTCGAGTGGTACGTGTTATTTCTTAGGACATTCGTTGGTTTCTTGGTTTTCCAAGAAGTAGAATTCAGTAGCTCTTTCCACAGCTAAGGCTGAATACGTAGCGGTAGGTAATTGTTATGCTTAAACGCTATACATGAAGCAACAACTAATGGATTTTGGATTAAGCTATGAAACAATTCCTATAAGATGCGACAATACAAGTGCAATAAACACCTAAAAAAATCCCATATTACATTCACAAACTAAGCATGTAGAAATACAACACCACTTTCTTCGTGATCATGTGCAAAAAGGAGATGTGAGACTTGAGTTTGTATGCACGGATGAACAATGGGAAGATATATTCACGAAACCACTTGCAGAGGATAGGTTTATCCAAATTAGGCGAGAATTAGGCTTGATGTATCGTCGAGAGGTTGCCTAGAATTATATTAAATAACATAATTCAGGGGGAGCAACGTCACTTGATATTCACAATTTGTTAAAAATTTCACTTGCAACTCATTTGTTCTCATTTGATATCACATTTGTCATCAATTGGTATCACATTAATTAACATTTGGTATCCTCATGTAATCTTTGAAATTTGCCACACTGTCTATGGTCATAATGCAATTTACATTCAACAACACAGCTTTACGCATTAGCAAGGGGGAGAAGTAAAGTTTTCAAATCTGATGGTTGAACAAGTTTAAAACTTTAAGATTTCAAAGGAGAGAAGAACATAAGGTGACTCGTTCTGAGTTATGCTTCCAAGTGCAGAAGTGTCAAGTTGTATCAAGGATGAGTCCAGGATCGTATTCCACAGGGACCACTGAGTATCAAAGTATTTGTGAAAGTTTAGTGAAATCCTGTTGCTGTAAAATATGGGTTGAAAATCTTTTTGGTCTTTTATGATTTTGAAAACAGTAAACAAAGAGGAAGAAGCTTGAGTAAACTATCAAAATGAAACTGAAATTTTATCAATTCTCCAAAAATGTAAACCTACTAACGCAATCAAATTAAACAGATTAACTGAAACAATTTAGCAAATACTCGGGTTACGGGTCAATGTCTACTTGCTTCCATCGTTTATTAATTCCCTAGGCCTTACTCCTCTTCTTGTTAATCCAATCAAGGCATTAATAAGATGAAATTTTATTACTAAGCTCGAGTAAATTTGCCACATCCAAACGGAAGAAAACATAAACTCTCATTAAGCATCAACCGAATGTCATGTAAATTAGTTGATGAAAATCCTAGATTAAATCAAGGTTTTGATGTGCCTAACGTCAACAACAAAACAAGAAACAAGAGCTAGCGATTTATCAACGATGCCTTTAATTTTCGGTTTTAACCAAATAAAAGTTTAACAATGATATCATAGGATAACTAATAAACCATGGAACGCAAACGACATCAACCCACACCCTGAGTTACCGAACTTAGCCACTCATGCTTGCAATAAAAAAACAAGTATGGAAATCCTAGTCTACCTAAGGAAATTCCTAAACACGCATTAGTAAAGATGACAACTACAAATAAGGAATTAAAACACACAGGAATGGAAACTCAATCAACACATACGCACTAACAATCAAACCTTTAATATGGATCAATAATTCAAACCGAGAACTCGAACAAAAATGCAAATACATCAAAAATCTAAACTTTGAATGATACCAAAAGATAAAAATAAGAACTTTAACAAAATTGAAAAATACGACCTTTGACGAAATTGACCCTAACTAACCCGAGATTCAATAAAAAGACAAAATTTTGGAAAAACAACTTCCAACAAAAATTCTTTTTATTATTATTATTATTATTATTTGGCTAGAAGTAAAACAGAATTTAAATTAAAAGAACGATAAATAAATAATTGAAAGAAGCTAAACTAAACTCTAACAATCTAATGACAATATTAATTGAGAAACCTCAAATAAACAAGAACTAAACATCAATAAAATAAAATAAAGTAAAAGTACTTAACAATCACTCAAACAAATTTTCAACACTCTATTTAACTAACTAAATAATTTAAAAACAAAACACATTCAATTGCAATAAACGGAGAAAGGGAAAAAAGCCATAGTAGATGGTTCTCAGGTTGCTGCTGCTACTGGTTGTGATGGAGACTTTCGGCTACTGTGGAGGAAGGCTTGCTGTGCTTGAACAGGGGGCTGCTGTGCTGGTGTTGTTGTAGCTGCAGAGACACACGGCTGCTGGTGTTTCACGGGTTGCAGCAGAGAATGGCTTGGCAGCAGAGTGGAGAAGATGCTGGCTTGCTCTCGGGTGTTGCTGCTGTGTTGCTGAAGGTGGTTGCAGCTGCTGTGTGGAACTGCTGCAGAAGAGTCTCCACTGGAGTGGCTTTGGGGATCTAGTATGGTGTTGCTGTGATGGAGTAGCTTCAGGGAACGGGTCCTGGTAGCAAAGTAGAGGGAAGCTGAGGGAGTTTAGGGAGAACAAAGAGGGAGAGGAAGAGAGTAGGGGAGAAATCAAGGAGAAAATTAAAATAAAAACAGAGGTTCGGCTGCAGCAGATTGAAGCACAGTAGGAGGGCTCAGGGCAGGGGTTGAAGGCAAGGTAAGGGAGAAACAGACAAGGGAAGGAGAAGAGGGAAGAGAGGAAGAGAAGAGAGTAAAGCAGAATTGAAAGAAAAAAATACAAAACCAAAGAAGAAGAAGAAGAAGAAGAACAAAGGAGAGGAGAGAAAAGCTTGGTGTGCAGGGCACGGCTGGGAAAGAGGGGAAGAGAAGAATAAATAGAGATTGGGGAAGAGAGCCCTAGACCCGGATCCGTGAAACCACAACCCGACCCGTTTGGAAAGGGTTGACCCGGCTACTTGATTTTTTTCATTTTTTTTCATTCTCCGTTCATCAAAAATTTGACTCTTCTAGAGCTCGTATCTCATAAAAATTAAAACATGAAAGTTGTATATAATCCTTTCCTCTTTCTCCAAAAATTTGAATTGTCTCGATCGGAGCTCGGACGGAAAAGTTATGCATGAAATACGAACAGGTGTCGGTTTTGGTTCCCGGGAATTTTCCTGCGACAAAAAATTACCAAAACTTCATAAATAGTGCAATAAAGTTCAAGAATGATAATTTTGGCACTTTGTTAAAATATTGAACAAATTTGGACATTTAATTAAAAATATAAACCGTAAAGCCCGGGTTAAGATGCCCAATTACGCAGTTTTGACCCGTAATCATAAGGTTATGTCCACTCATGTGTTATTATTATACACCTTTTTTGTTGATGTCAAAAGGGGGAGAAAAATCAGGAAGAGCAAAAATTGTTAAAAATCAGGAGCAAAAATTGTAGGAAAAATTAATTGTGCAAAGAGGGAGAAGAATAATAGCAAAAATTGTTGGCAAGACTAGTTGTGTAACGGGGGAAAAAAATCAGGCTATAGGAGAAGAATTGGGCTAAACAACGTATGTATGAACATGAGCATATTTAATTTGGAATCAGGCTAAACAATGTATGTATGAACACGAGCATATTTCATTTGGCATGAACATATTTCACTTACTGAATATTTGATGAATTATTTGAGGGGGAGCCTTGTTAGGTGTAACCCATTTTATTCTATACTTTTTCTCATATATTTGTTATCATAAAAATGGGGGAGATTGTTGATTCTATGAGTCAAATTCGGTTTGATAATGACAAATCATTTGGTATTTGATTTGTGTATTGAGATTGTGAACATGATCTATATTAAGCATGCCTGGAAGGATAACAAGTCATGGAAGTCATGAAGATTAAAGCATACATATCTTGGCACAATCCATGGAACTCAAAGAGTATAAGAATGAAGATGCAAGCAACAAGTTCAAGAACGTCATGGGAATGGGTACTTAGAGCTGAATGTACTTACATTTCATATGATTTAATTTGAGGCTCAACATATACCTTAGAATGACCTTAGGACTTATGCATTTCATGAACATCATTAGGAGATATTTATGGACTCAGAAATATTTTTAAAACCCCAAAAAATATTTTTATAAAATAGTCAAAAAAGGGAGCAAAGTAGATTTTTAAACTAGAAAAAAAAAATCTAGGAAAAGGGCACTTCAGTAGACCGTCAAAGTTTAGTCACTTGAAGTTGCAACTTTAGAAGATCGAACTTAAGCTCAGTCATCTGAAGAATTTCTTCAGAAGACGGAAGATTAAGTTTAGTCATCTGAAGAATTAATGGTGAAACACAGATGTTGACAGAAGCACCTTAGAAGACCGAACTCAGACTTCAGTCGTTTGAACCCGACACTTCAGTCGTCTGACCCTGTGTTCAGGTTAATTTTTTGAAGCTCTAAGGAACTTTAGTTGTCTGGGCCTTTAATCTCAATTGTTAGAACCTGCGGGAAAGTTTAAAAATCTAATTTTTAATGAAAGAGCATGCAAGATATTTTTTTATCCAACGGTTGAGATTTATCCTAAAGGCAAAATACCTATTTATACATCATCTAAACCCTAGTGTCGGAGCTAAGACTTTTGGAAGAGAAGAGAACATCTTTTTGAAAGAGAATTGAGAAACTTGGACATATTGCTATACAATTGCCTGCACTCCAGCTCATACTCATCAAGCTTGGGCAAATCAACTCAAAAAAAATAAAGGGATTTCATATACACATCTTGATTTCATTTTGGTATTGAGGTTTGGTAAATCAATCTTCTAGTTAAGAGTTATTCTCATAGAGTTTCTTCATCTAAACTGATTTGCTGATTGCTATATATTTTTCAAAGAGCTTGTCATTGCAAAATCCATTTTTGAATATTTGTTGAGAGGTTGATCTTGAGTGTGCATATAATAAATAATTTTGATAATATTACTACTTGAGAAAAACTTTGTTTATTTATTAGATATTTTTTATTCAAGTGAGTTTTCATTCAAATACTTGATATTTTTAATATTCCAAAATCTACTTGATTGAAAATCTAAAGGTTATCTATATACACTTGAGAGAAATATTGTTGTGACAAAGTGTGTTTCAGATCTTTGCAATCTTCAAAGTTTCTATGTATTCAAAGAGTTAACCTAAGTTCTCCAAAGCATTGACTTATATAAATATTTTTGGGAGTTTTGATAAAAGGGAAAGTTAGAGAATTATACTCTTGCATATAACGATTATATCGTTACATACATTATGAGCTTCAAATTTCACCATATGGTTAGGTATTAGGAATTTCAATTGTACTTACTAGCTTTGTTAGAAGCAATATTGAGTGTTTTGCATATTATATTGTAATCAAGGTTCGCGTTGTGAACCGGGTTTGAGGAGAGAGCTGTATATCTTTTAAGCAGCGGATTAAGAGAAAGTTGTACTCTTATAAGAAGCGGATGTAAGGGAAGCTCCATCCCAATTTAAGGAGCAAGGATTATAGTGGAATCCTTAAGTGGGTTGCTCAAGGCGAGGACATAGGCCGAGTTGGCTGAACCTCGTAAAAATCGTGTTTGCATTCTCTCTTTCCTTACTCTCTTTATTTTCTGCACTGCATTTCATTACTTGTATTTTATATGTGTATGTTTGAATAACCTCACACACACTTAATTGGGTAAAAAGACTTCTTTGATAAAATAAATTTAAATCGGCCTCAATCTCCCACATTTACTTTGTTGAGCATAGATATCAGGATTAAGTGGTAAATAGGTTTGACGAATTTTTAAAATACCCTATTCACTCCCCTCCTTGGGATTACACCTAATCAACAAATATTAATGACAAATTTATAAGTATTAGTGACGGTTTTAAATTAGTTGTTATATCTTTCATTACTACTAATTATTAGTGACGAATTTTAAAATCGTCACTAATAATGTTGTATTAGTAACGGATTATAATCGTCACTAAAACTCCAATACCATCACTACAAATTTTATATTGGCTTGGCACAAATTTGTCACCAATAATAGGGTATTAGTGATGAATTTCAAATTGTCACTAATAATCCACTATTAGTAACGAATCCTGAAATCGTCACTAATAGTAGAGTATTAGTGAAGGATTAAAATCGTCACTAATACTTATTAACCTTTAGCGAAGGATCATAATTCGTCACTAATATTATAGTATTAGTGATGATTTTAAATTTGTAACTAATAGTTGAGTATTAGTGAAGGATCAAAACTGTCACTAATACTGATTAGCCTTTAGTGAAGGATCATAATTTGTCACTAATGGTTGGGTTTTAGTGAAGGATAAAAACTATCACTAATACTTCGCCTTTAGTGAATGATCAATATTCGTCATTAATATTATAATATTAGTGACAGTTATGATCCTTCACTAATATCTATAAAAACCATCACTAATTAATTAAAAATTTATATTTTTTTAAATCATTAATTCCTGTGAAAATATGTAATTACATTTTTGCATAGATAACATTAAACCATAATTATTAAAAAGATTCACAAATTAGTAAAAATTCTAAATCAAAATCAAATAAAAATACATTATATAAATTCTGAGTGTTTTGTACATGAATCTCATATGTTCAGATAACAAAAAAAATACAAAAAAATACAAAAAATGCAAAAGTAAAATAAAATAAAAGCTGCATCTTTCTATAGTGTACGGGATGGTGTTGATGGTGTGACAGCTGCAAACCCTACAAATTAAGAATTATAAAAAAAAAATTAGTATACAATTTTTGACCATATATGTACTATAAGTATCAATGATTTGATAGAAAAATAAACGGACCATCAGACAAAGGTAAAAAAAAAAATAGGATACTATTTTAAATTGTTAAATTTTATCAGTTTTGAGAAATTTTGGTGGCATTTTCCCTATAAATAGGAAAATTTTCATAGAGATATGTTTGAAACCTGGGTGTTTTTACAAACTGTAAGAACCCAACCCAAGAATTTTTGATTAAATGAATGAGAAAAAGGAAACGAATTTAAAAAGGTGAAAATAGTAAGGCTAGTCAATAAGGCTCCTTCTCTCGTCGACGAAGTCCCTTCTACAGCTCGGCGATGAAATTCAAAGGTTTGTCGACGAGTGAAAACTGAGAGATTTTGGGAATTCTGAAATCTCAGGCTCGTCGACGAGGCCACACCATCATCGATGAACGCCCTTCTTCTGCTCGTCGATGAGCGCTCCACTTCGTCGATGAGGCTAGCCAAGTCAAAGGTCTATGAGTTGAATTTTTGGTTGCTTTATTGCTAATAAAACTCAAATTCTCTCTCTCTATAGAACTCGAAGGAGACTCTCTCTCTCTCTTTCTCTCTCTCTCTCTCAAAGGTCTCGGGTTGTCTGTTACCCGAATCAATGATCTGACGTTACCACGTAGATTAGGAGGAAAAACTCTACGTTATTAGCGGATCAGATCTTCGTTTTTAAGGATTTTCGGGTTTTGTTCCAAAATCGAGGTAATGGTCTAATTTCATTATTGGTTTGGTAGATCTATAGTGGTTGGGATTATATTGAAGTGTTGTTATTTGGTTTTTAGCTTTTGGGGATCCCGTGTTGCTGTTTTAGACTGATTAAGTTTGTGTTTCGATTTTCGGGATAAGGTAAGTGGTTTCTGTTTATATTAGTTATTTTGAAATCTGAATCAGTAAAACTGTGATTTAAGATTACACGAATGTTGTGGTTACTTATTTCAAACAATTTATCGGGTGAAATTATGGAATTTTTGAGTTTATAGTTTTTGGGAAAATTGAGGTTTCGAGTATCATCTCTGTTTCTATTGAAAAATTTTATATATGATTAAATTGTAATATAGAGATAACCGTACCTTTGATTATTTAAACTGTGTTTTTGATATGAGATTATTTGTTAACCCAAATAAGTGTGGAATGGGCTGATGTATTGAATGATGTGTTTTATGAAAAAAATGTGCCGGTTAATTACCATAGGCTATGAGTTATTGAAATGAGATATAGGACCAAGAGTTTCAAAATGTTTCAGGTTTTGTGAAAATTCTGAGTTGGAATAAAATCGAAGGCCTAGGATAATTGAAGCATGCCGATTAACTTCCAAAGGTTGAGATATGAGGTGTGCTGGAATAATACCATAGGCCGCTGAGTCTGTTAACTACTGCAGGCTCAGATATCCAGCATGAGGCCAAGGGTGTGAAATACCACCTATGATTCCAGTTTGTCAGCGAAGGGTGTGAGGTTCGCCATATTTTCATCGGTTGAACGCTGTAGGGCTTATGCTATGCCATGTTATCGGGGGTTCTGTGTCGTGCATCCGATTTAGGCTGAAAAGTGTGACGACATCAAATTGAGGTGTTTTGGTGAGATGTGTACTAGAACTATATTGTGAAAATATTGGAATTGTGAAATGTTTATGTTTTACTATTAAAATAACACTCATGTATCCACACACTGATATAGCTTGTTTCAACCTTACTGGGAGGTGTCTCACCCCTATCATACAAATGTTTTTCAGGTCCCTCGAGTAGTTGACACTAGCATCCTAGTGTTTTAGGAGCTTGGTTTTGGTTAGCTTAGTAGAAGTACTTGCATAAGTATTGATCTTTGGTCGGGTTGTCAATTTGGGTTATATAGACACCCGGGGTATGTTTTGTATTTTGGAAATTAGACTATGATTTTGTATAGACTATGGTATGGTATGATGGTATACTATTATGATGTAATAGGTTGAACTATTCTACTATGTATATTGTGTACGTGATTGTGGATAGGGTATACGTGAACCCTACGGGGTGGGACCGCTATATTGTGTAGTATCATGGATAGTTGTATGATACAGAGACAGGTTAGGTTACTAAGTCACACCCTGGGGCCTATTTCTGGGTTCGGGGCTTAATAACTTGGGGTTAGAGCTAACCAAGTTGTTAGGACTTGTAAACTTGGTTTGGCTTGACTAGGTGAACATACCAGAGTATAGGAATGTAGGGAATAAGTAGAGTAGGTCGAGGGTAGTCTTGTAGCTAGACAATGATTCATTGACGGTGTTCTGTGTTTTTCTTGGAATGATGATTTCAGTAAAACCACAGCAAACCATTGATGGTTTCGTTTTTGTGTGGTAGGGAAAACCTGGACCTAAGAGTCTAGAAGTTAACATGATTATCCTGCAATGATTGTGTTAATTGTGCTATGATATAGGAATGCTAATCTATTCCTATATTATTTTTAGAATGGAGCCCAAGCATAGCAACTGGGATAGTAGTTCGGAAGGGACTGCGAGTGAAGGGTCCCCTTCTGTGCCTCAGGGATTGACCATGTAGATTATGCGGGGTTGAAACCAAAGTGATGGATGAAAGGTTGTCTGTGGCTACACTGTTTAGGAGTGTAGTGATCTGTAGGAAGATGTTAGGGAACTGTACAATGATAGTTCAGGGAAGGCCATTACTCGTAAACCTAGTAGTGTACGATATGTTCGGTTTTGATGTTATACTGAGGATGGATTGGTTATCCTCTAGTTTTTCTATGATTGATTGTCATAGAAAAGTGGTGCTGTTCGAACCTCCTGGGGAATAGGAGTATGAGTTTGCAAGATCGTGTGTGTGCTCAATGCCACAGATTCTGTCGACGATGCAGGCAAGAAGGTTACTCTTTGAAGAGTGTCAAGGGTACCTAGCTTGTGTGAAGGAATCATCTCGGGATGATTTGAAACTTGAAGATATCTGAGTGGTTAACGAATTTTGGGATGTATTCTCGGAAGACTTGCCCGGTTTACCTCCTGATCGTGAGGTGGAGTTCGCTATTGAATTGCTGCCAAGCAACACAATAATTTCTAAAGCTTTATACCGGATGGCTCTAGCTGAACTTAAAGTTTTGAAGGAGCAGTTGCAGGAACTACTGGATAAAGGCTTTATTAGACCCAGCATTTTGCCTTGGGGAGCTCGAGTATTGTTCGTGAAGAAGAAGGACGGGTCAATGAGAATGTGCATTGATTATCATGAGATCAACAATGTAGCAATGAAGAACCGATACCCATTGCCTTGTATAGACGATCTATTTGACCAGCTGCAAGATACGCAGGTCTTCTCGAAGATCGATTTATGGTTAGGGTATCATCAGGTGAAAGTTATGATTGACGATGTTGCAAAGACTACTTTCCAAACCAGATATGATCACTCTAAGTATTTGGTCATGCCTTTTGGGTTGACTAACACTCCGACGGTATTTATGGACCTAATGAACAAGGTTTTCCATGAATACCTGGACCAGTTTATAGCAATATTCATTGACAATATTCTGGTATATTCTAGGAGTCTGGAAGAGCATGAAAACCATCTGAGATTAGTATTTCAGGTACTGTGGGAAAGAAAGTTGTATGTTAAGCTGAAGAAATGTGAATTTTGGTTAAAGCAGGTCGCATTTCTAGGTTATATCGTGTCGAAAGCTGGTATCTCAGTTGATCCAGGTAAGATTGAAATGGTGATTGACTAGGTGAAACCAAAGAGCATGCAGGAAGTTTGGAGTTTCTTTGGACTGGCTAGGTACTATCGGCGGTTCGTGGAGGGACTCTCAAGATTATATAGCCCTTTGACATGGTTAACGAGGAAGCGTGTGAGATTTGATTGGATCGACGAGTGTGAGCAGATTTTCCAGGAGTTGAAACACTGATTGGTCACTACTCTGGTTTTAACCATCCCATCTAGGGACGGTGGTTTTGTGATTTACAGTGATGCATCTCTAAAGGGTTTGGGATGTATGCTGATGCAACAGGGGAAAGTAATTGTTTATACTTCTCAGCAACTTAAGGAGTATGAGAAGAATTACCCCACGCATGATCTAGAATTTGCGGTAGTAGTATATATGTTGAAGATCTGGAGACACTACTTGTACGATGAATAGTGTGAGATCTTCGCGGATCACAAGAGCCTCAAATACTTTTTCACATAGAAGGAGTTAAGCATGAGGCAAAGAAGATGGTTTGAACTGATCAAAGACTATGATTGCACCATTAGCTATCATCCGGGGAAAGCTAACGTGGTAGCTGATGCATTGAGTCGGAAGTCAGAGCATGCGTCAGTATCTGCAGTAGTAGGTCAGCATCATATCAGATAGGATCTGGAGATTCCTGGCATGAAATTGGTGGACGAAAATCATCAGGTTTTCATTGCTAGCTTGGTAATCCAACCGACATTATTAGAGAGGATTAAAGCCTCACAAGCTAATAATGAAGAGTTAGTCGAGGTTGTAGAGAAGGTGCAGCCGAGGTTGGTTGCAGATTTTAACATCTCCGAGGGAGGTGTATTGAGGGTTGGAACCAGACTGTGTGTTCCAAACAACGAGGGGATAAGGAGGACGATTCTGGGGGAAGTGTATCATTCTTTGTACAGGGTACATTCGGGTAGCACGAAGATTAACGGGATTTGCACGAATCTTTCTAGTAGAGTGGCATAAAAATAGAGACTGCTCAATTTGTGGAGCAATGTCTGATGTGTCAGTAGGTAAAGGTTGAGCAACAGAGGCTAGTAGGGCCATTGTAGCCATTGAGTATCTAAGAGTGGAAATGGGAGCATATCTTCATGGACTTTGTCACCGGGTTACCACTAGTAGTTCATGAGCAGAATGCAATACGGGTGATCATGGACAGGTTGACCAAATCTGCTCACTTTGTACCAATGAAGGTTAGCTACTGTTTGAGTAGGCTAGCAGACCTATATGTGTAGGTGGTAGTTAGAATGCATGGGGTATCGGCTTCCGTTGTTTCAGATCAAGACCCGAGATTCACTTCTTAATTCTAGAAGAGCCTATAGGAGGCACTGAGGACGAAGCTTACTTTTGGTACAGCGTTCCACCATTAGACTGACGAAGAGTTAGAGAGGACGATATAGATCTTGGAGGACATGTTACGGGCTTACGTATTAGATTTCGGCAGTAATTGGATTCAGTTTCTACCATTAATGGAATTTGCCTATAATAATAGCTTCCAAGCTAGTATTGGGATTGCATCGTTGGAGGCATTGTATAGTCAGATGTGTCGGTCTCCTATGTACTACAATAAGGTCGGTGAACGGAAGATATTGGGTCCCAAACTCATATAGCAGGCTTCTGAGAAGGTTAGGTTGATAAGAGATAGAATTAAATCAGCTTAGAGTCGATAGAAGAGTTATGTGGATGTTCACAGTCAAGAGTTGGAATTCGAGTTGGGGGGTAAGATATTCCTGAGAATTTCTCTGATGAAATGAGTGATGATATTTGGGAAGGACAAACTGAGCTCGAGGTATATTGAACCATTCCAGGTACTTGAACGAGTGGGTCTGGTAGCCTACAGAATTGCACTACCCCCGATGCTCTTTTGGATCCACATTGTATTCCACATATCCATGTTGAGAAGGTACATTCCGGATCCATCACATGTGATTAGTTATGAATCTTTAGATATTGGGGATGCTTTGGTGTATGAGGAGGTACCAGTTCAAATTCTAGACCAGAAAGTTTGGAAGTTGAGTACCAAGGAGATACTATCAGTGAAAGTACTATGGCAGAATCATATGGTTAAGGAAGCTTCTTGGGAATTGGAGATAGAAATATGCTAGAAATATCCACATTTGTTCTAAGAGGTGATGTTTACAAGAACGGTTAGGGTAAGCATGTGATGTATCTATTATTTAGAGTGATGTGTGGTTAGTCTCTGGGAGAGTTTTATGATATTGTGAGCTCCTGAGACACTATGTATGTAACCACGATATTCCTCCACCATAAGTGAGGGTATGTAATATAATTGGGATGGGGCTACTATATGGGTGGCTGCCAGCTCTTCCTAGAGTCGGGTATGTGTTTAGGTATTGGTGAGTTAACGAGGACGAAATTTTTGTAAGGAGAGGAGGTTGTAAGGACCCAACCCAAGAATATTGGATTAAATAAATATGAAAAAGGAAAGGAATTTAAAAAGGTGAAAACAGCAGGGCTCGTCGATGAGGCTCCTTCTCTCGCCGACAAAGTCCTTTCTGCAGCTGGGTGATGAAATTTAGAGGTTCGTCGACAAGTGAATATCAAGAGATTTTGGGAATTATGAAATCTCAAGCTCGTAGACTAGGCCACGCCATCGTGAACGAATGCACTTCTTCTGCTCGTCGACGAGCGTTCCACTTCGTCGACAAGGCTGGCTAGATCAAAGGTCTATAAGTTGAATTTTTGGTTGCTTCATTGCTAAGAAAACTCAAATTCTCTCTCTTTATCTCTCTCTATAACTCGAAGGATACTCTCTCTCTCTAAGGTTTCGGGCCATTTGTTACTTGAATCAACAATCCGACATTACCACGTGGATCAGGAGGAGAATCTCTACATTATTAGCGGATTGGATCTTTGTTTTGAGGATTTTTCGGGTTTTGTTCCAAACTCAAGGTAAGGGCCTAATTTCATTTTTGGTTCGATAGATCTATAGTGGTTGGGATAATATTGAAGTGTTGTTGTTCAATTTTTAGGTTTTGGGGATCCCATGTCATTGTTTCGGACTGATTAAGTTCGTGTTTTGGTTTTTAGGATAAGGTAAAGGATTTCTGTTTATATCAGTTATTTTGTAATCTAAATCGATAAAACTGCGATTTATGATTATACGAATGGTTTGGTTGCTTATTTGGGAAAATCTATCAAGTGAAATTATAAGATTTTCGGGTTTACAGTTTTTAGGAAAATTGAGGGTTTCGAGTATCATCTCCCTTTCTGTTGGAAAATTTTATACATGATTAAATTGTTATATAGAGATGATCGTACCTTTGATTATTTAAACTATATTTTCGGAGTATCTGATATGAGATTATTTTTTTTACCCAAATAAGTTTGGAAGGAGTTGATGTATTGAATGATGTGCAGGCTGAAAAGCGTCTCGGTTAACTACTGTAGGTTGTGAGTTATTGAAATGAGATATAGGAACGGGAGTTCCAAAATGTTCCATGTTTTATGAAAATGCTGAGTCAAAATAAAATCGAAGGCCTAGGACAATCAAAGCATGTCGGTTAACCACCAAAGGTTGAGATATGAGATGTGTCGAAATAATACCGTAGGCGGCCGAGTCGTTTAACTATCGTAGACTCAGATATCCGACTTGAGGCCGAGGGTTTGAAATACCACCTATGATTTCGGTTGGTCACTAAAGGGTGTGAGTTTCACCTTATTTGCATTGGTTGAATGCCGTGGGGCTAATGCTATGCTAGGTTACTAGGGGCGCTATGTCGTGTAGCCAGTTTAGGCAGAAGTGTGTAACGACACTAGAACAAGGTGTTTTGATGAGATGTATATAGGAACTGTATTGTAAAAATACTGGAATAGTGAAATGTTTATATTTTACTGTTGAAATAACACTCATGTATCCATACACTGATATAACCTGTTTCTACCTTACTGAGAGGTGTCTCACCCTTATCATACAAATGTTTTTTAGGTTCTTCGAGTAGCCAACACTAGCTTCCAAGCATTTCGGGAGTGTGGTTGTTGGTTAGCTTAGTAGAAGTACTTGTGTAAGTACTGATCTTTGGCCGGGTTGTCATTTTGGGTTATATAGACACTCAGGGTATGTTATGTATTTTGGGAATTAGACAATGGTTTTGTATAGACTCTGGTATGGTATGATGGTATGCTATTATGATGTAATAGGTTAAATTATTTCACTGCGTATATTGCATATGTGATTGTGGATAGAGTATACGTGAACCCTATGGGGTCAGACCCTTATATTGTATAGTATCAAGGATCGTTGTATGATACATAGATAGGTTAGGTTACTAAATCACACCCTAGGGCCCATTTTCGGGTTTGGGTCGTGACACAAACTGTTCACAATAATCCAACCAATAATTAATGAATTTTATCAGTGCACAAGATCTTATATAATCAGCATTAAATAATGTAATGTGTTTATGCATCCCACAAACAATCTATATCAGACTATAGTTCTATGAAAAAATAAAATGTGATGTTGAGATTTTCATGGCTTCTTTAGGACTCAAAAACAACTATAATAATAAAATAATGCAAACGAGTCCATTATTGATAGAATTTTCACTTAGCATATGCAAAAGTAAATTTAGAGATGAAGTTCACAATTCATTTGAACTTCAGTCATCCTTTCAAAAATGTTTGAACATTCATCACACTATAATCATTCTCACAAATATGGTATTAGGATTTGATTATTTTGGGAGAAATCTAACAAATTTTCGGCACCATGCCTTCTGTAAATAGAACATTTCCCAAACCTGCAAGTCACAAAAGCATGCAATTTAGAAGATTTTTGCATCATACAAATGCTCAATGTTCATAAGACAACCTTATGACTCAAAAATAAAGAAAATGATATGCATGAAAGCCCATAGGATTATTTTTTTCCAAAATTATAGAAGTTTTGAAAAATTTTGGTAGCATTTCCCCTGTAAATAGGACATTTTCCATAGAGATATGTTCCAAACCTGGGCGTTTACACTAAATAGTTCAGCATAATCCAACCAGTAATGATTACATACATATATACATACATACATACATACATATATACATACATACATACATACATACATACTTAAAGATCTTTATTTTGACTAGATGTTATGCATGCTTTTGATCTTCGTTTCCCTAATTGGGCATTCAGTTGGGAGTTTAATGTTGTTAGACATTTAGTTAAGGAGTTGGCCGGGAGGCTCCTTTTTTACTTGTAGGCTATAGAGTTTGGAAGATTTATTTGGGAGGAGGTTAAGAAAGCAATTGAATTTAACAAATTTTCAGCAGCATGCTGTCTGTAAATAGAACATTTCCCAAACTTGCAAGTCACAAAATTTCTTCTTAGGTTTAGCTAAGCCAGCAACAGTAGTACACAACCTAGGGTTTGTCTATGCATATATGAAATTGCGGAAAAGATAATTCAAGTCCCAACAGCACAAGCAATACAGTTCCAGTATCTCCCAACAATTCACAATTCCGCATATGAATAGAATTAAACAAGCACTCACGTGCACATTTTTTGAATTTATATTACCTGATGGCAGGAAAGAGAGATGCTTCATTAAAAGATACTAATTTTAATTTATTTTCTTTTAGTTTTATTTCAAATTTTTTATTTTAGGCAGGTGTGTATGCTTATTTTTAGGGAATTACTTACCTACTATATGCATCGTAAACCCATAGAATTTAAGTTTATTATTTTCGAATAAGGGGTGCTCACCCTGAGTGTGTGCATGCGTTGCATCAATGCATGTGTACATGTTTTAGTGCATGTATGTATCTGCGGGTAGATCTGTTAAAAATGACTAAATGTGAATTGTGGGGCAACTTGCTTATTTAAAAAATGTAGGTGTCTGACTTCTCCACACCTGCCTGGGTGGGCATAATTATAAGTTTATCATGTATAAACTTTACCAGCTGACAATATTTAAGCATATTTCTTACATGATCAATTTTCCCAAGTGTACCCATTCATGAATCTCTTTATCAAGCTCACATGTATTAGACTTAAAATATGAGGTATAGATGCTGAATTTTCTATGCACAAGAATATAACAACTATATACTAGGATTTGATAGCTTACCTAAAAAAAAGTCATTATCATGATGTAAATGACTCTAAAATTGTAACCTACCATCCTCTTAACCACTTGGCAGTGAACCATTAACTACTAGGCCACAAACCCCAACAATGATATTGCGAGGGTAACTGATCAATACCTCATTTTTTATTTTAAAGTTCACATGCAATCAATTTTGGTCAAGAATTCTATCCTCAACTAAAGCTGAAATGTCATTTCACTAGTCTTAAAAACTCTGTAGTAAGGTTCAGAGATGCGTCAAAAAAGAAAGTACTGATTCATGAAAGTGAACTTAAGAGAAAAGAAAATAAATATTTTAACTAAAAACAGAAGTGAGAAACAGATAAAAATTATAGATATTAAAAAAAAGCATTTGTGTGTGCACACACCTATATATGTATTATATGTTGTGCAACACCTAGCGCAAGGCATCATGTGTGCAATCTTTCCTCCACACTTGGAGAGATTTCCAAACTTTTGAACCTTCGGATTTGGATGATACACACTTACCATAGAATCAATGCTCACCCTAATCAATTATATATTTATATGTAATTAAGTAGGTCCTATATGTGTGCATTTTACATAGTGAGCTCAACCATCCTACTTCAGTACCATGACAAATTACCATTACTCCCAACAAGTGTAAGCTTGTGGCCAATGAGTAGCTTAATTCATTTTTTCAATTCTCTAGCACACAATACACACTTTAATATGGACATATCTTCATATGCAATAAGATGACAGCTCTTGTTACACAACATATAAAGTCAAATCATTCAAAGTTATGGGTTGTCTTGAATGTCTTCATAATTTCGTACTCTCTTATAAAAGAAGCCTTAACCCAATTCTTTAAAAAAACCTATACATCTTGATACATGGGACTAGATTTCACCAAAATTTCCAAAAATATACTCAAAATTTCAAATTTTGAAGGGGGGGGGGGGGGGGGTTCCAAGATAACAAAACTAATGTTGTTTTTCTTTCAAAATTTTTGCTGAAATTTTGGACACATCACCTCGAGTTTTGGGAAATTTCTCCAATTTATAATGATTTCAAAAATTATGAAACTTCAATTATAAGTCTTAGTTCCTACTTTTCTTTTAAATGAGATTGGGATGTCATATTCATTTATATATGTGGTTTGGGGTTTATAGTTATTTAAACTGCATTATAAGTAATAATAATGTTTAAAATTTAAAGTATGCCAATAATGAAGTTATTTATATAAATTATAGTGATAGAAAATAGATAAAATATAATGACACGATAACTAGCATTTAATAATTTATAATGATTATATTATACTCATGTACACCCTTGCTCAATATTTTGTAAACTATAATCAATGAAGTATATAAACACTAAACAATATAAAATTTCATCCCAATATCAAAGTTACTGGGATAAGAACAATGATTTTGAACAACAAAGAAGATACAATTCAACTGACATTTTATAATGATGATTTTGGACAATCAAATGAATGTAAGATGGTTAGTGTAATGATTTGGATGTTCTTTACTTCGTCACGTACTGGACACGTGCAATTTATATACCATAAATACAATATACTAGTCATGAATACATTTTTTTTAGTTTATTTTTTATCCAAATTAGGCATAATCATGTCCATTAACATCTCCCAAAGTTCCTTCAAGGTTGCCATCATTTGTATAGGTTTTCATCATTTGTATAGGTTTCCATCATTTCTTTTTAAATGAAATATAAGTCCATATTGAAATTTTAATTTCTGTGAATCAAGACTCCAAAACTTTCTATCTGAATTGAAATTTAATTAATTTTCTTGATGTTTCTTGAACATTTCCAACATTATCATAAAAACATCAATAAATATTCAGATTTGTAAAATTTATAGTTTGATCATAACATAGAATTGATTGAGAGAACCATGGAATGGAAACAATACCAATTTCAACCATTATTTCATCAACATGAAAACATGCAGAAGTAGCTAAGCACAAAATGATGACTTGTAACATTAATTATGAAATAAATATTCTACATTGAAAAGTACAAGCTGCAGTGTACTTATTGACACTATTAAGCTTGAAGAAAATCATAGGTAATTGTATGAAAGCACAACATACTACAATATTACCATATCACTGGATCCATGATAAGACAGATCCCTCTTCGGATAAACATTCAAGCTCATGTCTTAGAACAACAAAGGTCAGTTTTTTCAAAGAGTAAAGCATGGGCGGCAATAGCACACACATACACATACGCGGACACACAAAAAATTACGAATACAATGGCAACAACTTTGAACAAGTTAATCTAAAATATTTTAGCTAGTGAACATTTTTTGAGCCCAAGGGGATGACAAAAGCTATAGGAAAAAAAAAAAACTATTGTTTGCAGTGCATACCTAAATGAACGACATAAGCCACCACTATTAATTAGAGTGGTGAGCTGTACATGCATTCATTTTCATTGTTCATTATGCTTGCATCACTACACATGTTAGTATGAAACTATTACTTATGGAAAGAATACTAGTCACATAACATATAGACACCCTTCTACATGTAATCTAATTCAAACTTAAGTGTTGGAATTAAAAAAATTTCGGCAGCATGCCGTATGTAGATAGAACATTTCCCAAACCTGCAAGTCACAAAAATTCCTCCTAGGTTTAGCTAAGAAAGTAGCAGTAGTATACAACCTAGGGTCTATCTATGCATATATGAAATTTCTGAAAAGATAAATCAAGTCCCAACAGCACAAGCAATACAGTTCTAGTATCTCCCAACAATTCAAAATTCAGCATATGAATAGAATTAAGCAAGCAATAGAACTACCAGCATGCAGTTCAAAATTACGTTTTACACACCTTCTAATGAGAGGAGCCACCTGCATCATCTGATCGAGATCGGCGCATTATTTCTTCGAATTGCGCTTGCTTGTTCAGAATTGCGGCAAGCGTGGCTTCAATGGTGGAGACCTTGTCTGCCAAACTTTGGTTCTCCATTGAGATGTTAGACACGTTGTATTTCAAACTATGGTTCTCCACCGTGATGTTAGAAACCATGTCTTTCGATTGTTGGTTCTCTATTTCCAGCGTATACATCCACTGAACTATCTCTTCCGCCTAATACTCGACATCTCAATGCGCTAGTTCCATCTTAGCATGAGCCTCCGCACCCATAGAAGATGATGTTGTAGGGATTATGTATTCACTTCCAAGACCTTTCACCTAGCCCCCCACTCGTTACCCAAGCACCCGAGCGGTTATCTATTAATCTATCATTTGCTGGCTCCCCTCTGCAACAGGTGTATCCCTCAGCTCGACCATCCTCACCTATTTTTAGTCATGAAAATTACAAAAAAGAAGAAATAATAATACGACTTCGATGTTTTGAATCAAATTATAAACTAAATATTTTCTTTGACTTACATGTTTGCCTTATGCACCGTCGTACCACTCCCCCGATCGCCTTTGGTGTGTTCTCTGATAAAGATTCGAAAGTGACCCCTCTACGCCAATCTCGAGATCACGCTACATTATCATATAAAAAATCATTAAAATTAACTCAGGTAATGGTTTGATAGTCTAATATATAACAATTACCCTTCGATGATTTACGAATAACTTCACCTAATCGCAATGCGTCGTAGAGAGTTTCCTACAGTTCGCAATATTTTTTTCACATATAGCCCACAAAAAAGATGTATGACTTATTATTAGCCACATCAAAGCTTAAACTAGTTATTATAATACAAACACATCACCTAATAGTGTGGATCACAGAAATGGCGACACACCACCTCCCAATCCTCTTGGGATATTTTATCATATGAGTAGGTTTCTGTTTGATCTCCCATTGCATGAAAATGTTTGTGCATTTTCGTATGATAGGTCTTAATTTTATTGCACAGTTGGACATCCACCACCCTCTTCACGTGGTCTATGTGGAGAATGTCCATATCAAACTCCTCCTGCATAGGTCATACAATTAGAATGTTAGACAATTGTTTGGCTAATATATAAAGTCAAAAAAAAAAAAAAAGGTTTAGGATTACTTACCAAGATGCGCATGTAAAGAACAATACATTGCACCTCAGTCACCTGCAGCCAGCTGAAGGCAGTGACTAGAGCATACTGTCGGCATATAATGTCGAGCTCCTGTGTCCACACTAGGCACCAATCGTCATGTGGGGCCGTGAAGCCTGGAGGAATGTCGATCCAAATGCACTGCTCCATGCACTCCAGGTGCTTCTTAAGCATCATGTTCTTCTCTACACCATGACATGATCTGACCGTGGATGTTGATGCTGAAAGAAGAATTAAATTAAGAAAATTTTTTTAATCATACATGTGAATAACCATCAATAGTTTATATCGAAATATATTAATCGTAACCTTATCGATGCTGCTTATCATGTTGGGCAGCTCACCCTACATGTCATCCCCAGCTAAGGTATCCATGTTTGGTTGAGGTCCCAATGGTTCAGATAATGATGGTGCCACATCAAGACCGATGGGCTCTGTTGGTCTTGAGGACGTTGGATCATCCTTATGTGATGTAGTCGAGAGTCTAGAAGGAAGTGGGCCACAATGACCTCTCGATGCCATGCCTGCAAAACATTAGACAAGTAAATATAAGAAGTATGAATATTATATGGATGCATAATAAATACATTTTTAGTTATTTACACATATCAGATGCATAATGACAAACATAACATGCTTACCCCCCCTATACGTCTTCAATATCGGTAGCATCCTAACTTTCTAAAGTGTCTTTCTCTTCACTACATTGCTCGACCTCTGTTTCATCTTCCCCATCAATTTCCTCATCGTCGATGAAGTGAACGTCTACAGAAGGTTCAATTATAATATCAGAAGTCCCTATGTGTTCTACCGTGGCATTAACCCTATTAAATGGTATAGGATTGGCTCCTTCTTCGACAACATTGAAAGCAGATTGCGCTACTACACTAATAGATGGCTCATCTTCTTGGAATGTAGCCTCATTGGCACTTTTCTCCCCATTTGTAACTTCTGTAATAGCATACAAACTTCGGGGAGGAATCTTTTTGGCCACATGCCATTCAGCCTTCAATTTTGTGACTTTAAAGTAAAAGACTTGTTCTGCTCTGCGTCGCTAGCAAAAAAGGGTCATTTTGATACAATGTCTTGAAAAAATTAACACTGGTAAAGTAGGCATCCATGTTTATCCTAGTATTTTTTATTGACAATGTCCCACCAGGTACACTTGAATAGGTGGATGATTTTGTTTGCTCCATAGTAAAGCTTTATAATAATGTCATCCATGACACCAAAGTAGTCAATTTCTTTATCTCCTTTTGTGCCTAGCACCACAACCCCACAATTTTGGGTTCTTCTATTCAATTCGAGGGACTTTATATGAAATCGTAATCCGTTGACAATGCAACCGCTCTAACAGTTAACTAATTGATCCGGGCTATATGCGAACGCATACAAATCTTTACTTGTCATTGGTTCTTTATGGTAATACATGACTTTCATCTATTAAAAAAATAGGAGTTTAGATAAGTAAATTGTCAATATTGAAAATGTACATTGCTTTGTACTCAGGCAGTATTTGTTACTTATACGACTCCCAAACCAATTAAAAAATTCCCTCCTATGTCTTTCGTCAACATTCCTTTCATTTTGGGCTAGAAGTTCAACTTTATGTTCGCTATATGCAACAATAGTACATGTTAATGTCAAGTAAGTATATAAATATGCATATGTAAATACAATGCAAAGTAAGGAGTTTTGAACCATGTACTTGATATATGAAATAGTTTCATCACAATTATTGAAGACGTAAAAATAGGCCTTTTGTAGGTCGTTCATATCAATGAAATCGTAAGCCCGTGTATTGAATGGCTAAACATTTTCTTGAAATATAGAGCTCCTTAGTTCTTCATCTTTGACATTAATAGCATGAACATTTGTATTTCCCTCCTCACGAGTGAACCTTGTGTCAATATCATGTAGATACATTAAGAAAAATGCAAGACATTCACTGTCAATGTATGCCTCAATGATTGAACCTTCCTGCCATGCCTTATTGCGCACATACCCCTTCAAAATGAACAAGAACCTGTGCATTTTACATAGCATTATCAACCTGTAGACACACAAAGGAAAAAAAAAAAAAAGGAAATCACGTGACCATCATTGAATAACTTTATAATTTACCTCTGAATAGGATACATCCAACGATATTGGACCGATCCTCCAATTAAGGTCTCCCTTGGTAAATAGACGGCTAGATGGACCATCACATCGAAGAATGCTGGCAGAAATATTTTCTCCAGCTTGAATAGTATGATCATGATGTCATCCTCTAACCATTCAAGTACGTTTACGCTCAATTTTTTGGAGTACAACTGTCAAAAAAGATCCCCAACTCAATCAACACCGAGTGAACATCTTCGGTCAACTATCAATGACGAAAAACGGGTAGAACCCATTGTAGAAGGACATGACAGTCATGACTTTTCATTCCTAATATCTCCCCTTCCTTTTTGTTTGTGCATCGAACTATGTTCGAGGCATATCCATCCGGGAACTTCACTGAGTTCAACCATTCAAAGAATTTATTTTTCTCATCCTTCAAAAATGTGTAACAAGCTAATGCCATGAGAAGTTTGTCTCCATTATGAAATAGGTGCAACTTAGGTCGTATTCTCATATCTTCGATATCCTGGTGAGCATTTGTGGTGTCCTTTGTCCTCCCATTCATATCCAATAATGTATAAATGACATTCTCACAAATATTCTTTTCGATTTGCATGACATCCAAGTTGTGGTGTAGTGGAAGATCTTTCCAGTATGGCAACTCAAAGAAGATGCTTCTCTTTATCCAATTCAACTCCCAGTCAGCACGTTTTCTTTTTCTACTGGTTGATGGTTTTCCAAATTTCCCATCTCAGATCAACCTGAGCTAATTTAACATCTCTTCCGTACTTAGTTGCTTTAGCTGAAAGCTTCGTTCAAGTTTTCCATTAAAGCTTTTGATGCCACGAGTCCTCCAAGGATGTCCAGGTCGTAGAAAACTATGATGACACATATAGCATAACTTGCACCCGTGCTTCAAGGATAAGGGCCCAACATCCTTATTACAGACTAGGCATGCTAAGTAAAATTTTGTGGTCCAACCCAACAGGTTGTCGTAAGTTGGGAAATCATTAATTGTCCACAACACTGCAACATGCATCTAAAATGTTGTCTCGATTTCCACATCGAATGTATCGGCTCTTTTTCCTATAGTTCTTTCAACTTGTCAATTAATGGGCGTAGGTACACATCAGTATCATTACCAGGTGCCCTCAGTCCAGGAATAAGCAGAGACATATAAATGAAGGGTTCTTTCATACATCCCATGTTGGTATATTGTATGACATCATCATAATTGGCTACATGCTATACGGGTTGTTCATGTTACTGAAAGGATTGAACCCATATAAAGCAAGTCCAAGTCTGATGTTGCAAGGATCACTAGCAAATCATGGATGCATTTTTATCAAAATCAGCCTAAGCTTCGGAGTTTGTTGGATGGCTAGGTGTGTTTCTATCTTGAAGACGTTTTTCTTAATGCCATCTCATATCGGCAGCAGTCTTTCTGCACATGTACATTCATGGCAGTCACAAGATTAATGGACAATATCATAAAATCTTTTAGGGGATCTTTTTACCATTCTTTTGATTGGTTGTATACCTTGGTTCACCACATTCTGGGCACTCATTCGCATGTTCATGTTCACCATAAAAGAGTGCACAATCATACTTACACGCATGTATTAGAGTTTAACTGAGACCCAATTCACGCATGTATGTCTTCGACTCATAAAAAGACATCGAAAGTGTTTCACAATTAGGCAGTGCCACCTTAAAGGCTTAAATGCATGTTGAATGCGCTCTAAGATAACCCATGCATTGTCCTTGTATGAAGCAACTTTATTAGAAACTCTAATTTTGGGAACTTTTTACAATTTGGATATAGGGGCACCCGTGCATCCCTCACGAGATTAGCAAATGATTCACCGAGTTGATTTAATGTACTAGGATTGCAAGGTATGGTACCTGCTGAAGTAGATTCATCACCAGTACGCGACACACTAACATCGTTCGTGTCCACTACAATCCCCCTTTGCAAGTCACCTAACATTTTGATTAACCCTTCCAAACCTTGGCTCATCCGAACGGTTACCTTCCTCGGTCAATTGAACCCACTTTAATTTTCAAATTCTTTATGAGTGCTCAGCCGAACATCCCTAACATCAGTCAACTGAACCTCTCAGGTTCTGGTAATTTTTCAGTGCTAATCATGATTAAATTTTAATTAAACAAATTAGAAAATACCGAGTGTGTCCCCAATGGTTATATTTTTGGGAAACTCTATAAATATCCCTTTCATTAGTAAAATTAGTAGCTTTGATTAACTTCAAAATCCTTTAAAATCTTTTCTTAATCAAAGTTCCCTCATACCCTTTTTCACTTCAAAAAATCCTTTTGGTGGCAAAAGTTTATACTCTATCTCCCTTTTATTCTTGTTTAACAAATCTTTTGAAAGAGAGAAATTTCTCTTAGGGTATTCATTTTATTTCAGGCATATCTTTTTCAAGCACCCACTCTAACTTACTCTTTAATTTTTAAAATAATTTTTGAGAGTGCTTCATAAAGTTTTCCCATACATTTCTTGATAAATATTTTCTTGGGAAAATTTGTGTTTGCTTATGAATCTTGCACATCCATTGCAAGATTCAAAGGCTCATGTGTGTTTGCTTGCAAAATATTTTTGAGCCAAAAGCCCTAATTTCTGTTGAACACTATTTGAAAAATATTTTAGGGAAAGATTTTTATCGGGTTCAAAAACTTTGAGTGATCATCTTATACATTAATTTTGAAGGTTGAAAAATTTTTTGAGTGCTTAATTTTTGTTGACTCTATGAGTCTGATCCTATTTTGATAATAACAGAACCAATGTTTCTCACCTATACCCCTTCATTTGGTAAAATTAGCAACTTGATTAGCAAACAAAATCCCAAATTTTCTCTCAAGCAAAATATTTTCTACTACTCATACTCTTTCTCAAAATCACTCAAACTTACCTTCTCTAGCTCCTAAATCCTCTGTAAGTGTCTTGAGTGTTTTTTTAATTAGGTTTGCTCTCTCATTGCTTGTGATTGAATTGATTTTTCCTTGAGAGCTAAACCTAAGTGTTCTTAGGGGGCTTTGCTCATAAGCCTATCCTAAGAAGACTTTTCTAAGTTTCTGAGTGTTGCACTCGCATTGCAATATCTTAGGAAGCTTGTATTTGTTCTTGAGTTGCAAAATCGTTTTCAAACTTACTCAAATATCTTATGGGATTTACATTGATATATTTGTGAAAAGATATTTGTGTTGGTAATATTAATCGTTGTGCAATATTTATTCACTCACATATTAGTTGCTACATACAAAGATTGCATATCTTTTGCAAACCAAGCATAGACACTATTTGCGTGATTGACATATTCTGTTCTTTGGAATATTAAAAACTTGCGTGATATCATTGTTTGAGCACCTTGATTGAGAACATCTTGAAATACAAAGATTGCTTGTTGACACTCTCACGTACGCATTACACTGATAGAAAATACATTTGAGAGTTGAACTATTTAGACCACACTAAGCTTACATATTGAATCATTTGTGGTGTATGTAATTGAACGCATTTGGGTACATATCTGCTTTACGTGAAAGCACTTATATCTGTACCATTTGATTGTAAAATCTGAGTGACTCCAGGCGTGGCTTGAGGGGGTAGTAATCTAGCCCGGTAAGGATTGTTGTAAAGGTTGAGGTCAGCCCTATGCGAATTGACCTGTTTGTATAGGTGCCGCTCCACCCAATTAAGTGAGCAAGAGTGGTAATCCTTGTGCTTGTTAGCCAAGGCGTGGACGTAGGCAATTGGCCGAAACTTGATAACATTTCTACGTGTCACCCTTTCTTTACTGCTTTCTGGTGCTTGTGTGATTGATTAAACTGTTTTATTTACTTTATGGTATACATTTACTTTACTCACACTTGATTGACCATAGGGTTGTGAATATACTGGTGTTAGGAGATTGACCTATAGATCAAATTTTAAAAATACCAATTCACCCCCCTCTTGGGATCACGGTAAAGCTAATAGGCCCCACTACACTCACATGTCATCAGGGGTAATTTTAAATTAAAGAGAAGACCTTAGGCTAATATCATAGAGGCTTCGAGTGACAAAACCTGGCAAGTAAAATTACTTCAGTCGACTGAACCATGGACTGGTTAAATAGTTTACTTGACTTCGGGCGACCGAACTCAATTGATTGTAGCATCCATAGGTGATTGAATTCGCTCACTTAATTTTCCAACAACTCGGGCGCCCAAACAAGACGTTCAATTTAAACCCAGGTGACTGAATTTTCAAGTTTGGCAGACCGAACTTGAGTCCAAGCGACCAAACTTTGGACAGAATGGAAAATCGCTTCGGTTAGCAAACCGAACCCCCATTCAGTCACCCGAACTTCAAATTCACCTTTTTCTATTATGTCTATTTGGGTGACCGAAACCTATGGGTTGGAACACTGAAACTCTTGGTGGAAACCAAGGTGTAGTCCCAAGAGGAGGGTGAATTAGATTTAAAAATTTTCTTTCAATTCTTTTTAAGAATCCTTAACCGCTTTTAATACTTTTAATGAATTCTTTAACTTCTTGTTGATTTATCAAATACACAATAAATACTTAAAATAAAATTCAATTCACATCCATAACACAAGTATTTAAACAATCAAGTAACCAATTAATCAAACAAGCCAATCAATTTTCCAATAAACCACAATATCCAAACTAAGGTACAATATTCAACTTTTGTTTGTTTGCAGCCCTGTAAATATGAATGTTTGATTCAAGCCCTATGGTAATGAATTTGCTTTCTCAAAATATAGTGCAATATAAAATCCAATACTCTTTCCAAAAGTTTAGATCTTAAAATAAACTTTTAGTTTGTAAAGTCTTTGGGTGTCTCACCAAACAACATACTCCCTTACGGTTTCCACAAAGTATGGATCAAACAACGTACTCCCTTTTGGTTTCCGCAATCCCAAAAACAAATTAAGCTTAAGTTTACTTAATATCAAATCCATGTAGTGTTTATGATTAAGGAATTTAAAATATCCCCGCAGTTCGTATATGCTTTAAGTATAGAGAGTAAGGGGAAAAGAGGGTGAGACCATAGTTTTGCGAGGTTCAGCTTATACCCAGCCTACGTCCTGACCTTTGGCAAACCACCAAAGGATTCTATAAAACCAATTCCTTTGCTAGGAAAAGCAACACCGTTTACACACTCCATTAGTAGGCTAGAGCCCGCCTCTCCAAGTGATATCCCCTTACTCGGTCACTCCTTCGAATAGGCTAGAGCAGCACCTCTCTAAGCGATATCCCCTCGCTTAGCTAATGATCCAACAATCCTTGAATCATCACAATCTACAAGAGATACAACAAATAGATGTGTACAAAGTGTGCTCTCAGATAGAGGTGATTAATACAATTGAAAACTAATATACTTCAATTCAAAATATCTATATGAAATACAATTGAAAGCTCAAAAGAGATTTCACCAAGTTTTCCTTCTAGATGAGAATCAACAATTCAGAAACACAAAGAAGGATTGATCAGTTGCTTCTAAAATTTCTCAGAAATTTAGATGTGTAAAGATGAGAGCATGAGAGCTTTTAAGAGTATAAGAGTTTCAACATTGAGAATTGATTTTCAATTGGTTGGTTAATCTAATTTGCAAAACCATGTATTTATAGAGTGAGTTTCCTTGTCTCCTAAGTTGCTTGGAGTGTCCCCCAAGTTTTTATAACATTTAGATTTAAAAGATAAATTTTTAGAATTTTTTCGTTAAAGATCATAATTTAAATTTTCGTAGGGTTAGTTGGAAGGACAGGCGATTGGGTAGGTGTTTATACAGGGTCAACCAGCTGGACAAGCGACTGAGACCTTTCTGTCTACCAAAAATTGATTCTGTTAGATGGTTAATCAGCTAATTGAACACAGGTCAAAATGGTCAGTCAGCTGATCTGTCAGTTAGCTAACAAAACTAATTCATTCTGGTCAATTGGCTGATCAGACAATTTGTTGAGGTGCTGACAGCCTCGACCCTGCTTGAGTATTTGGGTCATAACGTTTTCTATAGGACTCTAATTTGGACGTTCTTGGTATAAAATGAAAGGTAAGAGAAAATCCTACAACTTTCATGTTAACACCTTTTAAAATAAGGACATGTTGAAAGAGAAAAAGGCATATCAATGCAGATGTAGAAAAAATAACAACATTTAAAAAATCCTCTTTTTGGTGCTTTTCATTCCAAAAATAATTTTAACCATTTTGAAATATCTTTTGATCTTATAAAAATATTTTCCAAGTATTTTAAAATGTATCTAGGTCCAAGAAATTAACCTCTGAGCTTCTTGTATCCATATTGAAATCGAATGAAGTACTTACATAAAACTTCCTTAAGATTCCTTCAACTCTTGAAGTCTTCATGTATGGAGCTTTGAGTCCATCTCTTCTTCAAGCTTTCAATGTACTTTAGGATTTTAGCAAGTTCACTTTAGTATGCATGCTCTCATACTCTTCAAGCTTTATTAAATGACCTTTGTACTACACTTTTTCTTGGATTATTCTTATGTTGCTTAAGTATTTTATTTCAAACTTGTTTAACAGTTTTCCCTTCAGTCAGTCGGCTGAGCTTCTGTCCAGTTGGCAGACTCATACTATCTCTTTAAAGGTTTTGTTCAGTTAGTGAGCTGATCATATGGTCAGTCGGCTGACAATTCTTCTGCCAAGCTTTCTTATTTATCAATAAGCTCTATTTGCTTCATATTTTCTTTTCTTTTTATTTCAGTTAAACATCCAAACTTCATGTATCCTAATGCTTTCTATTTTATGCTTTGTATGGTTTATTCATTGATTTGAGGCCAACAATTTTCATGAGTTTCAATAAGATAAGTTTAAATAATTTTATCTTTATTCTCTATTTCAATTTATTCAATATATTTGTATGATGTTCCATAAATTTAATATCAAATGAAGTTGATGAATTTAGTATTTCATTTTTTGTACCCATATTTTCTTGGGTCCGGATGGTTTAACAAAGGATATTTCTTTAATTCTACAAACTTGTTTAGTCTTCACACCCTTTCTTTTAAATGGATATTCAAACTTTATGTCCCTTTTTCTTACATTGAGAGCATATGGTGTTAGTGTAGGCATTAGAAGATGTGCTAGCACAATATTTGGATGCTTTTGAAAAATAACCCACGTAAAGATTCTTTTTCTTTTTTATTTTCAACCCCATTAAATCCAATGCCTTCTTTGTTTAAGGTCACCCTTTGTGAGCCTATCATTTTGTCAAAGTTTTCCTTTCTTTTTGTGAAGTTGTAAATGATCTTTTCTTTATCTTCAATTTGATTTTTGAGATCATTTATCTCCATATCTTTCCTGTCATCAACCTTCTTTTGTGATTTCTCTAATTATTACGATAATTTTATGATTTTATCCTCTAATTCAGAAATATAAATGTCTTTCTCATATTCCATAGAGGATAGGGATCAAAGATCTTCTATCATCTTTTCATTCTTGCTTTCTAATTTCTTGATTTTCAAGTCTTTTTCTTTTTCAGCAAGATTTCTAAATTCTAATTCTTTTATTATAGCTTCATACTTATTTTCAATTTTCTTGAGTTTTGAAACTTTATCATTTTCAACAATCTCATCATTCCATCATTCTTGTTTTTCAATAATGTGTTTTTTTTAGTTACTTTGATTAGCATCTTATGTATTTTGAATAAATCATTTTGAAGTTCTTCATAAGATTATATGCTCTCATCATTTGATTCATCACTACTATAACAATTAACCGATTTGGATGAGGAGCTTCCCTCATTGTCCCATGCCATAAAGCAAGTGTAAGCAACCTTTTGGTCTCTTGATTCACATTCCGAACTACTTGTACTATCCCAAGTAGTGGCTTTCATGGCCCTTTTGTTTTTCTTCTTACACTCTTTCTTAAGTAGTGGACATTCTGATTTTATATGTCCAACTTTGCTGCAATTATAACATGTAGGAGTTTTATTTTTAGATTTATTTTTGCTAATTTTTTTTTCTTCTGATTTGGAGTTTTGGTTTCTTCTTTTGAATTTATTTTTCCTTCTAAGGATTTTTGTATGTTTCTTAGATATGAAGGTTAGTTCATCTTTATCCATCTCTTCTTCACTACTAGAGTTTTCTTTTGAAGCTTTGAATGCTATTGATTCTTGAACTTTGGTTTTACCATTCCTTTCATTCATTGATATTTCATATGTAGGTAGAGAACCTATTAGTTAATCTAAAGAAGTGGTTTTAAGGTTCCTACTTTCCGTTATTGCAGTGGCCTTTGCTTCCCATATAAGTGGCAAGCCTCTAAGAATTTTTCTTATCATCTCATAGGTAGTGTAGGTTTTTCCTAAGGCATTTAGGGAATTTATTATGTGAGTGAACTTAGTGTACTGCCAGTTATAGATTCATCTGGGTTCATCTTAAAAGCTTCATATTCGCTTGTAAGCATATCAATCCTATTATCCCTAACATCTATAGTGCCTTCGTAAGTTACTTCTAGCTTGTCCCATAATTCTTTGGCTGATTTGCAAGCAATGACCCTATTGAACTTATTCATATCTAAAGAACAATATAAAGCATTCATGGCACTAGAATTAATTTGCAGCATTTTGTGATCAATTTCAGTCATGTCCTTTTTCTCCTTACGGACTTGTTTTCCATCTATTAGTTTGGTATGAATTAAATCACCATCCGTGACAACCCCCCAAGCTTTCCAATTCTTAGTTTAAATATATATTCTCATCCTTTGATTCCAAAATGTGTAGTCTAAACCACAAAAGATGGGTGGTCGGGTTGAGGATTGTCCTTCTCCAAAGGGAGCTAAGCCAAAGTGGGCCATTAAAATCCTTATATAACTACTTGTTAGGATTTGTTATAACCCTCTCTAATACCAATTGAAAACCAAGGTGTAGTCCCAAGAGGGGGTGAATTGGATTTAAAAATTTTCTTTTAATTCTTTTTAAGAATCCTTAACCTATTTTAATTCTTTTAATGAATTCTTTAACTTCTTAAAAACAAAATTCAATTCACATCCACAATACAAGTATTTAAACAATCAAGTAACCAATAAATCAACCAAGCCAATCAATTTTCCAATAAACCACAATATCTAAACTAAGGTATAATATTCAGCTTTTGTTTGTTTACAGCCCTGTAAATATGAAAACTTGATTCAAGCCCTATGGTAATGAATTTTCTTTCTTAAAATGAAGTGCAATATAAAATCCAATACTCTTTCCAAAAGTTTAGACGTTAAATAAACTTTTAGTTTAAAGATTCTTTGGGTGTTTCACCAAAAAACGTACTCCCTTAAGATTTCCGCAAAGTACGGATCAACCAACGTACTCTCTGTTGGTTTCCGCAATCCCAAAAACAAATTAAACTTAAGTTTACTTAATATCAAATCCATGTAGTGTTTATGATTAAGGAATTTAAAATATCCACGCAGTTCGTATATGTTGTAAGTAAAGAGAATAAGGGAAAAAAAGAGTGAGACCATGGTTTTTACGAGGTTTAGCTTATACCCAGCCTACGTCCTTGCCTTTGGTTAATCATCAAAGGATTCACTAACACTAGTTCCTTTGCCGAGCAGAACAACACCATTTACACACTTCTTCAGTAGGCTAGAGTCGGCCTCTCCAAGTGATATCCCCTTACTCGATCACTCCTTCAAATAGGCTAGAGCAGCACCTCTCTAAGCGATATCCCCTAGCTTAGCCAATGATCCAACAATCCTATAATCATCACAATCTACAAGAGATACAATAAATATATGTGTACAAAGAGTGCTCTTAGATAGAGTTGATTAGTACAAATGAAAACTAATATACTTCAATTCAAAATATTAATATGAAATACAATTGAAGTTCAAAAGAGATTTCGCCAAGTTTTCTTTCTAGATAAGAATCAACAATTTAGAAACACGGAGAAGGATGATTAGTTGCTTTTAAAAAATCTTAGAAAATCAGATGTGTAAAGATGAGAGCATGAGAGCTTTTAAGAGTATGAGAGTTTCAGCTTTGAGAATTGATTTTCAATTGCTTAGTATAATTTAATTTGCAAAAACATGTATTTATAGAGTGAGTTTCCTTGTCTCCCAAGTTGATTGGATTGTCCCCCAAATTTTTATAACATTTAGATTTAAAAAACTAACTTTTAGAATTTTCCCGTTAAAGATCAAAATTTAAATGTTCGTAGGGTCAGTTGGCTGGACAGGCAACTGGGTAGGTGTTTATACAGGGTCAATTAACAGAATAGGCAGCTGAGACATTTCTGTATGCCAAAAATTGATTCTATTAGATGATCAATCGGCTAACTGAACACAGGTCAAAATGATTAGTTGGCTGACCTATTAGTTGGCTAACAAAACCAGTTCCTTCTCGTCAGTTGGCTGACCAAACAATTTGCTGGGGTGTTGACAACTTCAACCCCGCTTCTGTATTTTGGTCATAACCTTTTCTATATAACTCTAATTTTTATGTTCTTGGTGTAAAACGAAAGGTAAGATAAAATCCTACAATGTTCATGCTGAACACGTTTTAAAATAATAAGGTTTTGATAGAGAAAAAGGCATATCAATGCAGATGTAGAAAAAATAACAGCATTTGGAAAATCCTATTTTTGGTGTTTTTCATTCCAAAAATAGTTTTAACCATTTTGAAATATCTTTTGACCTTATACAAATGTTTTCCAAGTATTTTAAAAGGTATCTAGGTCCAAGAAATTAACCTAAAAGCTTCTTGTATCCATATTGAAATCGAATGAAGTACATACATAAAACTTCCTTAAGATTCTTTCAACTCTTGAAGTCTTCATGTATATCCTTGCTTTGAGTCCATCTCTTCTTCAAGCTTTCAATGTACTTTAGGATTTTAGCAAGTTCACTTTAGTATGCATGCTCTCATAATCTTCAAGCTCTATTAAATCATCTTTGAATCCATGCCTTAAGCTTCATATGAGCATCCTTCTTTGAAGCATAAGCTTTCAATGGATCCTTGTGAATACTTGACCTTTCATTTTCATAGTTGAGTCATGAAATGTCATCACTTAACCAAATATTTTAAGTTCTTCTTATTTGTTATCATCAAAATAAGATTTTAAGTCTCATAAGGCCAACAATCTCCCCATTTTTTATGATGACAAACAAAGAGCAAAAATTTGAGTGGGTCTTAAAAAACTCCCCCTTACAATGAGCATCATCTCAACATATTTAACAATATTTGTAATTTCAAGATCAATATCAATACCAATTTCAATATCATACAATATCATGCTCATTACATTAATTAAGTTTAAGATTTTTTAATGTCAAATACTTATACCTCTTTGTCAAATACTTCTCCCCCTTTTGAAATATAATTCATGTTTCAAAATTTAAAAATATTTCAGTACCAAGCTCAATTTTCAAATTTTGCTCAAAACTTCTCCCCCTTTTGACATCAGTAAAAAAGAGTATGATATAAACAAAATAAATCATATTTTTGAGGATATGAATATCAATCATGCATATCAAGTATATGATACCAATTTAGATTTTCATTAATTATAGTTCCAATTGAACTTTTGAATTTTTAATACCAATCTCAAATTGAAAATTTATGATACCAATAAAAAAATAATTCATGACACAAAAAAAAAATATGGAGAAACAAAATACAAGTTATGAGTCATAAGACTCCCCCTGAATTTAATACTTTCAGATTTCATACCAATTATGCGTTCTAAATTTATCGTCCATGTTTCAAACATTTGATGTATATGCTCATGGATATCAAATACCAATATCATATCAATTTCGTAATTTACTTATGGATATAATTATACTTGTCATGCTCAAATACCAATTTATATATTCATGGATACTAATACACTTTATAGATACCAATGTTAATGTCACATTATGCACAACTCATGAATACTCTATTATTTAGAATCAAATTTATCCATTTATTCATGTGATCCATCATAAGCATATATGGCCAAGAATTTATCAATTCAAATCAAAATTCAAGTTTTTAAATCATGCTTCATAACTTTATGCTCAAATTTTCAAAATATAGTGAGCCATAAATTATCAATATTTTCGCTATCTCTAAAAATTTCAAGATACCAAATTTAAGATGTGCACATGTATTATATTGCATTCATATAAGCATGGAGTAAAATACATCATGTGCTTTGTACTATACTTTTGCTTGGATTATTCTTTGTTGCTCAAGTATTTTATTTTGAACTTGTTTAACAGCTTTTCCTTTAGTTAGTTGGCTGAGTTTCTGTCCAGTCGGTTGACCTATACTTTCTCTTTAAAGGTTTTGTTCAGTCAGTCGGCTGATCGTATGATCAGTCGGCTGACAATTCTTCTGCCAAACTTTCTTCTTTATCAATAAACTATATTTGCTTCAGATTTTCTTTTCTTTTGATTTCATTTAAACATCCAAACTTCGTGTATCCTAATGCTTTCTATTTTATGCCTTGTATGATTCATTCATTGATTTGAGGCCAACAATTTTCATGAGTTTCAATAAGATAAGTTTAAATAATTTTATCCTTATTCTCTATTTCAATTTATTCAATATATTTGTGTGATGTTCCATAAATTTAATATCAATTGAAGTTGAAGAATTTAGTATTTCATTTTTAGTACCCTGGGTCCGGATGGTTTAATAAGAGATGTTTATTTAATTATCCAAACTTGTTTAGTCTTCACACCTTTTCTTTTAAATGGACATTCAAGCTTTATATGTCCCTTTTTCTTACATTGATAGCATATGGTGTTAGTGTAGGCATTAGAAGATGTGCTAGCATAATCTTTGGATGCTTTTGAAAAATAACCCATGTAAAGATTCTTTTTCTTTTTATTTTCAACCCCAATAAATCCAATGCCTTCATTGTTTAAGGTCATCCTTTGAGAGCCTATCATTTTGTCAAAGTTTTCCTTTCCTTTTGTGAAGTTGTAAATGATCTTTTCTTTATCTTCAATTTGATTTTTGAGATCATTTATCTCAATATCTTCCTTGTCATCAACCTTCTTTTGTGATTTCTTTAATTATTGAGATAATTTTGTGATTTTATCATATAATTCAGAAATATATATATATCTTTCTTATATTCCATAGAGGGCAGAGATCGAAGATCTTCTATCATCTTTTCATTCTTGCTTTCTAATTTCTTAATTTTCACGTTTTTTCTTTTTTAGCAAAATTTTTAGCTTCTAATTCTTTTATTGCAGCTTCATACTTATTTTCTATATTCTTGTGTTTTGAATCTTTATCATTTTCGGCAATCTTAATTGATTCTAACTCTTTCATGATTCCATCATTCTTGTTTTTTAGTTACTTTGATTAACATCTTATGTACTTTAAATAAATCATTTTGAAGTTGTTCATAAGATGGCATGTTCTTATCATTTGATTCATCACTACTATAATCATTAACCAATTTGGATGCGGAGCTTCCCTCATCGTCCCATGCCATAAAGCAAGTGTAACAACCTCTTGATCACTTGATTCACATTCTAAACTACTTATACTATCCCAAGTAGTGGCTTTCATGGCCTTTTTGTTTTTCTTCTTAAACTCTTTCTTAAGTAGTGGACATTCCAGTTTTATATGTTCAACTTTGTTGCAATTATAACATGTAGGAGTTTTATTTTTAGATTTCTTTTTGCTAATTTCTTCTTCTTATGATTCAGAGTTTTGGTTTCTTCTTTTGAATTTGTTTTTCCTTCTAAGGATTTTTGCAATTTTCTTAGATATGAAGGCTAGTTCATCTAAGTTTTCACTAAAACAAGTTCCTTTGTTGGGCGAAACAACACCGTTTACACACTCCTTCAGTAGGTTAGAGCCCGCCTCTCCAAGTTATATCCCCTCACTTGGTCACTCCTTCAAATAGGCTAGAGTAGAACCTATCTAAGCGATATCCCCTCGCTTAGCCAATGATCCAATAATCCTAAATCATCATAATCTACAAGAGATACAAAACATATATGTGTAGGAAGAGTGCTCTCAGATAAAGCTAACTTGTACAATTGAAAACTAATATACTTCAATTCAAAATATCAATATGAAATACAAATGCAGCTCGATAAATATTTCACCAAGTTTTCCATCTAGATGAGAATTAACAATTCAGAAATACAGAGAATGATTGATGAGTTGCTTCTAAAAAATCTCAGCAATTCATATGTGTAAAGATGAGAGCACGAGGGCTTTTAAGATTATGAGAGTTTTAGCTTTGAGAATTGATTTTCAACTACTTGGTATTTTTTAATTTGCAAAACCATGTATTTATAGAGTGAGTTTCCTTTTCTCCCAAGTTGATTGGAGTGTCCCCCAAGTTTTTATAACTTTTAGATTTAGAAAACTATTTTTTTTTAATTTTCCAATTAAAGATCAAAATTTAAATTTTCATAGGGTCAGCTGGCTGGATAGGCGACTGGGCAGGTGTTTATACAGGCTCAGCCAGCTGGATAGGCGACTAAGACCATTGTGTCTACCAAAAATTTATTATATTAGATGGTCAGTTGGTTAACCAAACAAAGGTCAAAATGGTCAGTTGGCTGACCTATCTGTTGGCTGACAGAACCAATTCATTCTAGTCAGTTGGCTAACCAGACAATTTGCTGAGGTGTTGACATCTTCGACCCCATTTCGGTATTTTGGTCATAACATTTTTTTATGTAACTCTAATTTTGACTTTCTTGGTTTAAAAAGAAAGTCAAGAAAATATCCTACAACTTTCATGTTGAACACTCTTTAAAATAAGGATTTTTGGATAGAGAAAAAGGCATATCAATGTAGATGTAGAAAAAGTAACAGCTTTTGGAAAATCCTCTCTTTGGGGCTTTTCATTCCAAAAATAATTTTAACCATTTTGAAATATCTTTTGATCTTATAAAAATATTTTACAAGTATTTTGAAAGGTATCTAGGTCCAAGAAATTAACCTAAGAGATTCTTGTATCCATATTGAAATCGAATGAAGTACTTACATAAAACTTCCTTAAGATTCCTTCAACTCTCAAAGTCTTCATGTATGTCCTTGCTTTGAGTCTATCTTTTCTTCAACCTTTCTATGTACTTTAGGCTTTAATCAAGCTCACTTTAATATACATGCTCTCATAATCTTCAAGCTTTATTAAATCATCTTTGAATCCATGCCTTAAGCTTCAGATGAGTATCCTTCTTTGAAGTATAAGCTTTCAATGGATACTTGTGAAAACTTGACCTTTCATTTTCATAGTTGAGCCCTTAAATTTCATCACTTAACCAAATATGTTAAATTCCTCTTATTTATTATCATCAAAACAAGATTTTAGGCATCGTAAGGCCAACACTTGGGTTGGCCAAATTTTTACCATAGTTAATTAGGGTAAAACAGGGTTAATATCTGAAACTAATTTAAAATATTTTTGATAATTCCCTGTATGTCCCAAAGGGTTATATTTTTGGCCTTCTCTGTATATATGGGTTCATTTGCAAAAATTAAGGGTGATTGACATTTTCAATTAGAAAAGAATCCTCTGAGTTTCCTAGAGCATAATTTTTTTCTATAGCAAGCCCATATACTCACTCTTTGCTATTCCCTTGATAAATCCAACTTTCTAAGAGTGTTCTTGAGTGATTCCAACTAGCATAAAACTCTCTTTGTATTGATTGCATTATTGTTTTTGGATTGAGAGTTTTTGCTAAAGTGTTTCCCTCGATTTAGCCAATAAATCTTTGTGTGGGAAAACCTTCGTAGCTAGTGAGTTTTTGCATCATTGTTGCAAGACTCATCAAGCTTGTGGTTTTTCATTTACAAAATATTTTTCACAAGCTTATTTATTTTTAAAATATCTCTTTAGCTATTATTTTGAGAAAATCATCTTTGAGATATTTTGAAAACTCTAGTTGGAACTCTTTGAAACTTGTGGCGATTGATTTACATTAATACTTAGTTTCAAAGAATGCTTGGAAATACACTCTAGGTCTTGATTATACATTTACATCATATTGAGTGTTTAGCACACATTATTGGCACCGAGCATATTTACTATCATCTATGCATGCATATTTATCTAGATTGTATTGTGGTACATATTTGCGTGATTAGAAGCACTTCATTTGTATGCAAAAATATTATATTGATTATTTTATTCCAGGCATGAGCCTGAAGAGCGAGACTTGCCCTAGTAAAAGTCCCGGACTAGTTTCGATCCAATTACGAAAGTTAGGTGCACCATTCTGGTAAGGTGTTGTAAATGATGCCGCTCCACCCATTAAGTGAGACTTAGTGAAATTCTTGTGCTTATGAGCTAAGGCAGGGAGATAGGCAGGATTGGCTGAACCCCAATATCATAATCAGTGCCAAGTTTACAATTCTTGTTCTTTGTGATTGATTTAATTTCCTTATTGAATATACTGCATATCTGATTGACATAGACTTATAATGGTTGAGAAATTCTGAAATTGTGGTGCATGTTCTAAAAATTGTTTAATATATCATATTTTCAATTTCATATACATTTAGACTACCCCTAGGTTGTGTAATACTGTTGCTAGATTGGTTAAACCTAGGAGGAAAATTTTTTATCTCTAATTCACCCCCTTTTAGAATTACACCAAAGTCAACAATTGTGTACACATTTGCTTATTGGAGAAGTGTAGACACCCTATTTTTGCTCTAACCAGAAAGAACAAGGGGTCTTTTACTATTTTCATTATCATTATTATTATCTTATTGTTATTATTACTATTTTATTATCACTATCATTATTTGTATTGATACTTTATTATTATTATTATAATTATTATTATGATTTTTATTATTGTTATTTATATTATTTATTATTATTAGTATTATTTTCACTATTATTATTATTATTATTATTATTATTATTTTACTATTACCATTATTATTAGTATTACTATTATTATTATTATTATTATTATTATTATTATTATTATTATTATTATTATTATTATTATTATTATAATTTGTTGACTCTACGAGTCCATTCTTATTTTGATAATGACAAATCACTAAGCATGCACGGAAAGTTAACAATCTTGGCAAGATCCATGGAACTCAAAGAGTACGAGAATCAAGATGCAAGCAGCAAAGTTCAAGAATATCTTGAGAAAGGGTATTTAGAACTCATGTATTAACATTTTCATATGATTTAATTTGAGGCTCATTATAACTTAGAATGATTTTAGGATTCATGCATTTCATGTACATCATTAGGAAACTCTCATGGACTTTGAAATGTTTTCAAAATCATGAAAAATATATTTTATGAAAGACCCAAGAAAAGAAGTCAAGCATATTTTTTAGTTAGAAATAAAAATTTGAGAGAATGGGTAGTTCGGTTGCCTAAACTCAAACCTCGGTAGCCTGAAGAATTTCTTCGATTGCCTGAAGATTAAGTTCAGTCGCCTGAAGAATTAAATGGAGAAGACAGAACCTGGCCGAGGCTCTTCGGTCGCCTAACCTTGGAACCTCAGGCGCCTGACGTTGATACTTCAGGAGCCTAAAGTCGAGTTCAGTTACCTGAACTCGCGGGAAAGCCTAAAAATCAGCTCTTTATTAAAAAGACACGCAAAGTATCTTATTGATCCAACGGCTGAGATTAATTCTAAGGGTAATATAATATATATTATGAATATGTAAACCCTAGAACATAAGCTAAGGGACACGACAAGAAAGATATACTTCTCATTGCAAGATTTGAACCCTAGAGCTGATTTTCTGCACTTCAATCTTCTTCCATCTTCGTTTAGGAAAATCTCTACTGAAATCAAAAAGGGCATTCATTCATTCAACTAAACTTTGATCCAGTATTAAGGTTTGATCTGTCAAGTTATTACTTTTCAAGAATCTCTCATCTCTTTACTTGTTTATCATTAGAAAGAGGTTTTGATCTTGAGTGTATATTCACATATAAAAATTGATTTTCGGGAAGATCATGTTTTGAGAAAAACTTGTTAGCTTGGTTGATTGATTTGAAATTCAAGAAGTACATAAACACATATTCATATATATTGTTCATTGGGCTTCTTATTGAAAAAACCTACTTTGATTAAAATATTGGAACTTGAAGGAAAACTTTGTGATTTTTGATTGAGTTGGATTCAAGTCAAATTTTTGTTAAATAGCTCACTTCAAATATACTTGAGCATCTTTATAAAGTGAATTAAGAACCCTAGTAGACTCCAAAGCATTCCAAATATATTTTCACTTGGGAGTTTTGATTAAATACGAATTTGTGTGTTGACACATATCATACATCAAACGATTGTATCATTTTTTTATACATTCTTGAGCTTCAAGTTATATCATATGTTAATATACTAGGAAATTGAATTGTACTCACAAGCCTTTGTTAGAAGCATTATTTTGAGTGTTATTTTCATATTTCATTGTAAACACGGTTCGGGTTGTGAACCGGGTGTGAGGAGGAAGCTGTACCTCTTGTGAGTATATGATAAGGAGGGAGTTGTACCTTTTGTAAGCAGCGGTTTGTAAGGGAAGCTCCGTCCCACTTTAAGGAGCAGAGTTTTTAGTGAATTCTTGAGTGGTTGCTCAAGGCGAGGACGTAGGCCAAGTCGGCTGAACCTTGTAAAATCGCGTTTGTCTTCTCTCTTCCTTTTACTCATTATTTTCCACGTTATATTCTAATTGAGTATATTGCATGCATAGATAGGATTGCCACACTCACACATAATTGAGCAACTAGAAGTAGTTGGTAAACTTATAAGAAGTGTGTAAAAGAAAATTAAGTGAATTTTTTTTTAATATCCAATTCACCCCCCTCTTGGGATTACACCTTAATCAACATAAGTATTATCATTATAAAAAGAAAAAAAAAAAGGAAAGACTTTTGAGTTTTTTAATATATCTAGGCATAGCAGCGCAGGCACAGGGGCGGGGGCGCAAGCCAAGAGAGCCAAAGCAAAAAAAAAAAAAAGAATAAAAAAAAAACACATTTTTCTTCCCCTTCTTCTTCTTCTGCTGCTCAAGCCTCCATACTTTCTCCAAGCTACCAAGCAGCAGCAAGCGTACATAGCCACCCCCTACTCCGCCTCCTCCGCAGACCTCCTATCAGCAGCCGTGAGTCACCCGTTTCCTGGCCACCTCGTCACCCAACTCCTCCTCCGCCTCCTCCGCGGACCTCCTCTCTGTTGCCTCACTCCGGCCACACAGTCACTAGCACCACGGAAGCCTGCTTCCTCACCAGCTCCGGCGGACAGCAAAAAGCCACAACCATCGCGATCTTGCTCCAGCACTGTTGCCAACCTGCCAGCTCCGTCGTATCCCATTACCACACCACCGCGAGCCACACACAGCACAATCTGGCGTCAACGTCCCTCTGTCACGCCCATAGCCTCACACACACTCATGTAAGTCCCTAGTAAAGTCCCTCTGCATACTGTCTATATACACACACACCTCAAGTAAAGTTTGAATTTATCTTTGTTTATTATATTAAAATTGTGAGTTGCAAGTTTCCTTTTTATTAATATTCATGTTAAAAAAAAAAAGATTTTATTGTTGCTTAACTTTTTATTTGGTGTAAATACCAATTGATTTATTCTTCTTGGGTTTCATATTCAAATTTTTATTTTTTTTGTTTATGCATATTAAATACTAATTGATTTATTCTTCTTGGGTGCAGGATTTTTGTTCATATTTAAATTTTTATTGTTTTTTTTATGCATATTAAATACTAATTGATTTATTCTTCTTGGGTGCAGGATTTTTGTTCATATTTAAATTTTTATTGTTTTTGTTTATGCATACTAAATACTAATTGATTTATTCTTCTTGGGTGCAAGATTTTTGTTCATATTTAAATTTTTATTGTTTTTGTTTATGTATATTAAATAATATAGATATTTTTTTTATGATATTTGTTCTTGTAATTAATATTCATGTTCATCCCCTTTATTATTATTGTAGAATTTTTATTGTAGAAATTTGTTTTAATATTTAAAGTTTAAATCTTGATATCTAATATTGCTGTAGGATTCTTGTATATATATAGTGGATATTCATGTTTGAAGGATCATTATTATTATTTTAGAGTTTTTTTTTATGGCTAGAAGTTGTCTTAATATTTAAGTAAAGTTGTCTTGATATTTAAGTGTAAGCTTTTGTTGCCTTATTTGTATTGAGTTTTTGTTGCCTTATTTGTATTGTGCTAGGGTTTTCATCGTTGATGTATGTCTATTTTTAATTGCGCAGGGTTTTCTTCATTATTATGGTTATATTTAATGTATGGCTACTTGTATTAGTATTTTAACATACTTAGTATCAGTATTCTAGTATTTTGTCATATTTATATGTAAGGGTATCAATTTTTAGGTTAAGTTTGACATTTTGGTTTACATTAGGTAAGTTGTTATTATATTTAGTTTGATAATATATAGAATATTACGGTATTATTATTATGCTTATATTAGGTATTATCTATTAAGATATATATTATTATTTTTTATTTCTAATATATATGGTATTACCGTTTATAGTGTCTTTAGTATCTTGATACATATATTGTATTATGATAATTTGTGACTTATTATCCTATTATTATACATTAAAACCTCCCATACTAGTATTTTCCTATAAAAATTTCAATACAATTTCAAAATTTGGGAGTGTATTTTCCTAATTATTTTCTTAATTTTTATTCCTATGATTTTAATGCTAGGGTGTGAGCTTTTGGGCTTTACGTACCCTTAGTTCTGAGGGAATATGTATATATTTATATGTTACGTATATTCTTGTATTATTTATTTATTTATATTGCATGTATATTTGTAAATCCACTAATAGAGGAGTAATTTGAAAGACTTATTAGATTAACTTAGGGATAATTCCAAATTAATTAGGTACTGTACGTAAAAACGGGCGCGTAGGGGATGCTCGTACCTTCCCCTCGAGTAACCGAACTCCCGACCCCAACTCTAGTAACATAGACCCATTCTACCCTTAACGGGGTGGTAATCATATGTTCTAACCACACTAAAAGGTTAGTGGCGACTCCAATACTCATTGTTTTCCCCAAAAATATTAAAACACATTTTTAATTTTGCCGCTCGGGACACCCGCGCTCCGGGACATCGCAACAGCCTAGCGACTCCGTTGGGGACATTAGAGAGTCGAGCCAATAATTAATTAGGATTTATCCCAATTTAAATTTATTAAGTCTTTTAATTACTCCACTTTATTTTGTAAATAAAATACCCCTATATTTGAATAAAGTAATTTGTTAAAATTATAACCTGTTTGACTTAGTAAATATATATGTTTTTGTAGTTGTAGATATCTTGGAGTTAATAGTCGTAAATATCCTTAAGTAATATTCCCATATATCTAGATATCACGGATTAATGAGAGTAGTTGGTTTCCATATAGATAGATACCCTTAATTAATGTAAATATTCGACTTCCATATAGGTAGACATCCTTAATTAATGCATATAATTGGTTTCCATATAGGTAGACATCCTTAATTAATGTATATATTTGGTTTCCATATAGGTAGATACCTAATCAATGCGAATATTAAGTTTCCATACAGATAGATGCCCTTAATTAATGTAAATATTTGGTTTCCATATAGGTAGATACCTTAATCAATGTTAATATTTAGTTTCCATACAGATAGATACCCTTAATTAACCTAGATATTTGGTATTCATATAGGTAGATACCCTTAATTAATGAAAATATTTGGTTTCCATATTGGTGGATACCTTAATTAATGTAGATATTTAGTTTCCATATTCGTAGATACCTTTAATTAATGCATATATTTGGTTTCCATATAGGTAGATACCTTAATCAATGTGAATATTTAGTTTCCATAAAGAAAGATACCCTTAATTAATGTAAATATTTGGTTTCCATATAGATAGATACCCTTAATTAATGTAAGTATTTGGTTCCCATATATGTAGATACCCTTTATTAATGTGAATGTGAACTTCCCATATTGGTAGATATCCTAGATAATTGTGAATATTTAGTTATCGTATATGTAGATATATCTTTAATTAATGTATTTAGTCCCCATATATGTGAATATACTTGACTTAATGTGAGAGTTTGTTACTATATTTGTAAATATTCTAGATTTAATGTAAACATTTAATTTCCATGTTTGAAAATGTCCTTACTTTAATGAAAATATTTGTTTCCATGGGTATTTGAATAAGTATGTGATTAATTGTGAATAAGCATGTGACATGCATGTGGCGTAGCGAGATTGGGTTAAATATGAATTCACACACTTTCACGCTCTATACCTGAGCCTTCCCTGCTAAGTTTAGATAGGAGTGTAATAGCGTCAGTCCCTTTATGGTAGAGCTTGATGGGACCTGCAAACCTCTCCACTCAGTTTAAAATTTGTCCAAACCCCTTTGGGCGAGGATGAAGGTTAGATTGGGAACCTTTTTATCAATAGGGATTAGAGCCTACCCACACATACTTGTATATAGTTTTCCTTAACTAGGATAAGGCTATGAAGAACCCTGTATATATGTACCTACCCTGGGTCGGGACATCCTTCTCCCCATACTGTCTGTTGTATATATGTTGTGAGATACCTTGTATTATATCATGCATTTTGCATCCATTTTATACTTACATACTACTTAGCCAGCATTCTAAAAAAGCCCAATAATGAGACCATGGCCCATCCTTTCAAAAAATGAAGCACTTGGCCTGAGCATTTTAAAATACGGGCCGACCCAACCCTTTTCAAATAACTCGAGCCCAATTTTTTTTAAAGAAATAACAAGCATAGGCCCGACCTTTTCCTAAGTAAAAACTCGACTTAGACCCAAATTTCAAAAATGGGCTTCAACCGTATTACCTAAAAATCCGGGCCAACATTTTTTAAGTAATCCAAGTCCAAGTCCTTTTAAAACTAGGGCCTGATCTCATCATAAAATATATTGAAGCCCATATTTTAAAATACTCGAGGCCCAAATGCACACTAAAGTTCACAGGTCCGCATTGAACAAATCCAACGGGTTGACTACCCTGGGTCAACCCCAACCTCAGATCATAATCTGACCCTTCATAGAATTTGAGGTACATGGACCATCAACAAGGAAAGGAATGGTTGAGGGAAGATTTGAACTGAAATTGTGGCCTATCAATGGTCGGGTTAATCTTGAAATCTTTCATTAGTGGGTTTTTTCAAGAATTCTAGCTAAGTAGTCATTTAGGTTACATCGTATTCATGCACTTCATTTCATAGATAGTCATACACGATAGGCTGCATGCACGCTCATATCTTTGTTTGTATGTATAAGTGCATTAGTTGCATCCATGCATAAACACCTATTGCATACCCTGATCATGCATCAAAACACATTCACTCATGTAGTACATAATTGTGCATTCATGATTCTAAAAAGGAAATTTTTGGTTTTCAATTTCTAATCAAAGAGGTTGTTTGAGTAACATAAAGCAATAATTGAGACCACCACGCATCAGTACAACACCAAACGAAAAGCAAGAGAAATGAGTGAACAATTGGAAATCAGGGTCTTGGGTCTGGAACAAGGACAAGAAGAGATAAATGATAAGATAAGTAAGGTCCTAGAGTTACTGATGAACAAAGGAAAGGCGGTGTAGGTTGATCCCGAAGTAGATGTGGACCCCACTCATCCCTAAGGGTTCACCTCAGATCATGGACAAACATCAGTTCCACCACCTGGTGTCATAGGGGGTCCACTATCAAATATGCCTCCTTTCATCCCTACTGTGCCACCACAGGGGTTCCCAGTGGCAGGAACTCCTCCGTTAGTACCTTCTGATATGGGGATAAACAAATTTGAGATCAAGCATCGCTGTGACGTATTGGAAGAGCGCTTGAAAGAAATGGAAGGATCTAATACTTTCGATTCCGTTAATCCAAATGACCTTTGCTTGGTGCCAAAAGTCACCCTGCTGCCAAAGTTCAAGATGCCAGACTTTGAAAAGTTCAACGGGACTCGGTGCCCTCAAATGCATTTAGTGATGTACTGCCAAGCAATGACCGCTTAGTCAGATACTGAAAAACTAATGATGCATTATGTTGAAAGTAGTTTGACCGCGTCCGCTATCCATTGGTATATTCATCAAGATAAGGCCCGGATCCGCACTTGGAAGGACTTGGCCAATGCCTTTGTCACTCACTACCTACACGTGACGAAAATGGCGCCTAATCGAATGAACTTACAAGAAATGGAGAAGAAATCCATCGAAACATTCAGAGAATATGCTTATAGGTGGAGAGATATGTCGATCTAGGTGGACCCCCCGGTGAGTGACCGAGAAGCCATCTCTTTGTTTGTAAGCACATTAAAAGACCCCTACAGCACACATCTTCGGGGAGCAACTCCCCACGATTTTATGGATATCGTGGCTACAGGAGGAAGAATTGAAGGCAATATCAAGGAGGGACTAGTCAAGGATAGTGGCGCAAAAACTGGTTCAAGAAAAAGGTGGACTAATAGGAAGAAAGAGGAAGAAGCACAAATGATACAGGGGCAATTTAACTGGAAGAATCAGTACCCAAAAGGTGGGAACCAATGGTCCAAGACAAAATTTGGTTTTGAGCCTGTAGTAAATCAAAACAGTGCATACAGGCATGAGGCCCCAATTCTTGACTCCTAGGCTCACGACAATCCCGCCGAATCAGCAAGCACGAGATAGGAATGTGACTAAAAACTTCCGAAAGGTGGACCCCATTCCCATGACATATACCGAGTTATTTCCTCAGCTATGGGAAAGGGGGATGGTATCTACAATCCCTGGGATGCCCATTACGAACCCTCCTCCACAGTGATATGATCCTGGGGTTCGTTATGAGTACCACACTAACTCTCCCGGCCATACTATTGACCGATGTTGGGCCTTCAAGCATAAGGTGCAATCATTAAAAGATACGGGATGGTTAGCATTTGACGACAAACAACCGGGAGTTCAAGAGAATCCTTTGCCCAAACATGAGGAAGGAAGTGATTAACATATCAAGGAGGTTCCCAAATCAATGGTTTCAGTTGTTATCCATAGAAGCTAAAGTGCTGGAGTAGCAAGCTTTTGACTATCTAATCCTTTTCATTTGATGCTCTTTTGTTTTCCCCATTGTTATTTGCCTTTTGTAATCCGTGGACACCTGTGTCTCGGAAGATTTTCTATCTTTAATAAAATGAATTATGCATTTCGTTATCTCACTTGCATCATGAGTCTAGTTGCCAAATTTTGTTTGCTTATGTTTCATGCGGGAATAGGGAAAGTAATATGGCCAGTATTCACAAGCCAGAAAGAGCTGTTAATTTTTGAAAATTTAACCCAAGAGGCGAAAGTAGAAAAGGATGAAACAATCATCAAATTCAAATGTTATGAAGAAGTATCTTACTTTCCAAGGAATTCAACGAAGCGGCTGCGCTGCTGTCGCGACGTCTCGAAGCGCGTGTGCCCTCGGTGGCGAAATTAAAAATGTGTTTTAAATTTTTAGGGAAAAACAAGAATGTCAGAGTCACCACTAACTTTTTAGTGTGGTTAGAATACATGATTATCACCCCGTTAAGGGTAGAGTGGGTCTACGTTACCAGAGCTGGGGTCGGGAGTTCGGTTACACGAGGGGAAGGTACGAGCACCCCCTACGCGCTCATTCTTACAAACGGTACCTAACTAATTTGGGATTATTCATAAGTTAATTTAAAAGGATGAAACAATCATCAAATTCAAATGTTATGAAGAAGTATCTTACTTTCCAAGGAATTCAATAAAGCGGCTGCGCTGCTGTCACGATGTCTCGAAACGCGTGTGCCCTCGGCGGCGAAATTAAAAATGTTTTAAATTTTTAGGGAAAAACAAGAATGTCAGAGTCACCACTAACCTTTTAGTGTGGTTAGAACACATGATTATCACCCCGTTAAGGGTAGAGTGGGTCTACGTTACCAGAGCTGGGGTCGGGAGTTCGGTTACACGAGGGGAAGGTACGAGCACCCCCTACGCGCTCATTCTTACGAACGGTACCTAACTAATTTGGGATTATCCCTAAGTTAATTTAGAAGGTCTTTCACATTACTCCTCTATTAGTAGATTTAGAAATATACATGCAATATAAATAAATGAATAAATAAATAAGTAAATCATACAAAAATATATGTACTATATATATTCCCTCAGAACTAAGGATACGTAAAGCCCAAAAGCTCATACCCTAACATTAAAATCATAGGGATAAAAATCAAGAAAATACTTAGGAAAGTACACTCCCAAATTTTGGAAATCTTATAGGATTTTTTTATAGGAAAATACTAGTATGGGAGGTTTTAATATATGATAATAGGATAATAAGCAACACATATCTACTAAAATATTACAAATCTCAAAATAAGTAATAAAATACCATAATACAATATATATTAAGATGTTAAAGATACTATAAAAATAATACCACATATATTAGGTTGAAATAAAAAAAATAAAAAATATCTTAATAAATAATACCTAATATAAGCATAATAATAATACCATAATATTCTATATATTATCGTACTAATATGATTAATACTAAATATATTACAAATAGTTAATACTAAATATACTAAGATTCTAACAATTAATACCAACTATATTGATATACTAAAAATAATTGATACTTAAAATGCTATCTACTAAATATATAATGTCTATCAAACCCTAAATCACTAAATATGTAATATCCAAAAAATATATATATACGAAAATGCTAAATATGTAATATTTACCAACATGCCAATATGTGATATACATATAACTAAAATTGTTATAGTACTAACATACAACATACTAGGCTATTAAATATATAATACCACATTATCACAATAACAAATATACAATTCTATTAAGATGCCAATTCCAACATACTAGCATAATGAATATATAATATCCATAAAAATTCTACTGTACCAATATTAATCATTCACCATATATACAATAACTTAAATATAAATATTACCTAAAACATATTGAAACTTCTCCCTAATCATTTAACATCTATACTAATAACACATAAAATAAATAACTAAAAAAAAAACTTAACACAATAATAAATAAAAATCAACATGTGTGTGTGTTCTGTCTGTGCACTGTGTGTGTCTGTGTGCAGGTGGCTACCGTGGGTGTCGCCGAGAAGGCAGCGGCATGGAGCTCCTCATCTGCTGGTGCGGCTGTGGGATAGCGACGGAATTCTCTGTGACGCCGCGGTGGTCGCGGCTGTGATTTCGTATGGTCGCTGCCCTGCGTACAAAGGAAAAAGTAAGAGAATGGAGAGATGAGGGTCAGAAGAGAGTGTGTATGGTAGTGAATGCTCCCCTGCAGCTAGATTTGTGCGAGACGAAGGTGGATCGACGGGTGTTTGCAGCGGCTGGCCGGGGTTGCTGGACTCCATGGTGCGTTCGCCAGAGTTCTGGCTGATGGTGCCTGGGTTGCAGCGATTGCAGAGGATTGTTGTGGTTGAGGTGTCTTCGGGCTATCTGTGACTGGTGCAGATGGTAGTTGCCGGTGCTAAGCATGAGGGCACCGTGGGATCTCACCGGGAGTAGGAGCTGGATGAGGAGCGGCTGGGAGCTTCGCCGCCGGAGCTGGGTTGCTGCGTGGGTGGTTCGTGGCGCCAGCAGCAGGGACGTCTGGGGAAGGGCTCGCAGCAAGTTGCTGGGGCTGGTTTGCCGGAGTGGGTTTGTAGAGACGGTGGCGTCTGGTTCGTGGAGTGGCTCGGTTCTTGTTGTGGAGAAGGGCTCGGCTACTAGTATGGAAGAGGTCCGGCTGTGCAGCAAAGGTGATGATCCGTGGAGCAGAGGGGGTCTTCGGCTGTGGCTATGGTGTGGACTTCTAGTATGGATGGAGGCTAGAGCAAATATGGAGACTTGCAGGGAGGGGTCGTGCTCCGCTCACAGGAGTGTTGGCATGGCTGGAGGGGGCTCAGGTTGCCTGCGAGATGGAGACGGAGAAGAGAGGTAGGGGTCGTTGTGGGCGACTATGAGAGAGAAAGAAAGAGCAAGGTAAGGTTTTTTTGTTCTTCTTTTTGGTCTCTCCCCCTGCGTGTTGGTTGTCCTGCCCCTTTTTTCTGTGGGTGAATAAGGCCTTATATAGAAAAATCTTCCAAAACCCTAAAGAGCCCCGTTCTTGTTTTGTTTTTATCTTTTTATAATGCTAAATAATAATAATAGTAAATAATAATAATAATAATAATAATAATAATAATAATGATGATGATAATAACAATAATAATGATAATAATATAAAAAATAATAATAGTAATAATAATCATAATAATAATAATAATAATAATAATAATAATAAATATATCCAAAATAATAATAGTGAAGTAATGCTAATAATACTACTAGTAATAAATAATAATAAGTAATACAAATAATTATAAGAAAGTAATAATGAAATAAAGATAATAAAAATACTAATAATAATAATAATAAATAATAATAATGATAATATAAATACTAATAATAATAATAATAATAATAATAATAACAATAAAAATAAAGTAATAATAATAATAATAGTATAATGAGAAGGGACCCCTTGTTCTATTTGGTTAGGGCAAAAATAGGATGTCTACAGCTGTTATGATAATTTTCTGTCAATTCATCACTCATGTTTTGATCAAATAATGGATGTCCCTCTTTGGCTGACCAGTTATCCCTAAAAAAAACTCAAACAATGATTTACCATTTGTTAACCAAGTTGAGCTAGAATGTTAAACCAATTTTTTCTTAAAAGTCAGATTATCAAAAATCTAACTTGGGCATGGGTACCTTAGCATTTGGTGAATAATTTGAGACAATAATCATTACCAAAAGCATGACAGGCCATTTTTCTGCTACCCAAAAGAACGTCAAAGAAGAAATCCCTTGCAAGCCCTTTTTGAGCCTGAAAGATTCATTTCTTAAGTAACCCGTCAAAGGATCACACCCCACACTGGGGCAGTTTTTTTTTTTTTTTTAAAGATTGGTCTCAAATAAAGTTCAAATGAAAATGAAGTTAAGATTCCTTCATTAAAGGAAAAGCGAAAGTTGTGGCAAAATAAGAAAAAGAAGAAAATATAGAAAAGAAAGAAAGCAGAAGAAAAGGAAGAAGAAAGAAAAATAAAGGATATGCTACATATGTGATCTTCAACTGATTTACCCTTGATGAAATTGACGATTTTGAGCCTTATGTAACTCTTTTCTTCTTTAACCCATACCCCTAGCCTATATTAAAGTCCAAATGAAAGTCCTGACCAGATTGGTATACATTGTTATCTCAAATGATTTATCAGACTCAATGATGAGTCTAAACTACGTAATAACCTGATCCTAAAAAGATATGTAGATAACTTGTTTAAATAACAAGTTTAGTCAATATCTTGCAAAGCGCCTTAACTCTAACTAGGGGTATAAAATATCATTATGGGGTGGGATTTTTGAGCCTTAGTTTCCCTTTTATTCTGAAAGCCTACATCCCAAAGCCTACGTTTCATCCCGAGTCTTGAAGACCATCTTGAGATCAAAACATGGGTTGATGAAACTGGGGCAGTTGAAGAGAAAGATAGTCGTCTAGGTTGGGAAATCAACGTTATATGACTTTTGAGTACTGGTATGAATTCTCTTATGTGATAACATTGAAATATGATAAAACATTTATTTTGTGCAGATAGCCTTGTGATTTAGCAAGTTGATGTCATAGTTGTATAATCTTTCCTTGTTCCCAAAAAAATAAAATAATAATAATAATAATAAATAAATAAATAAATAACCCTTCTTACTTTTCAGAACGTTAAAAGAGGATAGATAGTCAAAAAGTTTCAAAATCACAAGTAGTTTCTATGAAGAAGATACCTGTGGAGAAAGAGTAGCCTAATTAGGGCAAATGTTATTTCAGGTTTCAAAGATCTACTTATTCAAGAAGAATCCAATAATAAAGTCAAGATCAGTGGTAGATAAAGTTAACTATGGCAAGTTTCAAGTTGAGTTTTAGTGGGACCCATTCAAGTGCCTTCTTATCACATTGGAATATGAAAGCAGGATCAAGATCAGCTGTAGATCCATTCAATTGGGGCAGATATTGTGATTTTCATGTGAGCCGAGTCAATCACTTCCATGACCGGATGAATCAAGAAGAATGAGCCAAGATCAGTTACAGATCCATTCAAAAGCAGTAAGATCACAAGCGCATTGGGAGAAAAGATTCGTGCATTGTCATGCATTACCTAAATTTCATGCATTAGATTTCATACATTACCCTACATATCATGCATTGTCATATACTTCATGCATCACCTTACATTTCATGCATTACCATACATTTCACGCATTACCATACATGTCATGCATCATGATGCATTGCAGAAAAAATAATAAAAGAAATAAAAAAATAAAAAATGAAAAATCACAAGTTAGCAGCATGCATATCAATTGCTACATATCACTGCATTCAAACATCATAAGTTATCAACAAGCATACATACAGCTGCATATCATTCCATTCTAGCATCACAAGCAGCAATAAAGCACTCTTCACACTTGTCTTGTTGAATAAGCTTTCAAATGATCATTTGACATCTTTGATATAGAGATTCCTGCTATGCTAATATCTGAGTTAGGGTAGCTGACCCCAAGCGCACATTGATTTACTTGGAAACTAGGGCAGCTCACCCTAGAGACACATTGATTTATTTTGAAACTAGGGCAACAAATCCCAATGACAAGGGGAGTCATTCATTGACATTCGGACCTTACCCCAAGTGCATTTTCCAAATACAGTAACCACTTTCCAAACTTTGCTTTCACACCTTGTTACAGGTTAAGGTGGTTCGGATCATCGTATCCACTACGGCTCAGATTTTTACATTCGCAGTAGCAATCATTGTGTCCCATGGCTCGGATCATCGTATCTGCTACGACTCGGATTCTTACATTTGAAGCAAGCCATCGTTGTGTCCCATGGCTTAGATTATCATATCCCTACGGCTCAGATTCTTACATTCGAAGAAAGCCATCATTGTGTCCCATGGCTTGGATCATCGTATCCATATAGCTCAGATTCTTACATTCGAAGCAAGTCATCATTGTGTCCCATGGCTCGGATCATCGTACCCCTACGACTCAGATTCTTATATTCACAGCAAGCCATCATTGTGTCCCATGGCTCGAATCATCGTATCCGCTACGACTCAGATTCTTACATTCGAAGTAAGCCATCATTGTGTTCCATGGCTCAGATCATCGTATCCCTACGACTCGAATTCTTACATTCGAAGCAAGCCATCATTGTGTCTCATGGCTTGGATCATCGAATCCGTGCGGCTTGGATTCTTACATTCGAAGCAAGCCATCATTGTGTCCCATGGCTCGGATCATCGTATCCCTACGACTTGGATTCTTACATTCGAAGCAAGCCATCATTGTGTCCCATGGCTCAGATCATCGTATCCCTACGACTGGAATTCTTACATTTGAAGCAAGCCATCATTGTGTCCCATGGCTCGGATCCTCGTATCCCTACGGCTTGGATTCTTACATTCGAAGCAAGCCATTATTGTGTCCCATGGCTCTGATCATCATATCCCTACGACTCAGATTCTTACATTCAAAGCAAGCCATCATTGTGTCCCATGGCTCGGATCATCGTATCCGCTATGGCTTGGATTCTTACATTCGAAGCCAGCTGTCATTGTGTCCTATGGCTCGGATCATCGTATCCTAATGGCTCGAATGCTTACATTTGAAGGAAGCCATGATTGTGTCCTATGGCTTGGATCATCGTATCCCTACGGCTCAGATTCTTACATTCGAAGCAAGCCATCATTGTTTCTTAAGGCTCGGATCATCATATTTTTATGGCTCAGATTCTTACATTCGAAGCAAGTCATCATTGTGTTCCATGGCTCGGATCATCAAATCCCCACGACTTGGATTCTTACATTCGAAGCAAGCCATCATTATGTCCCATGGCTCGGATCATCGTATCCCTACGACTCAGATTCTTACATTCGAAGCAAGTCATCCGTGTGTCCCATGACTCGAATCATCGTATCCCTACGGCACGGATTCTTACATTCGAAGCAAGCCATTATTGTGTCCCATGGCTCGGATCATCGTATCCCTACAGCTCAGATTCTCACATTTGAAGCAAGCCATCATTATGTCCCATGACTTGGATTATTGTATCCGCTAAGGCTCGGATTCTTACATTCGCAGCAAGCCATCCCTGTGTACCTCAACTTGGATTCTTACATTCAGTGCAAATCGTCCCTAGTTGGCAGAAATAAACAACTCTTGATTAACCTCAAAAACCATAGGGAGTTGAATGACTTGGCTAAAATAGGTGTCTTTTATTTTTATGGGCTTGTTGGTATAAAAAACGTAGGAGAGTTCCTACCGTTACATTGAAGCAACAAAGCCTACGAAGAGTGGCTGCTGTAGACACCCTATTTTTGCCCTAACCAGATAGAACAAGGGGTCTTTTACTATTTTCATTATCATTATTATTATCTTATTGTTATTATTATTATTATTATTTTATTATCACTATCATTATTTGTATTGATACTTTATTATTATTATTATGATTTTTATTATTGTTATTTATATTATTTATTATTAGTAGTATTATTTTCACTATTATTATTATTATTATTATTTTTACTATTACCATTATTATTAGTATTACTATTATTATTATTATTATTATTATTATTATTATTATTATTATTATTATTATTATTATTGTCTTACTATTATTATTATAATAATTATTATTATTACAAAAAAAAAAAAAAAAAGGAAAGGCTTTTTAGGGGTTTTGAGTTTTTTTATATATAGAGGGGCACAACAGCGCAGGCACAGGGGCGGGGGTGCAAGCCAAGAGAGCCAAAGCAAAAAAAAAAAAGGACTAAAAAAAAAAAAACTCCTTTTGCTTCCTCTTCTTCTTCTTCTTCTTCTGCTCAAGCCTCCATACTTTCTCCACACTGCCAAGCAGGAGCAAGCGTACACAACCACCCCCTGCTCCGCCTCCTCCGCAGACCTCCTCTCTACAGCCTAACTCCGGCCACACAGTCACTAGCACCCCGGACGCCTGCTCCATCACCAACTCCAGCGGACAGTAGAAGGCCACAGCCATCGCGACCTTGCTCCAGCACCATTGCCAACCCGTTAGCTCCGTCGTCTCCCATTACCGCACCACCACAAGCCACACACAACAAAGCCTGGCGTCAGCATCCCTCCGTCACGCCCACAACCTCACACACACCTATGTAAGTCTCTAGTAAAGTCCCTCTGCGTACTGTCTATATACACACACACCTCATGTAAAACTTGAATTTTTCTTTGTTTATTATATTAAAATTGTGAGTTGCAAGTTTCCTTTTTCTTAATATTCATGTTAAAAAAAAAAAAGATTTTATTGTTGCTTAACTTTTTATTTGGTTTAAATACTAATTGATTTATTCTTCTTGGGTGCAGGATTTTTGTTCATATTTAAATTATTATTGTTTTTGTTTATGCATATTAAATACTAATTGATTTATTCTTCTTGGGTGCAAGATTTTTGTTCATATTTAAATTTTTATTGTTTTTGTTTATGTATATTAAATAATATAGATATTTTTTTTATGATATTTGTTCTTGTAATTAATATTCATGTTCATCCCCTTTATTATTATTGTAGAATTTTTATTGTAGAAATTTGTTTTAATATTTAAAGTTTAAATCTTGATAGCTAATATTGCTGTAGGATTCTTGTATATATATAGTGGATATTCATGTTTGAAGGATCATTATTATTATTTTAGAGTTTTTTTTTATGGCTGGAAGTTGTCTTAATATTTAAGTAAAGTTGTCTTGATATTTAAGTGTAAGCTTTTGTTGCCTTATTTGTATTGAGTTTTTGTTGCCTTATTTGTATTGTGCTAGGGTTTTCATCGTTGATGTATGTCTATTTTTAATTGCGTAGGGTTTTCTTCATTATTATGGTTATATTTAATGTATACCTACTCGTATTAGTATTTTAACATACTTAGTATTAGTATTCTAATACTTTGTCATACTTACATATAAGGGTATCAATTATTAGGTTAAGTTTGACATTTTGGTTTACATTAGGTAAGTTGTTATTTTATTTAGTTTGATAATATATAGAATATTATGGTATTATTATTATGCTTATATTAGGTATTATCTATTAAGATATATATTATTATTTTTTTATTTCTAATATATATGGTATTACCTTTTCTAGTGTCTTTAGTATCTTGATACATATATTGTATTATGATAATTTGTGACTTATTATCCTATTATTATACATTAAAACCTCTCATACTAGTATTTTCCTATAAAAATTTCAATACAATTTCAAAATTTGGGAGTGTATTTTCTTAAGTATTTTCTTAATTTTTATCCCTATGATTTTAATGCTAGGGTGTGAGCTTTTGGGCTTCATATGCCCTTAGTTCCGAGGGAATATGTATATATTTATATATTACGTATATTCTTGTATTATTTATTTATCTATTTATTTATATTGCATGTATATTTGTAAATCCACTAATAGAGGAGTAATTTGAAAGACTTATTAGATTAACTTAGGGATAATTCCAAATTAATTAGGTACTGTACGTAAAAACGGGCGCGTAGGGGATGCTCGTACCTTCCCCTCGAGTAACCGAACTCCCGACCCCAACTCTAGTAACATAGACCCATTCTACCCTTAACGGGATAGTAATCATGTATTCTAACCACACTAAAAGGTTAGTGGTGACTTCAATACTCATTGTTTTCCTTGAAAATATTAAAACACATTTTTAATTTCGCTGCCCGTGGCACCCGCGTTCTGGGACATTGTGACCAGAAGCATTGTATTTGTACAAAAATATTGATATTCTTGTTGTATTCCCAATGTATCATCGAAAGAGTATTGCACTGGTTTGTAACGTGCCCCGATTAGGAGGACTTGTTGCACCGTGAGGTGTAGTTGTAAAGGTTGGGATCTGCCTTGCGAATGTGACTTGGGGTATTTCCTCACCCTGTAAGGAGAGGTGATTATAATTGGTGTCGCTCCACCCGCAAGTGAGCAATTTAGTGAATCCTCTTACTTGTGAGCTTGAGGTGGGGACGTAGGCAAGTTTGGCCAAACCCCGATAACATTTCTTATGCCTAATTTTAATTTCCGCAATTTAATTCCTGCACTTGAATGTTTATGTTTTATCATTGTGTATTAAATTACTTAGTTTGCCATATATGATTTGAATATTTGCCCATTTAATTGTTTAGGGAATTAAGACTAGTTTAGAAAGACCCTAGGTTGTGTATTACTGACTGTGATTTGAACCTAACATAGGAAGGATAATTTTTAAATACGCAGTTCACCCTCCCTATTGGGAATACGCCAATTCCAACAATTGGTGTCTGAGTCTCATTGTAAAAAGTTTAACTGTATGTGTCGAAGATCACAATGGCTCTCATTGGTGTATCGTCAATAGTTAGGCCTCTATTGTTTTTTGATGTAAACTACATCGCCTAGAAAATCAGAATGAGCATATTTATAAAATCAATGAATTTGATGGCCTGATAGGTGTCTGATAGTGAAATTTGTATGCTTGTAGATAAAAAAAAATGATATTAATTTAATGCATGCAAATTTATATGCCATAAATATGATGTACTGTGCTTTTGAGACTGACTTTTTCAGGAGATCATGGTTTATGGTCATGCACATGATATATGTGAAAAGCTAGAGAATAGGTTTATGATTCTAACTTTGCCTCTATTGATGATTCTTGTACTGAATGCTGATATACATTATTTGTTGAATCATGTGTGGAAGTTTATAATAATGCTATTAATGATGCATGCAATGATTCATGTGATTATTGAGATATATCTGGAAATGAATCATGCAATGAATTTAATGTTAAAAGCATGCCTTCTCGTGAAACTAGAAAATGCTTTATTGAAAATCCATAAGTTTCTAGTTAGGATATCTAAGAAGAAAAAGTTTTTGAAAAAATGAGAATAAAAAGGTGGCAAAACAATTAAAAGAATTAAAAGAATATCATGCCACTCTAGGGAATAAAAAGATTAAGAAAATATTGAAAATTATTTGCTTAGAGAAAGAAATAGATGATTATTTTAGAGTTATACTTAAAGTTAAATATGAAAAAAATAATCATAATAAACCCTTAGGAATTAAAAAGAAAAATCTATTCATTAAGGGTTTGACCTCTTTGCATATATCCCATTGTAATTTTTATGTATTATCTATGGAACATGGGATTGATAAGCAAAACCTTTCACACACATTAAAATTTTACCAATATCATGAAAGAAAATGGCACATTTGATATAACTATTCCTTTAAAGGTGCTAGAGGCAGTGACAAAGAAATGAAATAAGTAATCATGATGGCAAACCCCTCATAACCAAAGGAAGAATGGATTCAAATAGAAATTAAATAATTATTCTTCCTTCAAGCATAGGATTTTCTATAAGGGGAAGTGATGACTATGGGCTTGAGAAGTAGTATGTGCTTAAAATTTTAAAATCTTAGTATATATATTCACTATACACTATTTCCATACTAAGAATCTTAAGAGTGGCAAGCCAACATGAAAACTCAAGCTATATATATCCAATATGAACTTAATACATAAATATCGTATTGATTGGTTAAAATGTTAAAATATACTGGCTTAAGAGTGTTTGAATAAATCCACTCCCAAATGGTCAAAGGCATCCTTGCCTGGTATATAATTCTAAATGCTTAACTCATGCTTAAACAATAAAAATCTTAAGTTAAGCATCTTATGTCCATTGTACTGAATTGAGCTTTAGGAATTTCGTTCTGTTACAAATCATTTAACCCTAAGTTTATTCTTGAACCTAAAATCCTGATCAAAGATAAGTCATCACTCTAGCCATAAACACTAATGATCTTTAATTCCAATCATATCTAGTGCTTATTTTAAAGACATCCTGTTAGCAATCAAATTAGAGGCATCGTTTAAGGGATTCAAGGTTTATTGTTAAATCAAATTATTCTTTTTTTGCTTAAAATGTAAAACTTCTCTAATTTCAGTTTACCATCTCAACCATAGGAAATCTTTACCATACCATGATCATATCTGATAAAGTTTTATCCTATTTCTTGGATCGTATCCTTGCTTCATATCTAAAGGATACTTTCTACTCTCCGAAGAGCATTGTTCACCCCATTCATATACTCCTAAGTGCTCTTTGACTGTTCTATTTGGACATATTCACTAGCATGAAAAATAGTTTGGATTTTTTTCACTCATGCTCACTCCTAAATACATAGAGATTTAATTTTAAAGAGTATTTATCCTATACTTCTCCTACAAAGCTCTCAAACCTTAAGTCAGATCATTTAGAGCTTCATATCCTCAAAGTTGTGTTTAGTGGTTTAGATGATTGCCTAGGTTTCAATCTAGATAAATGCATAAATTTCAAGGAACTTATGCACATGCATAAAATTCAAAGCCATTCGAACATGTGCCTTTCGCTCGTTAGGATTCATAAAGAAAAGAGGCAATGTAGGCTTAGTTCATTTAAATAAATACTCATTGTGACTTTTTTGTCGTCTAAGCCTAAGGATGATAAGCCAAGATTAAATGACGAAAAATCTAAAACACTTGCCTAAATAAAAATGAAAAAAATAAAAAGAAGAAAAAGGCATATAATTGTTGAGTAGTTAACTAAGGGGGAGCATTCCTCATTGGCTACATAATTAAAATGTTCTTATGATCATATTTTCATACCCATATGCCTTTTTGAGATCAACACTTTAGCCTACTATCCACTGCTTACCTTATGATTATATCTTTTTATTGGATAGCATATTTGAACTACTGAATTGCGTGCTTGTATGGAAAGCTAACGGCATGACTGATGCAGTATCTTGTGTATTTCATGCTAGTAGTGAGTATAGGTTCTTGCATACTTGAATTGAATTGCATATGCATGATGCAAATCATTATAAATTGCTTGCTTGAATATATCAGGTATAGGTTTTATGGGAAAATGTCCAATTTATTGATGGCATGCTGCCAGAACTTCGATAAAATTTTCCCAAAATAAAACCTTGAACAAAGATGATTATGATAAAATGAATGTTAAAATATTTTTGAAAGGATGAGTGAAAATTAAATGAATATTTAAATTTCATCCCTGCATAATCATCAAATATTTAAGAGAGCTGAGCTCCATCCTATAGAAAGAACGTAATGGACTTATGTGCATCATGCTTTGCTTTTTGGATATTAAGGCTCTTCTTAAAACCTTGAATATCATATTCGAATCTTAAAGCTTTATATATAGATATGGATTGTTCTCTGGTTTATAAGCATCATGCCATGCCCTAATATCATTTTATTGATGCATCTGTAGTCTCTAAGGAGACTATACTGGTTGGAATGTTTAAAATGAATTAATCTTTATATATTATAGTTGTTATAAAGTGCTTTCTTATACTACTTGTCATACTTAGTGAAACCATCTTGGATTAGTATAAACAGCTCATAGCATCTAAGCTTGTACTCAAACCTGTAGGGGGAGTCTTTGATATTAAATTTCCATCTTGTTAGACACACCAATTTTTTTTTTTTTTTGGCTTAGATTTGCTTTGAATGTTTTGCTGCATATGCTAAAATATATTGATTTTATTGAAAATATTAAGTTGAAATATGTTATTTTAGCCACAGTCATTTATGTTGCCATACGATCTTGATTTAGATTGCCAAATCCTTACGATCTATATGATTGTATTTTGCAAACATGAAAGGGGGAATATTTTTTTGTTTTGCTTAAATGCTTTATGGCAAGACACATTTTCAAAACTAAAGCTCTTTACTTCTTACATTTTGTTTATGTATATGTGCTTAAATTGCTATATTTTTTTTTTCAATTATAAATTTTATATGCCCATATGCTTTTTATATTCTTTTATGCCCAAATGCTATACTAAAGGGGAAATAAATTTTTTTTTTTGGTTTAAATGCCAAATCGGGGCCGGGGGGGGGGGGGGTGGGGAGGAGTTTGCAAAAAGAAAGGGGGAGTTGTTAGCTTTACCGTGATCCTAAGAGGGGAGGTGAATTGGTATTTTAAAATCTATCCCCTAGGTATTCCTTCTAACAACAGTATGTTCCCAATCTTATGGTCAATCTAGTGCAAGTAATATCATAAATTAAATAAACCATTTTAATCAATTACACAAGCACCAGAAAGCAGTAAAGATAAGGATGACACATAGATATGTTATCGAGGTTTGGCCAACTGCCTACGTCCTTGCCTTGGCTAACCAGCACAAGGATTATCACAATAACTTGCTCACTTAAATGGGTGGAGTGGCACTTATACAAACCAGGTCAAATTAACACAGGGCTGACCTCAACCTTAATCAGGTCAATTAGCACAGGGCTGACCTCAACCTTTACACCAATCCTTACCGGACTGGATTACCACCCCCTCAGGCCATGCTTGGAATCTCTCATATATACAAACAAAAGGTACAGTATAAGGGTGCTTTCACGTAAAACAAATTTGTACCATAGATACGCACAATCATAAACACCACAGATGATTTAAAATGTAAGCTTAGTGTGGTCTAGATAGTTCAAGTCTCAAATATATTTTCTATCAGTGTTATACGTACGTGAGAGTGTCAACAAGAAATCTTTGTATTTCTAGATGTTTTCAATCAAGAAGCTCAAACAAAGATATCATGCAATATTCAAATATCCTAAATAGCAAAATATGTCAATTACGTGAATAGTGTATATGCTTGGTTTGCAAGATATATGTAATCTTTGTATTTTAGCAAATGATGTAGGCTTGAATGGATATTGCCACAAAGATTAATATAACGCACACAAATATCTTTTCACAAATATATCAATATGAATACCACAAGATATTTGAGTACGTTTGAAAATATTTTTGCAAGCCAAAAACAAATACAAACTTCCTAAGATATTGCAATGAGAATGCAACACTTAAAAGTTCAGCAAAGTCTTCTTAGGATAGGCTTATGAGAAATGCCCCCTAAGAATACTTAGGTAATGCTCTCGAGAAAATTGATTCAAACAATCAAAGAATAAGAGAGCAAAACCTCAAACCAATAACACTCAAATACACTTACAAATGATACTGAGATGAAGTAGGTAAGTTTGAGTGGATTTGGAGATAGTATGAGCAATAGGGAGTATTTAGCTTGAGAGAGAAATTTGATTTCTGGTTTTTGCTAATCAATGCTTAATTCTCCCAAATGAAGGAGTATATATAGACATACTGAAAATTTTGACCGTTGGGGACCTATTAGGGATTGTTGAAAAAGTTTAATGACATTTTAACCAATTTAACCTTGTTTAAAAAATATTAACTGCGGTAAAAAATCAGGGCAACCCAAGAGGTCCGGTCGACCAGAAATGTTTTAGTTGACCAAGTCTCATATGGTTTGGTCGACCAGGGGAGTCTTGAACTAAAGGATCTGTCGACCAGGAGAGGGTGATTTCTCAATTTTTTGAGGTTCGGTCGACCAGACCACTGGGAATTCTCCTGAGGAGCTTTCGGTCGACCTAGTAGTTGGAGAACAAAAGTGCTCGGTCGACTAGATGGTCAAAATGTTGACCAGGGAGGGTTTCAGTTGACCAAGAGTTTTTGAACTACCTGGTTCGGTCGATTAGGGCCTTGGTCAACTGTTGACCCAGGCCTGGTTTGGTTGACTAGGGCAGAATGGACTGTCTTGGTTGATTGACCGAAAGTGCACCATGTGTGCATTTCGATCCTGTTTCGAAACATACAAGCCCTATTCAAGTGCCTAACAAACATATGTGTAAATGTGTGTCCTAGGATCACTTGAGGTCTAATTTCAAGACACCAAAAAAGTCCGGTGTCGGCCGACCGAAGGGAATAACCTAAGGTCTTTCTATGGTCATTTTTGGTTTGTATCTGGTTTGAGTTTACAAAATAAACCATGCATGTGATGTGTGTGCTTATTACGAACAGAATACCCTAATTACTATTATAGACAAATTTCATTACAAAAATATTACAATCAAGAGCATGAATTTGTCTTCAAGCTTTGAGCTTTCACGTGCCATTAATGATCTACTAAAATGGACTTGCACATGAACTAGAAATTTATTAAATATAGGAGTATTTGCCATTATCAAAATTGGGCGTGACCTATAAGGTCAACAGGAGTGCCACCTTAAGCTATGACTTCTTTTAAAATGATCAAATATATTTTCTTAGTTTAACCCTTTTGTTGATGCCAAAAGGGGGAAAGGGAGAGCAAAATGATAAAATTCTGAGCTATATTGCATGCTACATGTAGGTGCCTTAATGCCTAAACTAAATATATTCATTTGAAATGTCGTCTTTTTTGAATATGCCTGAGTTATGTACTACTTATTTTTAAAGAATGCATATTGTTAGGGGGAGCCTTTTAAGGCTTATCTCGTTTTGCTCTTGAGTGTTTGTCATCATAAAAAATGAGGAGATTGTTGAATTTTTGAGTATGATCCCTATTTTGTTGCTGACAAAGCACTTGGAACTAATGTGTGTGCCTAGTACTTGAACATGCTATAATTTATAACACACAAATGAAAAATGGTCATGGAAGCTAGAAGGAACTCAATGATCACCTACATCTGGCGTATTCCATGAAGTAAAGAGCAAAAGATAAGAAGACATTTGAATTCATTGTAATTGCACTTTGTTTTTATTTTTTGGTCTATAATAATGCATGACATGCATGGTATGGATGATAAGATTAGTAATGACCATAAACTAACCATAGGGGACCAACATATTTTTAGGAAAATTATTTAGGGTCAAAATTCGGTCGTCCGACGTTGCACTTTTAGGCTTAATTAAAAAGCCTCGACCGACCAGCCCCTCATATACTAAATGACTCGGTCGATCGAACCTGCCACGTGAGGTATGTGTTGTGAAGCCTTAATTAACCAAACCAATTACTACTAGAAAACCTCAGTCGCCCGACTTTGACTTTTGCCTTACTCTTAAGCGTTGGCCGACCAGCCTCCGCGTTTTAAAATGGGTTAGCTGACCAAAAATGTTAGCTCGGCTAACTAGCCCTTATCCATAGTCGTCCGAACCTATGAAGGTTCAGATATCACCGTGGCTTAGCCTACCGGTCACCTTCCTCGGTCAATCGAACCCATTTTCATTTTGAAATTCTTTGTGTGTGCTCAATCGACCATCCCTAACATTGGTTGACCGAATCTCTTGGGTTCTAGTTATTTTTCAACACTAATCACGTTTAAATTTTAATTAAACAAATTTAAAAATACCAAGCATGTTCCCAATAGTTAGATTTTTGGGAAACTCTACAAATACCCCTTTCATTAGCAAAATTAGCAACTTTGATTAACTTTAAAATCATTTCAAATCCTTTCTTAATCAAAGTTCCCCCATATCCTTTTTCACTTCAAAAAATCATTTTTGGGGCAAAATTTTATTCTCCATCTCTCTTTTATTTTTCTTTAACAAATCTACTAAAAGGGAGAAATTTCTCCTAGGGTATTCATTTTATTTCAGGCATATCTTTTTCAAGCACTCGCTCTCACTTACTCTTTAACTTTTAAAATCATTTTTGAGAGTGTTTCCTAAAGTTTTCCCAACATTACTTGATATATATTTTCTTGGGAAAATCTATGTTTGCATATGAATCTTGCGCCTCCATTGTAAGATTCAAGGGCTCATGTGTGTTTGCTTGCAAAATCTTTTTAAGCAAAAGACCTTAGCTTCTCTTGAACACTATTTGAAAAATATATTAAGGAAAGATTTTTATTGGGGTCAAAACCTTTGAGTGATCATCATATACATTAATTTCAAAGGTTGAAAAATAATTTTTAGTAAAACACCCTTACTTGAGCTTTAAACTCATATCATATGTGAGTGCATTAGTGCTTAATTGTGTACACATTTTTGTATTAGGGAAGCATTGTATTTGTAAAAAAATATTGATATTCTTGTTGTATTCCCGATGTATTGTTGAAGAGGATTGCACTGTCCTATAACGTGCACTTGATTTCTTAGACCTGATTAAGAAAGCATCGGATAGTTCAAACTCGTTTAGGAGGACCTATTGTAGTGTACGATGTAGTTGTAAAGGTTAGGGTCAGCCCTGTGAATGTGACCTAGGGTATTCCCTTATCGAGTAAGGAGAGGTTATTGTAATCGGTGATGCTCCACCCACAAGTGAGCAATTTAGTGAATCTTCTTGCTTGTGAGCTTGAGGTGGGGATGTAGGCATGTTTGGCCAAACCCCAATAACATTTCTTGTGTTTGATTTTAATTTCCCCAATTTATTTCTTGCATTTGAATGTTTATGTTTTATCATTGTGTATGATTGTGAATTATTGAACCTGCTATATATGCTTTGAATATTTGCTCAGTTAATTGCTTAGGGAATTGAGATTGTTTTAGAAAGACCATAGGTTGTGTATTATCGACTACGATTTGAACCTAACATAAGAAGGATATATTTTAATTACCCAATTCACGCCTCCTCTTGGGAATACACCAATTCCAATAATCTAAGGTTGGGAGCCTAGCCGATATAACATGAAAAAGAGTTTTGATGATCAACATCTTGTTCAAGATTCCTCCTTATATACCAATAATTATAAGAACTATTTCTCCCTTTTGCATTATGATCCACTCTAACTCTTGGATATTCATTCGTTGAGTTGTCATCTCTTTTTGTTATCCCTACACTTGTGCCCTAGAATCCCACAACTTGACTCCAAGCTTTTGGTTCAGAGATAAGAGTCATTATACCTATTTGTGAAACCTTTACTCGTGATGCCTTCTTTGCTAATTTAGCTTTCTTAGCTTTTCACTTAGTCTTACATTGCTTCAGTTCTTGATTTTCCTTAGTCGGCTTATCAACCTCCACTTGCAGTCTTCTCTTACTTGCCTTGCTTTCATGCTTCTTTTCCACATCTTCTTCCCAATCCTTCTCTATGCCATTAGTAAGCATGTTTAGCTCAAAGACTTAAGCACTCAAATTTTCCCTTTATTTTACTTCCTTTCTCAATATGTTAGCTAGTTTCCTCTTCGAATCCCTAAACCTAGTAACCTTCCCTTTTCTTCAATTGATGTAAGAACTGTTATCTAGCACAAAACTCATCATAGTAGTCCTCCTATTCATTGGGATGAGGCATAGGTCTATTAGGACCATGAGCATGTGGAACTTTAGAAAATCGAGTCACCACTTTATTTTATATTTTGAAAATTAAAAATAAAAGACAAATTTTTAAGAAAAGATTAAGTTTGGGAGTATATTTGTGAACAGGGAAGGAAATTCTTTAAATTCCTTTTAATTGGAATTTAAAGCATTAGCTTCCTAAAACTCCTATTCTCTTGAATGGATATCATGCTTACCTAGCACGTGTGTGTACATGTAATTTTTAAATAATTTATGAAATCTGACATGGAAATTTTGGAAAATAATGAGAACATATTTTGAAAACCAAGGGATTAACTGCCTGCAGAGGCTACTCAATTATTCTCTGGATATTTCATCTTCTTGTGTTGTTCATTTTAGAAAATTATTCAGCCCTAACCCCTTTGAAAAGGCTTTTGTAGGAGTAATGTAGAGTTATGAAACTTATGATAATACCACTAGTAAAAGGCATAATAAAATCAAGCATACAAACCCAAAAATAACATAAAACAAAAAAGAAAATATGAAGGAACTTTTTTTTTTTTTTTGGTTTCAAAGGCATACTGCCTACATATCCTCGAAGGAGGAATTAAACGATCTATAGTATTGAGAAAAAAAAATTCTTCAATTTCAATGTTAAAAACAATTTTTAGGTTATTTTATTAAAACACTTGAATCTAGATGATTTTGCTTTGTTTGGGAGGAAAGCTACAAAACCTAACTTGAAATATCTTGCACTACCTTTTAGAAAAGATGTCTTTAAATCCATTCAATAACCACATCATGAATGGTTCTACACCATAATGTTTAAAATGCCAAAGGAAATCAAGAGTGCAAAAAGTATTGCTTTTAGTATTTGATGGTCGACTGTTTGCACGACCTAATTGATTGTCCATAGCCAATTGCTACATTTTCAAATGAGGAAGGGGTTGGACGATCACCCGCAATGACCAATAGACCATTTAGAAGTGCACTTTCACATAAATAACAAAAGTTGATATCTTAACATGCTTTTTCTTATGCATTCGTAATAGAAACATGTTCTACTATTCTTAACATGCATTATTCACATAAGATAGTACAAAAATCATAAAGCATTAATCTTGAAATTTCAAAGAAACACAAACGTGCTTAAATATGCCAAAATCAATAAAATGTATGGAAATGAATGAAGTAAAACGTTTGACATTGACCTCTTTGAAGGGTCAAGTGAAATTAGAACAGTGTTCCCAAGAGGGGGTTGAATTGGGCTAATTAAAAAATTTAATTAATTTTTTTTAACTTCTTACTTATTTTAGTGTAACAACAAGAATGTAAGTAAATCAATCAATTTATCACCACAACCAAATCAAACCACAAAGTACTGAAAGTTAAACAATCTAATCAACCACAATATGAAAATTTATCAATCATTCAAGAACTTGACGCTTTTAAGCTTTTGGTAGCAGCATTGTGTTTATATGTAAGCCCTATTTTGATTTTGGTTTGTAATGTGCTCTCTTAACCAAGATTTTCACAAATTAACCAACGTACTCCCTTGTGGGTTTCTGGAAAAGGTTAATTAAAACGTACTTTCTAAAATCAAGAGTCTTCTCTCGAATTTTACTTAAGCTCTGCAATCAGCAATATGCATTCAACAAATAAAAATATTGTGCAGAAAATAAAGGGTAAAGTAGAGAGAAGAACACCAAGTTTCATAAGGTTTGGCTTATCCCCAACCTACGTCCTCGCCTTTGGCAAACCACCAAAGGATTCCACTATATTAGTTCCTTTGCCGAGCGGAACAACACCGTTACAACCACTCCTTAATTAGGCTAGAGCCTGCCCCTCCAAACGATATTCTCTCGTTCAGTCCAATGATCCAAGAACTTGAACCGTCAATCTACAAAACAATATTTGAAGCAAGGTGTACAAGAGTTGCTCTCAAAAGAGCAGATTAGCAAAAATTCAGAGCTATATACTTCAAAGAAAATCAAATATGAAATTCACATTGAAGCCCCAAGAGTATATCACTGAAGGATTCTTTCAATGGATGAAAGAAATTGGAATTGTAGCACAATACTAGAGATTGAGAGTCAGCAAAGCCTCGGTAGATTTCGTGCAAATTGAGAGTGAGAGAGCCTTTGAGAATTTGAGAACAATTTGAGAGAGTATGAATGTTGTAATTAATTATTGGTAATTGAATTAATTGTTCTTGAGTGTATTTATAGAGTGAGAAAAGTATTTAACTTGATCCCCACATTTACTTGGAGTAGTGTCCAAGTTTTGAAAAAGTTTCAGCCTTAAGAAATTAATTTTTCAAAAATATGTCTGTTATGAATTTTAAAATCTGCGGCATGGCAGTAGCCTGAAGGCTTCCAGTCAGGCGCCTATCAATGTTTTTCACTTATAAATAACACAGGCAGTAGGGTGGTCGCCTGTCACCTAGTTGTTACGCGTTTGTCATTGAATTTCACAGTTTTAATAAACAGGTCGAAGGGTGATAGCAGCTTGATAAAACCTAGACAAACTTCTCAAAAAAACCTCATTAGGCACCTGTCAAGGTCTATGTAGTAGCCTAACGACCTTCTGTATGTGTATTTTAAAAGTATTTAAATCGGCAGCCTATTGACCACGTGCAGTTAGGCGCTTGTTAAGTAGAAAAATTGACTTTTAAAATATTTCATATTCGCTCTCTCTTTTCATGTTTATCCTTGGAATATTAATTTGTTTTCTTTAAAAGATATGTTCCAAGTTTTGAATTTAAGGTCTCTTCATTCATAATGAGCTTCAAAATACAATTTCATAATTTGAAAATACTTGAAGTACTTACAAACATGTCCTACTAGACTCGCTTTATTTCTTGAACTCTTTTTTGAAAACTTCATCAAGATGTTACTTTGAGTTCCTAAATTTTCAGTATTGATCACTTGTGTTGATATGAGCTTTCAATGTTCCTGTGATCTTCGAGTCTTTTCATACTGCTCTTTTAAGCTTTTAGAATTGATCTCTTGTTTTCATGAAGTATGCTTTTGTTTCAATATTTGAAATACCACAACATTAGATAACATTACTTTGTTATCATCAAAATCAAGAGTCATAAGCCTTGGTTAGGCTAACAATCTCCCCCTATTTGATGATGACAAATAAGGAGAAAAGATAGGTAAGCCTTAAAAGGCTCCCCCTTACAATAAGCATAAATCTTCAAAGAAAATAGCACAAAAAGCATAATTTATAAATACTTCATCATGCATACACAATTATCATGCATACTTAATCATTATGCATACTGCCGTTTGCGACATAACCATAATATATTCCATAATTCCATAATATACATACCATTGGTCATCATAATTATCTTTCATCATAACCATCTTTTGCTCATCCACATACTCCCCCTTTTGAGATCAATCAAAAAGGAAATAACACAAACATATAAAGGGCAAGAGTTCCATACATCAGCAAAATATGAACAAAAGTGAAAGTTTTTAAAAGTTACAAAACAATAGAGATAAGCATAATCAAGCATCAGATTCTGAAGTACTATCTTCGGCAACTTCTTTTCCTTTGGAGCCCTTTTCTTTAGAAGCTTCTCCTTCTTCCTCATTCTCTTTAGAGTCGCCACTAGGTTTTTATTTAGATGCATCATCACTTTTCTCTGATTCTTCTCTAGTTTCATCTTCAGTAGTAGGTACGGAACTAATATCCATGGGGGCTACACTAGTGATATGTTGTTGTATCTTGTCAAGACGCTGATCTAGTGATGAGTATTTAGTGTCCATAGTAGAGATTCTTTCTTGAAGTGAAGTGAGACCAATCCGCATATCAGAGCTAAAGCTAGAATAATGTTGGTAGAAGGGAATGAACCAAAATGGCATATCAACTTCTTTAGGAGCTAGATTAGGGTCTTTTAGATCAGGTTGTGCAGGCCTATTTCCTCTATACATCCATCCTTCAGCTTATTTCTTGTAACCTATTAATTTTAGTGTGGTTGAGGAAAATAGATCATAATGAGTTCTTTTTATTAGTTTGGAAGATGGTGCGAGGACTTGAAAGCGAGCAAAAACAAAAGAGAGTATTCCTCCATAGGGAAGTACAATTCTATGAGCTTCCAACTTCATGACCATCCATTTAAACGTTAAGCTTGTTAAATCTAACTTATTTCCTTTGAGGAGGCACTGCATTATAAAACAATCTAAGAAGGACACATGATTATATGATCCTGCTCTAGGAAGGATATTATAGGCAATGAGTTTATGAAGAATTAAAGCTTGTAGATTTAGCTTCTTATAGATTGGAGGATTGCCAAAATAAATAGGAGGATCATTCATGATAAGTGGAAAAAACTCTTGTGGAGTGAATCCTTGCTCCATGATCCATTGTTTTTCAATGGGATTGCACTCGAATTCCCCGCTCTTTATGCGAAGAATTTTGCCTAATGAGTGTGGTGTAAGTGTTGAATTTTTTGCCGACTCCCTGTTTTGATTATGACAAATAACAGTATTTCATCTGTGTACTTTGAGTGTTTGAACAAGATTACTTGTCTATGTACAGATGACAGATGAGAGATGGAAGCTAAGATGCACTTAAACACGCACATTTTTAGCGTATTCCATGGATTTGCAAAGGAACAATGCATGAAGACCGATGTCTTCTAGTTGTATCTTTATATTTTATTTTATATTTGGGTCTATAATAATGTATATTGGCCTGTAATAATCTGTGCATGTTATGCATGTAGGTTTTGTAAGCTCAACATGACCATAGTTTGACCATAGGGACCGAATGACCGTTCAATCGACTGACGCCGGATTTTTTGGACTATCTCAAAATAGCTTTAGAAAGGACCCTAGTAAGACCTTAGGTCCCAAACACTCTTTCACAAATATCATTCACAATCACGAGTGTTAAATATGAATTGAATTGAACATTATGGGGAAGTTTAAGAGAGCTCGGGTGACTGAGTCTCAGGAGATCAAAACTCCTCAGGCACCCAAACTATTGAAAAGTCAACAGTTGACCAAGTTCTTGGGTGACCGAACCTATTTTAAACATATCTTCCCGGGGCGCCAGACCCCTATGAAAGGGACCCCTCACCAACTTGGGCTATTGAGGAAAATAGTTCAAAAATAGGCCCGGGCAACTGAACCTCTAAGTTCGAGCTACCGAACCACTAATCGGGCACTTGAATTTATGAACAAATGCTACTAACTTTTTTTCAGGCTACCAAACCAGGAATCGAGCTATCAAACTATTTTAAAGTGTTTTTAAAAATTAGTCTATTCGGGCGATAGAACCTCGGTTCAGCCACCCGAGCCTTCTTGGGTAAAATTTATATTACCCGAGGTAATAATGGGTTAATTTGGGATTAATATTTCGTAAGGATTTTAGAACTTTTCTAATAATACCCTAAAGGTCCAAAACAGTTATATATTTTACCTTATCTATAAATATAGGCTCATTTGTGAGGATTAGTATGTAATTAGAAAAATCATTAGCCAAGAATCCTCTCTACTCCAAAAATCCTACTTTGCTCAAATACCCTCAAATACTCATTCCTTTGATACATCTTGGTATTGTAAGAGCTTAGTGAGTGTGCTTGTAATAGCTAAATAGTGCTAAAACTCCCATTTTTTGATATTATTTTTGGGGAGTTTGGCTAAGTTTTATTCCACTAATTTCATATTACAAATCTTTTGCTGTGATAGACTAGCAAGCTTAGGGGTCTTTGCATGGTTGTTGCAAGACTCCTATGACTTTGATTTTTGTTGTGCAAGAATATTTTCAACAAGCCAAAATATTTTTCAAACTAGCAGTGTGCTTATCTCATTGAAGAAAATCTTCTTGAGCTAGTTTGAATAACTCATTGATATCTTTGGAATCTTGATTAGCTATTGAAATTTCCTTTACTTAGTTTCAAAGATATTGCTTGTATTGAACACTCTTGAATATTCCATTGATCATACCAAGTTGAGTATTGTTTGCATAACTATTTACATCACTAAGCTTACATTTCCTATATTGTTGATGTGTGGTTGATTAAGTATATTGTGCGTATTGTAGTACATACCTTCTTAGTTGAGTAGCACATTTCCATGTATGCAAATTCATATTTGTTTTATTCTAGGCATGGGTATGAAGAGGGAGATTAGCCTAGTGGAATAGTCTCGGACTGGCTTAGACTCGGTTAAGAAATCTAGGTGTGCAATCCTGGTAAGGCGTGTTGGTTGAGGTCAACCACGTTAATTGACCTGATTGTAACCAGTGCCACTCCACCCGTTCATTGAGCTTTAGTGGAATCCTCGGACTTGCGAGTTAGAGACGGGGACGTAGGCATAGTTGGCTGAACCCTGATAACGTTTCTTATGCGTGCTTTTAATTTCTGCATTTTAAATTCCAACAGATGAATTTTTATATATTACTATTGTGAATGATTGGGTTTATAATTGCATAGACAGACCCTAGGTTGAATGTATTGTTGCTATTTAGGTCAAATCTAGGAAAATGTTTTAAATACCCAATTCACCCCCCTCTTGGAAATACACCAAGGCTAACAGTAAGGGGGATGGTTTGTCCTAGAAGATTAGTAAAAATTCCTACCTCCTTTTCACCAAGTTTGAATAAAAAATTTTGATCATATCAGGATAATACCATTTGGCTTGGTGTTTAAGAAATTTATCCCATCCTATGTCTTTGAACAAAGCTATGATTTCAGCAAAGTCGGTTTCAAAGAAGGGAGCATCCAGAACTTTACCAAATTTTGGATCAATGCTTGAGATGTGATTTCGATACATTGATTTGGCATAAGAAGAGACTAGAAGGACAAGGGTTTGATGTGGTGAGTTGGTGATGATGTAAGGGACGAATTTGAGAAGGAGAATGGAGAGGTAAGGAAAAGAGAAAGAATTTTGAGGAGGTATAGAAGGGTTATCAGGTGATTGGGGTTTTAAAGATTATAGTTTTTGCATGTTTTAGAATTGAACCGCCGCGCGACAGCTACCTATCTTTGAAGGGTCAGGTGCTTGTTGAGTTATATTTCAACAGGAAGTAACCCGTCAGGCGCCTGGCATTTAGTTGGCAGTCGCTTGCCATGCAGGCTGCTTGAATGTTTTTCTTTTGTCTCTTCTAGTTGACTTCACGTATGTGTAACATTCCTAATTCTCATCTAATAAATACAAATTGATCTTCTAGAAGTGGTTTTGTAAATATATCAGCTAATTGATAATTTGTATTAACAAACTCAAGATTTATTTCCTCCTTTTGAACATTATCTCTCAAGAAATGATGTCTAATGTCAATGCGTTTAGTTCTTGAGTGAGATATTGGATAGCACTTGTATTGTCTCACTTAATTGGAATTATTTGCCATTCAAGATTGAAGTCTTTTAGTTGTTGTTTCATACACAGTGTTTGTGCACAACAACTCCTAGTTACAATGTATTCAACTTCAGCTGTGGATAACGCTACGAAATTTTGCTATTTCAAAAACCAAGAAACTAGTGTATTGGCCTAGCTAGACTTACAACTCTTGATTTTGATGATAACAAAGTAAGGTTATCTAATGTGTTTCAAAGTGATACTAGTTCAGGAAAAGATGATTTCAGTAATAAAAAGGAAAATTCCGAAAGCTCAGCTCAAACTTCAAATGGCATATCTTAAAAGCTGACAAGGTTCAAGGAACAAGGAAAGTCTCACATAAATACAAGTGAACCATAATGAAAGCTCAGAGAAGTTTGAAAGATCCAAGATCAGTGACAAAAAGAACTTAAAGCAAAGAAGTGTCTTTAAGCAAAGAAAGTGTCAAATTTGTTTTTAGAACAAAGCTTTGTAAGTACTTCAAGTTGATTCAAGTATGAATGTTCATTTTGAAGCTCTCACTAGGAAAAGAGACTTAGAGACCTTAGTTTTTAAGACTTGGAACTTATTTTTCAAAGAAAACCAAATTGAGATTCTAATTCTAAATAAACAAAAGAGAGAGAGAAATCAAAATTGTCTTAAAATGAGAAACAACCTCTTGACAGATGACTGTTAGTCTATGGACAGATGGCTGACATATTAAAGGACTTAAATTATAAGGTCAGAAGCCTAATAGACGACTATCAAGTTCTTGACAGATGACTTCCAGTGACAAATGAGACATCTGCATGTGTTTTGTCGGCAGACTACCACCACTCTGAATATTTTTTTTTTAAAAACAGAGTTGTTCAGTGACAGATGATTGCCACCCCGAGGACAGCCGACTGCCACCTTTCTGTTTGTGAAAATTGTGCATGAAATATTTGGATAGACGACTGCCAGAGATCCCACAATCATCTGGCTCAGTGCAAAATTCAAATTACTCAACGGGCATATTTTTAAAATTTCAATTACTTGAAGCACATATTATTTTAAAACTTGGACCCTACTCCAGGTAAACTTGGGGAACAAGTAAGAAACCTTTCTACATCTATAAATACCCTCAAGATACATTTATTTAGACACCAAGATTTCAAATCAGCAATATAACTCTCTCTCAAGCACTCTGAAATTCTAAAAGCTCTTTATTGCTCTCAACATCCACGAAATTCTCTAAAGTTCTGTTGATTGTCTCACTGATATTGTGCTTCAATTGTTAATTCATTCATCTATTGAAATATTCCTACGGTGATAAAACTCTAGAGCTTCAATATGAATTTCATTCTGTGAATTTTATTGAAGTACATAGTTTTTAATCTGTACTAATCAGCTCTTTGAGGAGCAATTCTTGTACACCTTGTTTTTAAATCTTTACAACAGATTGATAGATGGTTCGAGTGTTGAATCATTGGACAAAACAAGGGGATATGTTTTAGAGAAGGCGGGCTCTAGCCTTAACCAAGGAGTGTTGTTATCGGTATTGTTCCGCCTGGTAAAAGAACGGTGATAGTGAATCCTTTGGTGGTTTTGCCAAGGGTGAGGACGTAGGTTGTGTTGAAGCCAAACCTTGTAAAACCATGTGTTCTTCTTTCTTCCCTACTCTTTACTCTTCAGAAAAATTTATAAATTGCATGGATGCTTTATCAAACTATGAATTCTAAGTGTTTGGTTGTTAAATAGACTAGAAGGTAATTTTTTTTTTTGGTCTGATGAGCATTGATTATAGAAATCGAAAGGGAATACGTTGGTTGATCATCCTTAACTTATTAAACTGAAAGTTTATTTAAAAGCTGAACATTGGGAAGAAAGTTGTTTGTGGAATTTAACAACAGGGCTTATACAAATTCAGCAAGCTTTACACATTACTACAGGGCTATTTTTTTTGGTTGTGATTACTCTGATTCAATTTTGTGATTGTGGTTAAGCATTGATTATTGTTATAACATAAAAGTATTGAAAGGGGAATAAATTTTTAAAAATCCCAATTCACCCCCCTCTCGGTAAAGCTACTCCAATTTTAATTGGTTTAAGAGCCTAGTTATAATAATTCCTGACAAGAAACTATAAAAAAGATTAAATGACAAATATAGGAGTAGCACCCTTCAGTGAGGGCCAATCCTCAACCCGTCCACCAATATTTTGTGGACAAAAATATACCTTTTGGAAAAAGAGAATGCAAATATATCTCCAACACAAGGATTGAAAAGCTTGGGAAGTAGTTATGGTTGGACACCTAATCCCTACTAAGATAGTAGATGGAAAACAAATTCCTAAAGAGAAAAAAGATATGACCGATATAGACTATAAGATGCTCCAAATAAATTCAAAGGCTATAAATGCCCTATACCGTGCTTTAGATGCTAATGAGTTCAATAGGGTCATGGCCTGCAAGATTGCTAAAGAAATATGGGACAAATTAGAAGTAACATATGAAGGAACAATAGATGTTAGAGACAACATGATAGATATGTTAACAATTGAGTATGAAGCATTCAAAATGAATTCAGATCAAACAATCTCCAGTATGTATACCAGATTTACCCATATAATCAATTCCTTAAGTGCCTTAGGAAAACCTTATACTGCCTACAAAATGATTAAAAAAATTCTAAGAGGCCTTCTGTTGAATCAGGTGTAATCCCAAGAGGGGGGGTTGAATTGGGTATTTAAAAAATCTTTGACACTTATTTACCCCTTAAACCCTTCTTATTAATTTACCAACAAACTCTTGTTACTCAATTTACTTAAGTGTAAGACTATCCAACCTATGCATGCAATATACACAATTTAAACGCAATGCTGAAAATAAATAGTAAAGGGAAGAGAGAAGACAAACACAATTTTACGAGGTTTAGCCGACTTGGCCTACGTCTTCGCCTTGAGCAACCACTCAAGGATTCACTAAATTGCTACTCCTTAAATTGGGACGGAGCTTCCCTTACAATCTGCTACTTACAAGAGGTACAACTCCCTCCTACTCCACTACTTACAAGAGATACAACTCTCTCCTCACACACCGGTTCACACACCGAACTGTGTATACAGTAGAATCTGAAAAATGACACTCAAAAACAATGCTTCTAACAAAAGCTTGTGAGTACAAATCAATTTCCTATTACATTAGCATATGATATAACTTGAAGCTCATGAATGTATGAAAACAATACAATCATTTTATGTATGATATGCTTCAACACACATGTCCCTATTTAACCAAAACTCCAAAGTAAAGATAAATTTAAAATGTGTTGGAGTATACTAGGGTTCTTGATTCATTTTGCAAAAATGCACAAATATATTTAAAGTGAACTAGTTAACAAAAACTTTGTCTTGAATACAAACTCAATCAAACTCACAAAGTTTTATTTCATGTATTTAATCACAAACTGAGTATATTAATTTTCAGAAAATGTCCCTCAATTAAATGTATAGTTATAAGTACCAAGGATATTTAATCAAGCTTTAATATATCTAAAATATAAATCCTTTAGAAAACACCCACTTGAATCAAAAAATCAATCAACCACGTTAAATAAGTTTTCTCAAGTAATGATCTTTTCAAAACTCAATTTTTATACGAATATGCACACTCAAGATCAAAACTTTTCTAATGATAGTCAAGAATACGTAATGAGATGAGAAGTTCTTGAAAACAGTAACTTGAATGATCAAACCTCAATACTAGATTGAAGTACAGTTGAGTAAACAAGTTCCCTTTGAGAATTTGAGTTGATTTGCCCAAGCTTGAAGATTTGAGATTGAAGTGTAGGCAATCCTATAGCACTAGGAGCAAATTTTCAACGTTCTTTCAACAATGTGTGTTCTTCTCTTTCTTGTGTTTCTAACTTCTGTTCTAGGATTTAGATATTCAGAATATATAGTATATTACCCTTAGGATTGATCTCAGCTGTTGCATCAATAAAATAGCTCGCGAGTCCTTTTAATAAAAGTCTGATTTTTAGACTTTCCCTCAACTTCAGGCAACCGAAGTGGGGTTCAGGCTCCTGAAGTTGCAACTTCAGGCGCTTGAGGTTCCAGGGTCAGGCGACCGAAGTACCTCTGCCAGGTTTTGTTTTCCTATTTAATTCTTCAGGCTGTCGAACTTAATCTTCGGGCAACTGAAGAAATTCTTCATGCTACTGAGGTGAAATTCAGGCTACTGAAGTCCTTTTTTATTATTTCCTCTTTCTAATTTAAAAAAATGCTTTGCTATTTTTCTTGGGCCTTTTATAAAAAATATTTTCCATGATTTCAAAAAAATTTCTAAGTCCATGAAGGTTCCCTAATGATATACATGAAATGCATGAACCTAAAATCCTTGTAAGTTATGTTGAGCCTCAAATTAAATCATATGAAAATGTAAGTACATGAGTTCTAAATACCCATTCCCAAGATAATCTTGAACTTTTCTGCTTGCATCTTGATTCTCGTACTCTTTGAGTTCCATGGATCTTGCCAAGATTTGTTTGCTTTACTTTGTGACTTCCATGACTCGTTATCTTTCCGTGCATGCTTAATAAGATTCCTGTTCACAAACTCAATGCACAGATGAAATACCAAGTGATTTGTCACTATCAAAACAGGATTCGACTCGTAGAGTCAACAATCCCCCCCTTTTTGATGATGACAAATGCACGAGCAAAAATATATAATTGGTTACGCCTAACAAGGCTCCCCCTCAATTAATGCATCAAATATTCAATGAGTGACAGTATGCTCATGTTCTAAATACAAAGTGTTTAGCCTAGATCCAAATGAAATATGAAATATGCTCATGATGAATATGCAATGCTCATAATAAATATGCTCATGATGTTTCAACCATGACATTAACAACGATTTCTCATTAACAATGATTTCTCCCCCTTTGTATATCTCACCCTTTGCATAACTTCAATCACAATTTTTACCCCCGATTTTTCTTTGCTTCCGATTTGTGTGTGTTATGATTTTTGCTCTAGATTTTTCTTCCCCTTTTGACATCAACAAAAAGGTGTAAAATAATAAAGCATGAGTAGACGTACCCTTATGTTCTTCTCCCCTTAGAAATCTTAAGGTTTTAAATGTGTCCAATTGTTGATTAATGCAATACCAAGTGATTATATCGAAAGTGACGTTGCTCCCCCTGAATTGTATCATCTAACATGAATCTAAGCAACCTTTCTACTATGTATGAGACCTAATTCATGCCTAATTTGAATAAACCTATCCTCCAAAAGTGGTTTTGTGAATATATCTGCCCATTGTTCATCCGTGCATACAAACTCTAGTGTTACATCCCATTTTTGTACATGATCACGAAGAAAGTGATGTCGTATTTCTATGTGCTTAGTTTGTGAATGTAATATGAGATTCTTTGAGATATTTATTGCACTCGTATTATCGCATCTTATAGGGATTGTTTCATAGCTTAATCCAAGATCCCTCAGTTGTTGCCTCATGTAAAGCGTTTGAGCACAACAACTACCCGCTGCTATGTATTCAGCCTCAACTGTGGAAAGAGCAACTGAATTTTGTTTCATGGAAAACCAAGAGACCAAGGAGTGACCTAAGAAATGACAAGTACCACTAGTGCTCTTCCTATCCACTTTGCTACCCGCAAAATTAGCATCTGAATAACTAAGAATCTCAAAGGATGTGTACTTAGGATACCATAACCCAATGTGGTAGCTTTATCGTAATCCTAAGAGAGGGGGGGGGGGTGAATTGGTATTTTTAAAATCTATCCCCTAGGTATTCCTCCTAACAACAGTATGTTCACAATCCTATGGTCAATCTAGTGCAAGTAACATCAGAAATTAAATAAAGCAGTTTAATCAATTACACAAGCACCAGAAAGCAATAAAGAGAAAGGTGACACACATATATGTTATCGAGGTTCGGCCAACTGCCTACGTCCCCGCCTTGGCTAACTAGCACAAGGATTATCTCAATAACTTACTCACTTAAACGGGTGGAGCGGCACCTATACAAACCAGGTCAAATTATCACAGGGCTGACCTACAACCTTTACCAATCCTTACCAGGCTGGATTACCGCCCCCTCAGGCCACGTCTGGAATCTCTCAGATATACAATCAAAAGGTACAATGTATGGATGCTTTCATGTAAACCAATCTTGTACCACAAATGCACACAATATCACATACACCACAGATGATTTAATAATGTAAGCTCAGTGTGGTCTTAGTAGTTCAACTCTCAAGGATGTTTTCTATCAGTGTAGTGAGTACGTGAGAGTATCAATAATAATATGTGTATTTCAAAATATTCAATCAAACGTGTTCACATAGAATATCAAACAAGCCTCAAGAATATCAATCAATAGAATATCTCAATCATATGAATATGTATATGCTTGGATTGCAAGATATATGTAATCTTTGTATTTCAGCAAATGGTATAGTCTTTAATGGATATTGCCACAAAGATTAATATAACACACACAAATATATTTTTACAAATATATCAATATGAATACCACAACATATTTGAGTACTTTTGAAAATATTTTTGCAAGCCAAAACTAATACAACCTTCCTAAGTTATTGCAATGAGAATGCAACACTTGGAAGTTTAACAAGTCTTCCTAGGATAGGCTTATTGGCAAAGCCTCCTAAGAATATTTAGGCTATGCTCTAGTTAGAAAAATCGATTCACACACTCACCAAATGAGAGAGCAAACCTCTAACTAATAACACTAAAATACACTTACAAATGATACTGAGATGAAGTAGGTAAGTTTGAGTGGATTTGGAAGTAGCATAAGCAGTAGGGAGTATTTAGCTTGAGAGAGAAATATGATTTTTGGTTTTTGCTAATCATCTTTTAATTCTCCCAAACAGAATAGTATATATAGACATATCAAAATATTTGACCGTTGGGGACCTATTAGGGATTGTTGGAAAAGTTTAATGATACTTAAATCATTTTAACCCTGTTTAAAAATTATTTATCCGTAGTAAAAATTATGGCAACCCGAGAGGTCCGGTCGACCAGATCAGTTTCGGTCAACCAAGACTCATATGGTTCAGTCGACTAGGAGACTTTTGAACTAAGGGCTCAGTCGACCAGAAGAGGGTGATTTCTTAATTTTTCGAGGTTCAGTCGACCAAGCCATTCTGAACTGGCTGGTTTGGTCGACCAAACAGTTGGGAATTCTCCCAAGGACCCTTCGGTCGACCAGGTAGTTGGAGTACAAAAAGGGTCGGTCGACCAAATGGTCAAATTTTTTACCAGGGAGGTTTCGGTCGACTAGGGCCTTTTGAACTACCTAGTTTAGTCGACCAGGTGGTTAAAATGTTGACCAAAAAGGGTTTCGATCGACCGAGACTTTTTGAACTATTCTGGTTCGGTCGAGTAGGACCTTGGTCAACTGTTGACCCAGGCCTGGTTTCAGTTGACCAGGCAAAAATGAACTAAATGTGCTGGTCGACCGAAAGTGCACCATGTGTGCATTTCAGTCAAATCTTGAAGCATATAAACCCTATTTAAGTGCCTAATAAACAAATGTGTATATGTGTGTATCCTAGGGTCAATTGGGTTCCAATTTAAAGACACCGAAAAAGTCCGGTGTCGGTCGACCGAACCTAAGGTCATGCTAAGGTCATTTTGCATTATGATTTGATTTAAGCTTACAAGATAAACCATGCATGTGTTGTGTGTGCTTATTACAAACCAAATGTCCAAAATTACTATTACAGACCAAATAGACCACTAAATATACTACAACTAAAAATACGAACTAGTCTTCAAGCTTTGAGCTTTTTCGTGCCATTGATGATATGCTAATATGAACCTGCACATGAGCTAAATATTTATTAAATACAGGAGTATTTGTCATTATCAAAACTGGGCGTGACCTATAAGGTCAACACAATGTCCACAGTTCCTATCAAATATCTAAGTATTCGTTTAACATCTAGCAAATGAGAATCTTTTGGAGCAGACTGAAATCTTGTGCACAAACATACACTAAACATTATATCTGGTCTACTGGCAGTCAGGTATAACAAGCTACCTATCATTCCACGATATAGCTTGACGTCTATAGGTATACCTTGTTCATCTTTATCTAATTTCAATGAAGCGCTCATAGGTGTACTTGGTATTTTTTCGTCTTCCATATTAAACTTTTTGAGTAAGTCTCTAATATACTTTGATTGATTTATGAATATTTCATGATTTGCTTGTTTGATTTGAAGTCCTAGGAAGAAGTTTAGTTCACCCATCATGCTCATCTCAAATTCATTTTGCATGGTATTGGCAAATTCATTACACAATTCTTTATCTGTAGCGCCAAATATGATGTCATCTACATATACTTGCACTAGGAGAATATCATCTTTCTTAGACTTTATGAATAGGGTTGTATCTATCTTTCCTCTTATAAATCCATTTTCTAATAGAAAGCCACTTAGCCTTTCGTACGAAGCTCTAGGAGCTTGCTTTAAACCATACAAGGCTTTCATCAGTCTATACACGTGATTTGGATTCTTATGGTTTTCAAAACTTGGGGGTTGTTTTACATACACTTCTTCATTTATATAGCCATTTAAAAATGCACTTTTCACGTCCATTTGATATAGCTTGAAATCCTTAAAAGCTGCATATGCTAAAAGCATTCGTATGGCTTCCATCCTAGCTGCAGGGGCAAATGTTTCGTCAAAATCTATACCTTCTTCTTGATTATATCCTTGAGCTACAAATATAGCCTTATTTCTCACAACTACTCCATGTTCATCTTTCTTATTCTTATATATCCATTTCGTCCCTATGATTGACTTATCCTCTAGTCTAGGAACTAAAGTCCATACTTTGTTTCTTTCAAATTGATTTAATTTTTCTTGCATGGACAAAATCCAAGATTCATCCTCTATAGCTTCACTCACATTCTTAGGTTCTTCTTGAGATAGAAATGCAAAATGACTAACCATGTTCCTAAGAGAGGAGCGAGTGGCTACTCCACGTAATGGTTCACCTATTATTTGATCTATGGGAAAATTCTTTATGTATTTCCATTCTCTAGGTGGTTCCTTAACCTCATTTGAAGTTTGATCAATTTCAATGGATGGTTCTTTAAGTTCATTTATCTTTTCTGAATCATTCTCAATTGATAGTTCTTCTAGTTCCTTGTTTAATTCAATTTCATCTTCATCAGTTCTTTTGGAGAAGGGATTTGACTCATCGAACACTACATGAATAGATTTTATGACCGTCAATGTTCGTTTGTTATACACTCTATAGGCTTTACTATCTAAAGCATACCCTAGGAAGATACCTTCATCTGATTTCACATCAAACTTTCCTAGATGCTCATTGTCTCTAAGCACAAAACACTTACAGCCAAAGACATGAAAATACGATATGTTTGGTCTATGGCCATTCTATAATTCGTAAGGAGTCTTATTAAGTGATGGTCGAATCAGAACTCTATTTAGCACATAGCAGGCGGTATTTATTACCTCAGCCCAGAAGTATTTAAGTAATTTATGTTTGTTAAGCATAGTTCTGGCCATTTCTTGTATAGACCTATTCTTCCTTTCAACTACACCATTCTGTTGTGGTGTTCTAGGAGCTGAGAAATTATGGGCAATTCCTAATAAATTACAATAGTCTTCCATGCCTTGATTTTTAAATTCTCTACCCTTATCACTTCGAATTTTAGTAATTATGTATCCCTTTTCATTTTGGACTTTCTTGCACAGGTTTATAAATTTTTCACATGCTTCATCTTTGTGACCTAAGAATAGTACCCATGTGTATCTTGAAAAGTCATCAACTATGACAAAAGCGTATGATTTTCCTCCTAAACTCTGAATTTGGTTTGATCCAAATAAGTCTAAGTGTAGCATTTGGAGTGGCCTAGTAGTGGAGATCTCTTTGTTCTTCTTAAAGCTTGTTCTTGCTTGTTTTCCTAGTTGACATGCATCACAGATTTTATCTTTCACAAATTTAGTCTTAGGCAGTCCCTTAACTAATTCTTTCTTAACTAGTTTTGAGATTAAATCCATGTTTGCGTGTCCTAGTCTCCTATGCCAAATCTAGTTTATTTCATTCATAGCAGATAAGCATGTCACACTTTGTGAAGTTAAATTATCAAAGCTTGTGGTATATACGTTTTCATGATGCTTAGCAATGAACAATGTCTTATTATCAGTTTTGTGTTCAACTATGCACTTGTCCTATTCAAATGATACTTTGTAGCCTTTATCACATAGTTGACTTATGTTCAATAAATTGTACTTTAGACCTTCAACTAATAAAACATCATGAATAATGAGTGAGGAATCATTATGGACTTTACCGACACCTGTGATCCTTCCCTTAGCATTATCTCCAGAAGTAACAAACCCTTCATCCTTTAGTATGATAGATATGAATTTTGCTTTATATCAGGTCATGTGGCGTGAGCATCCGCTATCCATATACCATTTGTTTTTTGAGGATGCTGATCTTAAGCAAATCTGCAAGACACAATTAAACAACTAGCTTTGGTACCCAGATTGTCTTGGCTCCAGGGGGGTTAGTGCTGGATTGACCTTTAACCTTCCATACTTTCTTTATTTTTACATCTTTATTTTTGAAAGGACAGTCGAATTGTATGTGACCCAACCTTCTACATTTAAAGCATGTAGTATATCTATAATGATTCTTAATTGGAACATATGACTTTGATTATTTTGTAAAATATCCCATGTAAAGATGTCTTTTCTTTATATTTTCTTTACCATTAAAACCGCGCCCTTCCTTTTCTAAGGAATTTCTTTGAGATCCTAGGAGCTTTTCAAAATTGTTTTATCCTTCAGTAAATTTACAGATAATTTCAGATTTATCTTTCAAGTCCTTTTATAACTCCTCAATTTTCAAATAATTATCTTTTACGAAAGATGCATGGGATTCATTTTGGTGTTCAACTAGATTTGAAATTTCTTTGACTTTACTTCTCAACTCAGAAATTTTCTTTATTTTCTTCTTAAGCATTTTAATAGTGTACAAGTATTCTTATTTCAGTTCATCATATGAAATCATATCATTTTCATTTTTAGATTCACTAGAATAGTATGAAGATGATGAAAAAGATGATTGTACCTCAAGGTCATCATGTGCCATTAGACACAGATTGGCAACCTTGTTGTCACTGGATTCAGATTTTAAACTGCTAGTGTTGTGTGTATCCCAGCCGACTTTCAGCGCCTTCTTCTTTTTCTTTGAAGCTTTTATGAGCTTGGGGCATTCAGACTTGATGTGTCCAACTTCTCGGCCGTTGTAGCATGTTGGTGGATCCTCCTTCTTTTTTCTTCATGCTTTGCTCTCCTCTTTCTGATTTAGAGTTCTAGATTTTTTTGTTGAACTTTTTGTTCTTCTTCAAGAACTTCCCAAACTTCTTTGTTAGCAAGGTCATGTCATCATCTGTTTCGGAATCGCTTCCTTCACTTGAATAACTTTATGATGTCTTAAGTGCAATGACCTTCTTAGCTTTGCTTTGCTCATTTTTCCTCTCGTTTATTGCCAGCTCATAGGTGATGAGGGATCCAATGAGTTCGTCCACCAAAATCTCCTTGAGATTTCTCCCTTCTGCTATTGTCGTAGCTTTCGCTTCCCACACTGGAGGTAATCCCCTGAGTATTTTCCTGATCAACTCATAAGTAGGGTAAGTTTTTCCAAGAGCATTTAAAGAGTTAATAATGTGTGTGAATCTAGTGTACATGGATTGTATGGTTTCATCAACCGTCATTTTAAATGCTTCATATTCGCTAGTGAGCATGTATATCCTACTATCCTTGACTTCCTTAGTGCCTTCATATGTAACTTCTAGTTTTTCCCAAATTTCTTTAGCTGAGTTACATGCCATTACCCTATTAAATTAATTGACATCTAATGCACATTAAAGTAAGTTCATGGCAGTGGCATTGATTTGAACTAACTTCCAATCCTCTTCAATATATTCATCTTCAGTTTTAGGTACATTAATCTTATCAATCACTTTCATGGGAATGTGATTTCCCTTAGTCACTATTTTCCAAACTTTCCAATTTACGTTCAGTAGATATATACTCATCCTACGTTTCCAATAGGTATAATTACACCACAGAAAATGGGTGGTCTAGTGGATGAGTGTCCCTCACCAAATGGAGTTACACCAATGTGTGCCATGTGATTTTTTTACAAATTAACTATCAAGTCTAAGTAAACCCGCTCTGATACCAAATGTTGAATTAGGTGTAATCCCAAGAAGGGGGGGGTGAATTGGGTATTTAAAAAATCTTTGACACTTATTTACCCCTTAAACCTTTCTTATTAATTTACCAATAAAATCTTGTTACTCAATTTACTTAAGTGTAAGACTATCCAACCTATGTATGCAATATAGAAAATTTAAACGCAATGCTAAAAATAAATAGTAAAGGGAAGAGAGAAGACAAACACAGTTTTACAAGGTTCAGCCGACTTGGCCTACGTCCTCACCTTGAGCTACCATTCAAGGATTCACTAAATCCTTGCTCCTTAAATTGGAACGAAGCTTCCCTTACAATCCGCTGCTTACAAGAGGTACAACTTTCCCTATTCCGCTACTTAGAAGAGATACAACTCTCTCCTCACACACCGGTTCACACACCGAACCATGTATACAATAGAATCTGAAAAATAACACTCAAAAACAATGCTTCCACCAAAATCTTGTGAGTACAATTCAATTTCCTAATACATTAGTATATGATATAACTTGAAGCTCATGAATGTAAAAAAATGATACAATTGTTTTATGTATGATATGCTTCAACACACAAGTCCCTATTTAACCAAAACTCCAAAGCAAAGATATATTTAAAATGTGTTGGAGTATACTAGGGTTCTTGATTCACTTTGCAAAAATGCACAAATATATTTGAAGTGAACTAGTTAACAAAAACTTTGTCTTCAATACAAACTCAATCAAACTCACAAAGTTTTATTTCATGTATTCAATCACAAACTGAGTAAATTAATTTTCAGAAAATATCCCTCAATTAAATGTATAGTTATAAGTACCAAGGATATTTAATCAAGCTTTAATATATCTAAAATATAAATCCTTTAGAAAACACCCACTTGAATCAAAATATCAATCAACCACGTTAAATAAGTTTTATCAAGTAATGATCTTTTCAAAACTCAATTTTTGTACGAATATGCACACTCAAGATCAAAACTTTTCTAATGATAGTCAAGAATACATAATGAGATGAGAAGTTCTTGAAAACAATAACTTGAATGATCAAACCTCAATACTAGATTGAAGTAAAGTTGAGTAAACAAGTTCCCTTTGAGAATCTGAGTTGATTTGCCCAAGCTTGAAGATTCGAGATTGAAGTGTAGGCAATCCTATAGCACTAGGAGCAGATTTTCAACGTTCTTTCAACAATGTGTGTTCTTCTCTTTCTTGTGTGTCTAACTTCTGTTCTAGAGTTTAGATATTCAGAATATATAGTATATTACCCTTAAGATTGATCTCAGCTGTTGGATCAATAAAATAGCTCGCGAGTCCTTTTAATAAAAATCTGATTTTTAGACTTTCCCTCAACTTTAGGCAACCGAAGTAGGGTTCAGGCTCCTGAAGTGGCAATTTTAGGCGCATGAGGTTCCAGGGTCAGGCAACCAAAGTACCTCTGCCAGGTTCTGTTTTCCCATTTAATTCTTCAGGCTACCAAACTTAATCTTCAAGCAACCGAAGAAATTCTTCAGGCTATTGAGGTGAAGTTCAGGCTACCGACGTCCATTTTTTTTTTATTTCCTCTTTCTAATTTTAAAAAGTGCTTTGCTCTTTTTCTTGGGCCTTTTATAAAACATATTTTCCATGATTTCAAAAAAATTTCTAAGTCCATGAAGGTTCCCTAATGATATACATGAAATGCATGAACCTGAAATCATTGTAAGTTATGTTGAGCCTCAAATTAAATCATATGAAAATGTAAGTACATGAGTTCTAAATACCCATTCCCAAGATAATGTTGAACTTTTCTACTTGCATCTTGATTCTCGTACTCTTTGAGTTCCATGGATCTTACCAAGATTTGTTTGCTTTACTTTGTGACTTCCATGACTCGTTATATTTCCGTGCATGCTTAATATTGTTCCTATTCACAAACTCAAGGCACAGATCAAATACCAAGTGATTTGTCATTATCAAAATAGGATTGGACCAGTAGAGTCAACCCCTTCCCTCCATATGGGAACCAAATGCTACTACTATCATGAAAGGAAGAAACCTTAAGACCACCTATCTAGATGAACTCATAGGTTCACTACTTACCTATGAAATGACTTTAAAGGAAAGAAATTTTGAACCCAAGCATAAAAGGTCCATTGCATTAAGAGCTTCTAGTAATAGCTCAAGTGAAGAAGAAAGTGAATCAAGCGACTTAGATCAGGATGAATTGGCATTCATCACTACGAGACTAGGCAAGTTCTATAAAAGGAACAAAAGGTTTCCTAGAAAGTTTAATAAAAAAAAAACTGAAAAAGGAGAGACAAGTAGAAAATAAGATAAAAGTAAAAATGAACCTCCTATATGCTATCATTGCAAGAAATCAGGGCACATCAAGTCGGACTACTCATTACTCAAGAAAGAAAAGAAGAAAAATAAGGAAGCTATGAAGGCCACTTGGGATGATTCAAGCTCTAACGAGATGGAAAACGAGTCAAGTGGACAAGAGATGGAAAATATATGATTCATGCTGAATGACGAAGAGGTAAATTCCTACTACTCCTCAACAGAATCTTACATTGAGTCTTGTGATGAGTCTTGTGAGAGCATGCCCTCCTATAAGGAATTACAAGCTGAATTGTTTTCTTTACATAAAAGACTCATAAAAATTTCCAAGAGAAACATAACTTTGAAAGATTAAAATAAAGAATTAATGGAGCAACTTGAGACATCTAAAATAAGTGAAAAGGAGAAAGATTCTTGTATTAAAATGTTAGAAGATGAAATAAAAGAAATTACTCAAGAGATAGGAAAAATTAAACGGGATGATTTAAATAAAAAAGAGTTAGAAATAATCGAACTTAGAAAATTAGTAGAGGACAAAGAGAAAATTATATATAACTTTACCAAAGGAAAATAAAATTTTGAAAAAATGATTAGGCAACAATGACTACATGGAAGTAAAGAAGGGATAGGTTATAATGGAAAAACAAATAAAAGAAGTAAAAAATTATACATGGGATATTTTGTGAAGCCAAGCACTATGCTAGTACTTCTTCAAACAATAAACATGAACACATCACTTGCTAGATGTGCAAGACTAAAGGTCGTGTAATGTTCAGTTGTCCACTAAAAAGAAAATATGTTAAAGTACAAGGAGAATGGAAAGTAAATAATGGAACTAAAAATAATTCAAAGAAAGTTAAGAGAATTTGGGTTACAAAGACTAACACAATGAATCCCTCATTGTAGGTGTGCTTTAGGACAACACCATCAACGGATAAATGGTACTTGGACAGTGGGTATTCAAGGCACATGATCGGCGATAGGACCAAATTCACCACATTAAAACAAAAGGATGGGGGATACGTCACCTTCGGCGACAATGCCAAAGGTAAAATTATTGGCATTGGAAAAATAGGTAAAGAATCTTCTCTTACTATTGATAATGTGCTATAGGTAGAAGGATTAAAACACAATCTTTTAAGCATTAGCCAATTAAGTGACAAAGGGATCGAAATAATATTTAAGAAAGAAAAATGTGTTATTCAAAATCCCAAGAACAATAAAACCTTGTTTATAGCTCATAGGATAAATAATGTATATTGTATGAACCTTGAGAGCTTAGTAAATCAAAATGTAACTTGTTTAGCTACAATGAATGAAATGAGTTGGCTTTGGCATAGGAAACTAGGACATGCTAGTATGGATCTTTTATCCAAATTATCAAAGAAAAATCTTGTAAAAGGATTACCAAATACTAAATTCATAAAAGACAAGATGTGTGATGCATGCCAAAAAGGAAAGCAAGTCAAAACAAGTTTCAAAAAGAAAAAATACATATCTACTAAAAGACCCCTAGAACTTTGCACCTAGACTTATTTTGTCCAACTAGAATCTTAAGCATAGGAGGCAAACAATATGCTTTTGTAATTGTAGATGACTATTCAATATTTACTTGGGTATTATTCTTAGCAAGCAAAGAAGAAGCTTGTGACATGCTACTCACCTTATGCAAGAAATTGCAAAATGAAAAAGGCTATAATATAACTAATTTTAGAAGTTATCAAGGTAGGGAATTTAAAAACACAAATGTTGATAAATTTTGTAATGAACATGGAATAAACCATAATTTTCCAGCACCTAGGACTCCACAACAAAATGGAGTTGTAGAAAGAAAAAATAGGATCCTCCAAGAAATGGCTAGAAACATGATAAGCGAAAATAATCTACCTAAATACTTTTGTGCAGAAGCCGTAAGTACAACTTGTTATATTATAAATAGGGTATCCATAAGATCAAGTATAGACAAAACACCGTATGAACTATGGAAAGGTAGAAAACCCAACATTTCATACTTTCATGTATTTGGGAGCAAATGCTTTATTCTTAATACTAAAGATGATTTAGGAAAGTTCAATGCAAAATCTGATGAAGGTATCTTCTTAGGTTATTCTACAAATAGTAAAGCTTATAGGGTTTATAATAAAAGGACTCTTACTATTATTGAATCAATACACATAACATTTGATGAATCAAATAATTATGACAATATAGTTAAAAATGATGAAAAAGAAGACATCTCACAAAAAGAAGACGAGAATAATAATGAAGCTTCAAATGAAAACACCATAGAAAATCTAGAACTATCTAAAGAATGGAGATATGCTAAAAATCACCCAAAAGATCAAATTTTTGGTGAACCATCAAAAGGAATAACCACTAGAGTCTCATTAAAAAATATTTGTAACCATTATGCTTTTTTGTCTCAAGATGAACCCAAGAATATTAAAGAAGCATTAAAAGATGATTCTTGGATTATAGCTATGCAGGAGGAACTAAATCAATTTAAAAGGAGTCAAGTGTGGGAACTTATACCTAAACCCAAAGATAAATCAATCATAGGAACCAAATGGGTGTTTAGAAATAAAAAGGATGAAAATTGGTAGTTGTAAGAAATAAAGTTAAGCTAGTAGCACAAGGCTATAATCAAGAAGAAGGTATCGATTACGAAGAAACCTTTGCTCCCGTAGCAAGAATGGAAGATATAAGGATGCTTCTTGCCTATGTAGCCAATCAAGACTTTAAATTATACCAAATGGATGTAAAAAGAGCATTCCTAAATGGTTATATAAATGAAGAAGTTTACGTTAAACAACCTCCAGGATTTGAAGACTCTAAAAACCCAAATCATGTATTCAAGTTAACTAAAGCCTTATATGGATTGAAACAAGCTCCTAGAGCTTGGTATGAAAGACTAAGCAAGTTCCTACTCCAAAACAAATTTTCAAGAGGAAAGATAGATAGCACTCTATTTATAAAAACTAAAAATAATGATATGCTTATAGTACAAATTTATGTCAACGATATCATATTTGGAGCAACTCATGAAGATTTATGTAACGAATTTGCTACAACTATGTAAAGAGAATTTGAAATGAGCATGATGAGAGAATTAAATTACTTCCTAGGGTTACAAATTAAACAAGCTAAAAATGGAACATTCATAAATCAAACTAAATATATCAAAGACATGTTAAAAAAATTTGATATGGAAGAAAGCAAACCCATAGGAACTCCTATGAGCACTTCAATAAGTCTTGACAAAGATGAAAAAGGGAAACAAGTAGAAACCAAACATTACCGAGAAATGATAGGAAGCCTACTATATTTAATAGCAAGTAGACCGGATATCATTTTTAGTGTATTTATATGTGCTAGGGTTCAATCAGCTCCTAAGGAATCACATCAAATCGTAGTTAAATAAAGCCTTAGATATTTACTAGGCACACTTGATCGAGGTTTATGGTATCCAAAGGGAACTGATTTCAAAATGATAAGTTATTCAGATGTGGATTATGCAAGATTCAAAATAGATAGAAAGAGCACAAATGAGACTTATCACTTTCTAGGACACTCACTAGTTTCTTTGTTTTGAAAAAAACAAAATTTCGTAGCATTATCTACAGCTGAAGCAGAATACATAGCGCTGTTGTGCTCAAACTTTATACATGAAACAACAATTAAGGGACTTCAAAATTCAATATCAAACAATCCCTATAAAGTGTAATAATACAAGCGCTATAAGTATTTCAAAGAATTTTGTATCACACTCAAGAACAAAACATGTTAATATACGTCATCATTTATTAAGAGATAATGTAGATAAAAAAGAAATAGTTTTTGAATTTGTTAACACTTATGATCAATTAGCTGATATATTCACAAAACCACTAGCTAAAGATCAATTTGTATTTATCCGACGAGATTTGGGAATGTTACATATACGAGAGGTTAACTAAAAGAGAAGAATTTTTCTTCAGGGCAAATGACTGCCAGATATCAGGCGGGCACCCGACAGGCTACTGTCTATATGGAAAGACATTTGATAGCCGACTGTCAACTTGATGACAGATGACTGTCTCGTGGCGGTTCACGTTCATTTAACATAAAAAACACTTTTTTTAAAGCCCTAGGCATTTGTCCACTCATCTACCCTTCGCGAAACCAACCTCTCTTCATCTCTCCTTTAAGTTTCTCCTCTTTAAACCTCTTCCCAACATCACTCCATCAAAACCCTAAATCTTTCACATCTACGGTTTCTCGAGTTACTGCTTCATCATCATGCCAAGAACCAAATTAGTTGGGAAAAAGGACAAAGCTTCTTCTTCAAGGCCTATTAGCAACAATGAAATTGAAAAATGGTTAGTTTTTTGTCACGCAAAAGCTTTGTACCAAAATCACATCTCTACAATCGATCCAATGTTTTGTAAGGTGCGAGATGTCTCTTTCATTGAATCAAATTTCCCTAAGATTCTTGAGTTGTTAAAAAATATAGGATGGGATAAGTTTGTTCTTCACCAAGTTAAAGGATATTACCCTGATCGGATTAAACTTTTCTACTCAAACTTGGTAAAGAAAGATGTTGAATTTGACACCAAAGTATTTGGCCGAAAGATCACACTTACTCCACACTCACTAAGGAAACTACTTCATATTAAGCATGGTGATTTTGAGTGCAATCCAATAGAAAAACAATGGACAATGGAGCAGGATTTTTCCCCACAAGAATTTTTGTCTCTTGTGATGAATGATCAACCCCTCTATTTTGGAAACCCTCCACTATACAAACAGCTCAATTTGCAAGCACAAGTTCTTCACAAGATCATTGCTTATAATATAATTCCTAGATGAGGATCCTTTGATCATATCTCCTTCTTTGATTGCTTCGTCATGTGGTGCATACTAAAAGGAAAGAAATTGGATTTAGCTAACCTTGTACTCAAATGGATGGTCATGAAGCTCGAATCTCCTAGAATTGGGCTTCCATATGGTGGCATTCTTTTCTTAGTTTTTCCGAACTTTCAAGTACTCACTCCATCTTCCAAAATAGTGAAGCGAACCCATTACAACATATTCTTCTCCACTACTTTAAAGAGGATGGGTTACAAGAAGTACACTGAGGGATGGATGTTTAGGCGTAATAGACCTACACGACCAGCACCAGAAGAATGTAATCCAGCTCTTGAAGAAGCCGATATGCCTACATGGTTTCTTCCTTTTTAAACATTATTTGAGCTTCAGTTCTGATATGGGGGATAGTTTTTCTTCTTTTAAAGACAAGATTGCAAATATTGATGATAAATACATTTTACTAGATAAACGTCTTGACAAAATTGAGCAATGTGTCACACAAAATGACACTGATTGAGATAAAGAAAGTAATGAAAATGATGATGCAGACTCTTAGGAACAATCAGATGAAGACTCTACAGAAGAAGAAGCTAAAGAAGAAGAAGAAGAAGAAGAAGAAAAAGGATCACAACAATATAAAGGAAAAGGAATTGCTGCAGATAGTGATACAACTTCTAATACTTGACTAAAGACTTTTGATGATGTTTGAACTTTTTGTTGTGTTTGTATGCTACATATGTTCTGTTTATGGATGTATTATGCCTTTTTGTTGATGTCAAAAGGGGGAGTATCTGTGTGCGCAAAGTCTATGAGTCTATGCATGAGTCTATGTTTCTAGTTTGATGAACTATGAGTTCTATAAACTATGAGTTCCATGTATTATAAGTTCTATGTATTTGTTTTAATGTTAAATCTGAAATTACGTCTTAAGGACTATGCTTATTGATAGGGGGAGTTTTATTATTTTTGTATTTTTGCTCTTTCTTTGTCATCATCAAAAAAGGGGAGATTGTTGGCCTAGATAGGCTTACAACTCTTGATTTTGATGATAACAAAGTAAGGTTATCTAATGTGCTTCCAGGTGATACTATTTCAGGCAAAGATGATTTCAGTAATAAAAAGGAAAATTCTGAAAGCTTAGCTCAAACTTCAAATGACATATCTTAAAAGCTCACAAGGATCAAGGACAGGAAAAACCTCACATAAATACAAGTGATCCATAATGAAAGCTCAGAGAAGTCTGAAAGATCCAAGATCAGTGACTAAAAGAACTCAAAGCAAAGAAAGTGTCTCAATGTAAAGAAAGTGTCAAATTTGTTTTTAGAACAAAGCTTTGTAAGTACTTCAAGTTGATTCATGTATGAATGTTCATTTTGAAGCTCTCGTTAGGCAAAGAGACTTAGAGACCTTAGTTTTTAAGACTCGGACCTTATTTTTCAAAGAAAACCAAATTGAGATTCTAAGTCCAAATAAACAAAAGAGAGAGAAATCAAAATTGTCTTAAAATGAGAAACAACCTCTTGATAGATGACTATTAGTCTATGGACAAATGACTAACATATTAAAGGACTTAAATTATAAAGTCAGAAGCCTAACAGACGACTATCAAGTTCTTGACAGACGACTTCCAGTGACAAAGAGACGTCTGCGTGTGTTTTGTTGGCCGACTGCCACCACTCTGAATGTTTTTTTTTTTTTTTAAATTGAGTTGTTCAGTGACAGATGACTACCACCCTGAGGAAAGCCAACTGCCACATTTCTGTTTGTGAAAATTGTGCATGAAATATTTGGATAGCCAACTGCCAGAGATCACACAGTCGTCTGGCTCATTGCAAAATTCAAATTACTCAACGGGCATATTTCTAAATTTTCAATTACTTGAAGCCCAGATAATTTTAAAACTTGGACCCTACTCCAAGTAAACTTGGGAAACAAGTAAGAAACCTTTCTACATCTATAAATACCCTCAAGATACATTTATTTAGACACCAAGATTTGAAATCAGCAATCAAACTCTCTCTCAAGCACTCTAAATTTCTAAAATCTTTTTATTGCTCTCAATATCCACGAAATTCTCTAAAGTTCTACTGATTGTCTCACTGATATTTTGCTTCAATTGTTAATTCATTCGTCTATTGAAAGATTCCAATGGTGATAAAACTCTAGAGCTTCAATATGAATTTCGTTATGTGAATTTTATTGAAGTACATAGTTTTTAATCTGTACTAATTAGCTCTTTGAGGAGCAATTCTTGTACACCTTGTTTTTAAATCTTTGCAGCAGATTGATAGATGGTTTGAGTGTTGAATCATTGGACAAAACAAGGGGATATTGTTTGGAGAAGACGGTCTCTAGCCTTAACCGAGGAGTGTTGTAATCGGTATTGTTCTGCTTGGTAAAGGAACTGTGATAGTGAATCCTTTGGTGGTTTTGCCAAGAGCGAGGACATAGGTTGTGTTGAAGCCAAGCCTCGTAAAACCTTGTGTTCTTATTTCTTACTTACTCTTACTTCTCAGCAAAATTTATAAATTTCGTGGATGCTTTATCAAAATCAGAATTCTAAGTGTTTGGTTGTCAAATAGACTGGAAGGTAATTTGTTTTTGGTTTGATTAGCATTGATTGTAGAAACCCGAAAGGGACTATGTTGGTTGATCATCCTTGACTTATTAAACTGAAAGTTTATTTAAACACTGAACATTGGGTAGAACGTTGTTTGTGGAATTTAACAAAAGGGCTTATACAAATTCAGCAAGCTTTACACATTACTAGAGGGCTATTTTGTTTGGTTGTGATTACTCTGATTCAATTTTGTGATCGTGGTTGAGCATTGATTATTGTTATAACATAAAAGTATTAAAAAGGGGAATAGATTTTGAAAATCCCAATTCACGCCCCTCTTGGGAAAGCTCTTCCAATTTCATAGTGAGTGTCCTAAAAAGTGACAAGTACCACTAGTGCTCTTTCTATCTACTTTACATTCGGTATAATTTGCATCTGAATAGCTTATCATTTCAGAATCAGTTTCCTTTGGATACCATAAGCCTAGATCAAGGGTTCCTATCAAGTATCTTAGAATTCTTTTAACTGCAACTTGATGAGATTCCTTATGTGTTGATTGAAATCTAGTGTACATGCACACAATAAGCATGATATCGGGTCTACTAGCTATTAAATATAGTAAACTACCTATCATTCCATGATAATGTTTTGTGTCTACTTGTTTTCCCTTTTCATCTCTATCAAGGCTTGTTGATGTGCTCATAGGGGTTCCTATGGGTTTACTTTCTTCCATATCAAATCTTTTCAGAATATCTTTAATATATTTAGTTTGATCTATGAATGTTCCATTTTTGGCTTGTTTGATTTGTAACCCTAGGAAATAATTTAACTCTCCCATCATACTCATTTCAAATTCTTTTTGCATACATGTTGCAAAATCTCTACACAATTCTTCATTTGTAGCACCAACTATGATATCATCAACATAGATTTGAACTATTAACATATCTTTGTTTTTGGTCTTTATAAAAACGGTGTTGTCTACCTTTCCTCATGAAAAATCATTTTTAAGTAGAAATTTACAGTCTCTCATACCAAGCTCTAGGTGCTTGTTTTAAACCATATAAGGCTTTACTTAATCCAAATATGTGATCGGGATGTTTTAGGTCTTCAAAACTTGGTGGTTGTTTTACATAAACCTCTTCATTTATATACTCATTTAAGAAAGCAGTTTTTACTTCCATTTGATATAGCTTGAATTCCTTATGGGATGCATAGGCTAGGAGCTTTCTAATTGCTTCCATTCGTGCTACGGGGGCTAAGGTTTCATCATAGTCAATACCTTTTTCTTGATTATATCCTTGAGCTACTAACTTAGCCTTGTTTCTAACAACTCTCCCATTTGTTAGCTTTGGTGTATTCCCAAGAGGGGGGTGAATTGGATTTTTAAAACTTATTCATAGGTTAAACCAGATGTTAGTAGAATATGACAACCTAGGGTCTTTCTATGCAATCCCAAATGCGCAAATAAATATAATATGTGGAAATTTAAATCGTGCACATCATTCGCACTATAACATACACATGCGGTAAATATAAACTGCGGAAATATAAACAAACACATAATATGTTATCGGGATTTGGCCAATACTGCCTACGTCCCCACCTCTAGCTCACATGCCTGAGGATTTCACTAATGCTCACCTAAAGGGTGGAGCGGCACCAGTTACAATCACGTCAATTCATGGGGCTGACCTCAACTAACACACCTTACCAGGATGGCGCACCTAACTTTCCTAACCGGTCTAAGCCAATCCGGGACTATTCCACAGGGCTGGTGTCCCTCTTCAGGCCCACGCCTGGAATACAATCAATATGAAATTTTCACACAATCAATGTGCTTCTAAACAAGCAGATTATGTACCAATTCAGCACATGTAATAATCAATGTACATCAACATGTATGAACTATAAATTCAGTGCTCTACGTATGCAATCAACACTCAGCAAGGTATAATTACAAGTATGCTCAAGAGTTTTCTTACAAGTTATTTCTTTGAAACTAGATATATCAAATCTCAATATTAGATTAGGGTTTCAAAGATGCTGCAAACAATAATCAAACCAACTCAAAAATATTTTCCTAAAAAAAATGGGCACAAGAATTGTTTGAAAAAATTATAGCTTGTAAAATCTTTTGCACAGCAAAAATATAGCTATAGGAATCTTGCAATGACAATGCAAAGATCCTTAAGCTAGTAAGTTTTTCCTAACACTGGATTTATCAAATAAAATATGTGGAAAAACTTATATTTAACTCTCAATATCAAAATCAATCAATAAACAATACAAATGAGAGTTATAAGTAATATGGAATGATGTATAAACACTCTATACACTCTCACTACACTTGGTTAATCAATAAAATCAAAGTTATAGAGTGTATGGAGGTAGTGTGAGCAAAAAGGGTTTGGAAAATTTGAGACAGTTTTTGGCTTAATCCTATTTGCTAATCCATACATAATTTTGACACCTGAACCCTTATATATAGAGAAAGGGTAAATTTTGACCGTTGGGGGACACATGGGGTATTCTTAAATTAGTTTTAAAAGGTTTATTAAAATTAACCCTTTTTAACTAATTTTAACTTCAGTAAAAATTAATTTAAACCGCTTGATTCGGGTGCCCGACACAAGGTTCGGTCGCCTGAACAGACTTAACACAAAAAAGTTCTTTTTCGAATTTTGGGTGCTCGAGTCTAGGGTTGGTCAGGTGAACAAAAGACAGTATGTTTCCATCCGCGATTCGGGCGCCTGAATCTAAGTTCGGTAGCCCAAACTTGCCAGTTTGGTAGCCTGAGGCATATTTGAATGTAATGTTCGGGCGCTTGGGTTGGTGAAAAGGTGTCAAGTTAGGGATTCGGTTGCCCAGGAAAGGTATGGTTAAAAATTGTTCGGTCGCCCGAAGCATGGTCAAACTATTGACTTCTCAACAGTTCGGGTGCTCGAGGAGTTTTGAACTCTTAGGATTCGGTCGCCCGACCTCTCCAAAATTTTGGGGACTTTCTTATGTGCAAGTGCTGGGAGCTAGGGTCTTTTCTAAGGTCTTACTAAGTATGCCAAAAAACCTAGCGTCGTTCAACCGAATCCCTAAGATCAGACTACAGTCTTGAGCTTTAGTTCTTACATGCATGCTATGCATTAATTATTACAAACCATTCCAATATTACAATTACAGACCCAACTTACACAAGATATAAATTACAATGAGTCTTCAAGGTCTTTAGTCTTCAAGTCTTCTCATGTGCCAGCATATTATCTGATAATATAAACCTGCACACAAACTTGACAGACATTAAATACCAAGGTATTTGTAATGATCAAAATGGGATGTGACTCGTAGGGTCAACACCATTTGTATCTTTCTTATTTTTAAAGACCCATTTAGTTCCTATGATTGAATGATCTTTAGGTTTGGGAACTAATTTCCATACTTGAATTCTTTCAAATTGATTAAGCTCTTCTTGCATAGCCATAATCCATGAATCATTATTTAATGCTTCTTCTACATTTTTTGGTTTGTATTAAGATAGGAAACCAAAATGGTTGCATATATTCTTTAATGATGATCTAGTGGTTATTCCTCTTGAAGGTTCTCCAATAATTTGATCATTACGATGGTTTCTTATGTATTTCCATTCTTTTGGTAATTCTTGATTTTCTGTGGTTTTTTCTTTTTAAATTTCTTCATTGTTTTCTTATTTTTATTACTTAATTTCAAGATTTTCCACCTTTTGTGAGATATCTTCATTTTCATCATTCTTGGTTTCATTTTCAAAGGGATTTGATTAATCAAAAGTTACGTGCATTGATTCAACAATAGTAAGTGTTATTTTAATATAGATCATATAGGCTTTACTATTTGTAGAATATCGTAAGAAAATTCCTTCATATGATTTGACATCAAATTTCCCTAAGTCATCTTTGTTATTTAGAACAAAACATTTATGTCCAAATACATGGAAGTAAGCTATGTTAGGTCTTCTTCCTTTCCATAATTCATAAGGTGTCTTGTTTAGATTTGATCTAATAGATACCCTATTTATTACATAATAAGTTGCATTCACAGCTTCAGCCCAAAAATACTTAGGTAAATTGTTTTCATTTAACATAACTCTAGCCATTTCTTGAAGGGTTCTATTTTTCCTTTCAACAACTCCATTTTGTTGTGGAGTTCTAGGAGCTGAGAAATTATGGTTTATGCCATGATCATCACAAAACTTTTTGACATCATTATTTTTAAGTTCTCCACCTTGATCACTCCTAAAGTTAGTGACTTTATTCCCTTTCTCATTTTGAAGTTTCTTGCAAAGAGTCATCAACATATCACAAGCTTCATTTTTGTTGGCTAAAAACAATACCCACGTATATCTAGAATAGTCATCAACAATTACAAATGCATATTGTTTTCCACCTAAGCTTTAAGTTCAAGTAGGTCCAAACAAGTCCAAGTACATGAGTTCTAAGGGTCTACTGGTTTATATATGTTTATTCTTTTAAAACTTGTCTTAACTTGTTTTCCTAGTTAGCAAGCATCACAAATTTTATCTTTAATAAACTTAGTATTTAGTAAGCCTTTCACTAAACTTTTCTTTGATAGTTTAGATAGAATGTCCATGCTAGTATGACCTAATCTTCTATGCCAAAGCCATCTATTTTCATTTAGGGTAGCTAAGCAAGTTACATCTTGAGATATTAAATTATCAAGTTTTATACAATACACATTATTTGTTCTATGTGTTGTGAATAGGATTTCATTATTATTAGGGTTTTTTATTATACACTTGTCTTTCTTAAAGATAATTTCAAACCCTTTTTCACTAAGTTGACTAATATTCAAGAGATTATGTTTTAGACCATCTACTAACAACACATCATCAATAGTTAAAAAGGGTTTTTAACCTATTTTACCTATTCCAACAATTTTACCTTTGGCATTGTCACCGAAGGTTACGTATCCCCGATCTTTTAGAGTTAATGTGGTGATCCGGTCATGTGTCTTGAACACCCTTTGTCCAAGTACCACTTTTCCTTTGATGGTGTTGTCCTAAAGCATACCTACAATGAAAGATTTAAGATGTTACTTTTGGAATCCAAACTTTCTTAATTTTCTTTAAATTATTTCTAGTTCCATTGTTCTCTTTCCATTCATTTTTAACTTTAACATACTTCTTTTTAAGAGGGCAGTTAAACATAATATGTCCTTTGTTCTTGCACATGTAGCAAGTGGTATGTTCATGAACATTAGTTGAAGAAGTACTAGCATAGTGTTTAGCTTCTTTCACAAAGTACCCCATGAACAATCTCTTGTTTCTTTTATTTGTTATTCCATTATAATCGATTCCTTCTTTATTTCCATGCATTCTTTGTTGTCCAATCATTTTCTCAAAGTTTTCTTTTCCTTTTGTGAAGTTGTAGATAATTTTCTCTTTATCCTCAAGTGTCTTCTTATGATCAATTATTTCGAAATTATTATTACTTCGATCATCTACTTGTCTCTTTACAATTTCTTGTGACATTTCATTTATTTTCTCTTTTAGAATTTCAATTTGGGATTCTTTTTCTTTTTCAATAGATTTAGAGGATTCAAGTTGTTTCATTGGATTTTCATTTTTTTCTTTCAAAGTTATATTTCTTTTACAAACTTTGATAAATATTTTTTATAGAGTCAACGACTCGACTTGAAGTTCTTTGTAGGAGGACATGCTGTCACAAGATTCATCACATGGTTCACTACTAGATTCTTTCGATAAGGAGTAATGAGAATTTACCTCTTCATCATGTGCCATGATGCACATGTTAGCCATCTCTTGCCCACTTGACTCGGTTTCCATTTCTCTTGAACTTGTGTCATCCCATATTGCCTTCATGCCCGTTTTCTTTTTCTTCTCATCCTTCTTGAGTTGAGGGCAGTCTGGCTTGATATGACCTGGTTTTTTGTAGTGATAACATGTAGGTAGGTCATTTTTTTTTGTTTTCTTTCCTACTTGTTTCCCCTTTTTTAGTTTTTGTTTTATTAAATTTTCTAGGGAACTTTTTGTTTCTTCTATAGAACTTGCCAAGTCTTTTTGTAATGAATGCTTATTCATCTTGGTCTAGATCACTTGATTCACTATTGTCATCACTTGAGCTTTCATTAGTTGTTTTTAAAGTAATAGATTTCTTGTGCTTAAGTTTAGGATTTCTTTCCTTTAAGACCATTTCATAAGTAAGTAGTGAACCTATAAGTTCATCTAGTGATGTGTTTTTAAGGTTCATACCTTCTGTAATTGTTGTGGCATTTGGTTCCCATATAGGTGGAAGACCTCTAAGTATTTTTCGAATCATCTCATAGGTAGTGTAAGTCTTTCCTAAGGCATTAAGAGAATTGATTATGTGAGTGAACCTTGTATACGTACTAGTAATAGATTCATTTGAGTTCATTGTGAAAGCTTCATATTCACTAGTTAGCAAATCAATCATATTGTCTCTAACATCGACTGTTCCTTCATAGGTTACCTCTAGCTTATCCCAAATTTCTTTGGCTGTTTTCAAGACCAAGACTCTATTGAATTTGTTAATATCAAGACCACAATATAAAGCATTTATAGCACTTGAATTAACTTGAAGCATTTTGTGATCTAAGTCAGTCATGTCCTTTTTCTCTTTAGGGACTTGTTTTCTCTCTACTATTTTGAAGGGTATTAGGTCACCATCCAGATAACCTCCCAAACTTTCCAATCCATAGTATGAAGATATATTCTCATACGCTGTTTCCAAAAAGTATAGTTCATTCCACAAAAGATTAGCGGTCGGGTTGAGGATTGACCCTCTCCGAAGGAGCTATTCCTATGTGTGTCATTTCGATCATTATATAGCTTCTTGTTAATATTTACTATAACCTGACTCTAATACCAATTGAAATTAGAATAGTGTTCCCCAAAGGGGAGGTGAATTGGGTTAATTAAAAAATTTTAATTAATTTTGTTAACTTCTTACATTTTTTAGTGCAACAACAAGAATTTAAGTAAATCAATCCATTTATAACCACAACCAAATCAAACAACAAATTATTGAAAGTTAAAACATTCAATCAACCAAAATATGAAAATCAATCAATCATTCAAGAACTTGATTCTTTTAAGCTTTTGGTAGCAGCCCCGTGTTTATATTTAAGCCCTATTTTGATTTGTAATGCACTATCTTAACTAAGATTTCTGCAAATTAACCATCATACTCCCTTGTGGGTTTCCACAAAAGGTTAATTAAAACGTACTTTCTAAAATCAAAAGTCTTCTCTGAATTTTTACTTAAGCCCTGCAATGAGCAATATGCATTCAACAAATAAAAATATTGTGCAGAAAGTAAATGGTAAAGTAGAGAAAAGAGCACCAAGTTTTACGAGGTTCAACTTATCCACAACTTACGTCCTCACCTTTGGTAAACCACCAAAGGATTCCACTATATTAGTTCCTTTGCCGGGTGGAACAACACTGTTACAACCACTGCTTAATTAGGCTAGAACCTGCCTCTCCAAATGATATTCCCTCGTTCGGTCCAACGATCCAAGCACTTGAATTGTCAATCTACAAAACGAGATTTGAAACAAGGTGTGTAAGAGTTGCTCTCAAAAGAGCAGATTAGTACAATTTCAGAGCTATATACTTCAAAGCAAATCAAACATGAAATTCAGATTGAAGCCCCAAGAGTATATCATCGAAAGACTCTTTCAATGGATGAAAGAAATTGGAATTGTAGCACAATACTTGAGATTGAAAGTCAGCAAAGCCTTAGTAGATTTTGTGCAAACTGAGAGCAAGAGAGCCTTTGAGAATTTGAGAAGAATTTGAGAAAGTATGAATGCTGTAATTAATTCTTGGTAATTGAATTAATTGTTCTTGGTTGTATTTATAGAGTGAGAAAAATACTTAACTTGATCCCCACGTTTACTTGGAGTAGTGTCCATGTTTTGACCAAGTTTGAGCCTTAAGAAATTAATTTTTCAAAAATATATTCGTTATAAATTTTAAAATTTGCGGCATGGCAATAGCCTGAAGGCTTCCAGTCAGGTGCCTATCAGTGTTTTTCACTTATAAATAACACAGGTCGTAGAGTGGCAGTCGTCTATCACCTAGTTGTCAAGCGCCTATCACTAAATTTCACAGTTTCAATAAATAGGCAGAAGGGTGACAACAGCCTGATAAAACCTAGATAGGCTTCTCAAAAAATCTCGTCAGGCACCTATCAAGCTCTAGGCAATAAGCTTATAACCTTCTATCTGTGTATTTTAAAAGTCTTTAAATCGGCAGCCCACTGACCATGTGCAGTTAGGCGCCTGTCAAGTAGAAAAACTGACTTTTAAAATATTTGATATTCTCTCTCTCTGTTCTTGTTTATCCTTGGAATATTAATTTGTTTTCTTTAAAAAATACATTCCAAGTTTTGAATTTAAGGTCTCTAGGCCTCTTCATTCCAAATGAGCTTCAAAATACAATTTCATAATTTTAAAACACTTGAAGTACTTACAAACATGTCCTACTAGACTCTCATGTGTAGTTAGGTGCTTGTCAAGTAGAGAAACTAACTTTTAAAATATTTGATATTCTCTCTCTCTGTTCTTGTTTATCCTTGGAATATTAATTTGTTTTCTTTAAAAAATATGTTCCAAGTTTTGAATTTAAGGTCTCTAGGCCTCTTCATTCCAAACGAGTTTCAAAATACAATTTCATAATTTTAAAATACTTAAAGTACTTACAAACATGTCCTACTAGACTCTCTTTATTTCTAGAACTCTTTTTCAAAAACTTCATCAAGATGTTGCTTTGAGTTTATAAATTTTTAGTATTGATCACTTGTGTTGATATGAGCTTTCAGTGTTCCTGTGATCATCGAGTCTTTCCATATTGGTCTCTTGAGCTTTTGGAATTGATCTCTTGTTTTCATAATGTATGCTTTTGTTTCAATATCTAAAATACCAAAACTTTGAAGAACATTAGATAACCTTACTTTGTTATCATCAAAATAAAGAGTTGTAAGCCTTGGTTAGGCCAACATCTACCACTCAAGATCAAGTGGAAAGCCTCTCACTTCGAATCACACCCCAAAAGTTCTTTTTCGAAGAAGAGAAATTTGGTATCTCTTGTTTCTTTCCTTAAGTAGAAAAATCTCTTTTAACCTATGAAAAGGCCTTGAAATCCTCACTTTGCCCCCATTTGGATGTGCCCTACCATCTTCCCTAAGAGGTTCTTTTATAAAACTTCAATTGATGGGAGGGAAAACCATTATTGAAATTGAAATTTGAAAATTTCAATTCTAAAAAAAAAAAGAAAAAAAAAACTACTAATAACCACCAATCATAAACTACCAAAGCCGAACATTGACATATGACATCATAGCACACATGGAAAACCTAAAATCCCTAGACAATTATGTGTAAGCAATTCAATATTTTGATTATTAGTTAGACCAATTGACCGCCTTCAAAGACCGGTCGATTGCCTATGGGTGCACCAAAATAAAGAAAAGGTGGGAATGCTGGTCGTTCACCCTAAGTGGTTGATTGATTGCCCAATGAAAATATTTTTATATTCATTTAATTTTGATGTCTTCATTTAAGTTAAAATTTTTTTGGTCAAAAAATGATTGCCGATCGTTGCCCCTCTTGTTGGCTTAACATGACTTAATCTCGTTTCCAAGGCATCTAATTGTGCTATAAAGTGCATTTATAGGTATTATAGTTTAAAAGCACAACGAACGATGTATAATGAAGAAATCATGAAGAACACAAGTAAATCAAAGATAGATATTGAAGAAAAGCTTGGATGAAGATCAAGCTTAAGGATATGAAAACCTAGTTAGTTTATAATGTGTATTGTAAACTAAGCTTTATGCAAGTACTTCTCAAATGATATTTGTTTTGAAGCTCTTGGGACATTTATTTAGACCTTAGATACCTTCCAAATCTTGGAAAATATTTTTACAAAGTCCAAATGCTATTTCAAAAGATTAAATATCATTTTTGGAATCAAAAGATAAAGGAATATTGAATTTCAAAGTCTTTAGGCCCCTAAGGCAAGTGCTCAATTGACCGAAGGGAAAAGTCTAAACAAACTAGCCTGGCATGAGAGAGTTCAGGTGACCAAACCATTGGTTCAGTTGATCGAATGGCTATTGCCATATATAGTTCCAAATAGTGTTGGTTTGGGCAATCAAAGTTCGGGTTCAGTTGACCAAACATATTTGGGTGACCGTACGTAGAGTTTAGTCGACTGAATGACTACTGTCAGTTTGGAAATTCAAATTTTAATTGGTTCGGGTGACCAAACTCCCAGTTCAATCCACCAAATTGCATGATAAGTTTCACGAATGGCCAAAAATATTTCTGATTTTTTAATATAATGTTACCAAAACTTGCACAAACCATTATAATTCAAATATAGCTATTTATAGCTAACCCTAATCATGTTAAGGCAAGCAAACCATGAGAGAACACATTGATTTACACTGAAAATTGCTGTTGTGCACCATTCTTGTTGAAAATATTTTTCTGTTTATACTTTCAAGTTATAAGCTTTCAGAAACCTAGAAAATTGAGCCAATGTCTTTGAGCTTCTTAGATTATACCTTAAGAGAGTATTGTATTGTTTATTGTGTACGAATCGACTCTAGTTATAGAGTTTTCTTTACACAAAAATTAGTGCTTGATCTCTTTATGTAAAGTGACGGATCTGGGATTCAATCATTCACAAGAGGAAGGGTTATTTTCGCTTGAGAGGCTTCTCCACCTACTGAAGGAGAGAGGTGTCTCCACCTACTGAATGGAGGGATTAGTGAACCTTGTAAAAAATTCTTGTGTCACTCTTTCCCTATCTTATTTATTTTCCAAGCATATTGATCTTGAAATATATAGGTTGTGTATGTTGTGAATGCTTTACTTTGATTTATAAATGCTTTCAATAATTTGACTACCCATATTGATCAAACTTTGATGTAATTAAGAATTTAAGTTTGATTTAATCTTCTGGTATCTTATTGCATTGGTTAATTATGCATTCAAGGCCCAACATAAACTCTTGTGTGGCCAATCAATATTTTTATCAATATTATTCTACTGTAAATAATCTCAATAGTGGGTAGTTGGTTACATATTGATATATATGTTTAGGCTCTCTCACATTTAGGAATATCGATATTGGTATAGTTGTTTGCTGAAAATATTTCTTTTATGATTAAAGTATTTAGATCACTTGTAAAAAACAAATTAGGATAGATTAAACTTCCGCATTAAATTTTAAAATACCCAATTCACCCACCTCTTGGGATTACACCTCAATGTTCACCTCTTTTACTAATATGTTTTTATTAAGATGTTTTAAAAAGATAGAAATGTCATATTTTACCAAACTCGAGTGAGAAGGATAGAAATTACTCCTTTGTAACTTAATCATTACTTTGTTTAAGCACTTTTATAGAATTTTTTAGAAGTGTCAAAATGTGTTCATGCCTTTACATCTACTGCTCAGAAATATCTCTTCTACACTAGTGTTCTTGTTGTTAATGATATTGCTAAACATATTGAAAATAGTAAATTTGGAATTCCAGATGATGAAGCTAGGAAAACGAAAGATTGTTAGAAGATGAAGTTAAGGCAAAATTTTGATATGATGGTAAAATCATTATTGATTGCTTTGATGATACCTTTTCTACTTTTCCTAAAATAAATAAGATATTAGAGAGCAAAAGAATGACTTCTTGAAAATAACCATCCATTCCTTCAAAAACTGCCCCAGTTAATGTCTTTGGAACTTTACAGATCATCCTTAAGTGCCCCAATTGTAGTTAACCTTACATCCAATATTCTAAGTCTTGGTTGAATCATGAGCTTTGATTTATAGGTCCAAATTATAAGCATCGAATCTTCAAAGAAAACCTCAACTTTGTGACTATTTGGATTTAATCTATCATTTCATTTAATAGTTTGCCTATGTACCCCATTTTTGGGGATCAAGTCCATGTGTAATTTAGACCTCATTAAGATGGTGCCTTGTAAATTCCTCCCTTTGGTAACAATCCATTATTTATTTTTATTTATTTTTATTTTTTTTCTCAAAGACCATCTCCCATGGATAATGATGAAGTCATAATTGAAATTGTAGACATATTGAGGTAAAAACTTGAATTTTATTGCTTCTCAAAAGGTCACTATGTCATTTTTTTAGAGAAAAAAAATGATCTAAGACTTAAATATTTTTTTTTACATTAAAATTCTTCAAAGAATTATCTTCGCTACACAAGGCCTTTGTAGTGCAGATTCTTTGTTGGAGTTGCCATTTATAGTCTTCAACATCCTTTTTTGACTTAATCAAATGAACATGTCATTCAACTCTATCACTCCCAAATGTTGTCTTTTACTTTGAATTTTTTTTTAATCTTTCATATGCTTTATGCTTCATTCTTTTCAAAAGTTTCTCTATCTATTTATTTTCTTGTATTTTTCATTCATACTACATAAGGTATTCTTATTATAATTAACAATGTCTTTGGGTTCAAGGAAGGAATGGTACATGTAACAAGGAAAATAGAAAGATAATCTTGTTTACAGTGATGACCTATTATCTAGTAATAAGTCAAACCAAAGAAAGATTTGTATTTAACAAATCACTTATGTATAAAAGCATCCGGTTCATGACCCCCTTGATTAACTAGCGACTTGTTCTCTAATAAATAAGTAAACTCCGCAAACTTGACATCTTCTTCTAGTATAATCTAATTATCTTAAGTTCTCATTGCTGAAGATGGAAGATACTGTCTCCGTCATGTTGAATAGACAATTCATCGGCTCAGCTTCACTATAAGGTATCATATATGGCTGGAATGCCCTAAATTTTTCTTCCCCCTTCACAGTATTCAAATGATCACCATGAATAAATTTCTATTGGCCTAACATGGCTTTCAAATCTTATTTTGATGATAACAAATACAGGTAAATTTAACATGTTGTGGTCTAAAATGATAATGTTTCAGGAAACCAAGTCTGTGATGTTCAAAAGTTCAAGTATTAAGAGTCCAACATCACAAGTGATTATTAAAAGCTCATACTCCAACAACAAGTGATCAAAAGGAAGCTTAAAGGATCAAAGACAAAAAAATCTTATGGAAGCTCAAAGGATATTGAAGCTCAAGACAAGACAGACTCAAAGCAAAGACATACATGAAGACTTCAGCTTTTAAGTTTTAAAGTCTTACGAAAGTCTTGTGTAAGTACTTCATTCAAATATCAAAATGAATGATTTGAATCTTATTAGGGTTAATTATGGACTTAGAGACCTTATTTTGAAAATCCTAGAAAATGTCTTTGAAAAGTCTCAAAACAAGTTGGCAACTGTTGGCCTTACAAGGCTTAAAATCTTGTTATCTTGTTTTGATGCTAACAAGCAAGTGAAATTTAATGTATTTGTGTGAGTAATGATATTTTAGGGCTCATATATGAGAAAGCAAGTTCAAAGTGCTCACAAGGATCAAATGAAGCTTAAAAAAGTCAAAGCATGGATTTAAAGATGATATATGAAACCTTGAAGAATATGAGGACATGAATGAGTTGTTGAAAGCCAAGGCATATTAAAGTCAAAAGAGCCAAAGAAAAGCAAAGTGAGGAAGCTCAAAGAATATGAAAGCTTGAAAAAAAGATGGACTCAATCTAAGGACAAATCATGAAGACTCAAGAATCTAAAATGAGAAAAGTCTTAGAAGTTTTCAAGTAAGTACTTTAATGTTTAAAATATTGTTTGAAATATTTTGAAGCTCTTAGATTAACTTTTTGGACCTAAATACCTTTTAAAATATCTATAAAATATTTTTATAAAGTCAAAAATTATTTTAAAAGGTTAGAATCATTTTTGGAATGAAAAAAAAGAGTTCTTTCAATTGTTGTCAATTGTTATACAGTCGCAATGAGGTGAATTTTTCTCTATTAATGTCTCATTATTTTAAAATATCTTTAACATGAAAGTTGTAGTATTTTATTTTAGCTTTCTTTTGACACTAAGAACAACTAGTTTGGAGTTATACAGAAATATTTATGGCCAAAAAACTGAAGTGGGGTCACTGCTGTCAAACATTCAAACACTGTTCATGGGAGGGACTTCAGATGACTGAACAAACGACCTCAGACGTCTAAGGATTAAGGTCAGACATCTGAAAATTTTTTGGACAGAATATAAAGAAGGCAGTAGCAGTTCAGACGTCTGAACTCGCGACTTCAGACATCTGAACACTATTCAACAGGCAAATTTTTTAAATTCTAATATTTAAAATGTAGCCGTTTGAGCTCCAAACTTTCTAAAAATTTGGGAAACTCTCAAAGGAAACTTTTGCAACATGGAAACAAGTTTTAAAGCCTATAAATACATGGTTTTTCAAATCAAAATATATCTAAGAATTGAAAAATCTGCTTGTAAAGCTAAAAGCACTCTTGTTCTTTCAAGGCTCTTTTGCTCACTCATTGCAAATCTATTTTGCTGAGATATTCTGAAGTGCTAATCCTTCCTCCTTTGAATTCCTATTGCTAATCCTCTTATAAGAAGGATATTGGTGAATTCTACATTTAAGCTTCATTGTATTTCATATTGATATTTTACATTCAAAGTATATAGTGCTGAAATTGTACTAACTTGCTCTTTGAAAGAGTATATTTGTATGCAGATCTTATCTTGTGTTTCTTATAGTTCTTTGACATTCCAAGGGTTGTTTGGATTGTTTTCTAAGCAAGGGGACATTACTTAGAGAAGTGGGCTCTAGCCTATGTAAGGAGTGACCGAATGAGGGAATATCGTTTGGAGAAGGCGGGCTTTAGCCTTAACCAAGGAGTGTTGTAATCAGTATTGTTCCACCCGTCAATGAAATTGAACTAGTGAATCCTTTGGTGGTTTTTCAAAGGCGAGGATGTAGGCTGGGTATAAGCCTCGTAAAAATCTTCGTCTCATTCTCTCTTTGCCTTACTCTTTATTTTGAGTGCATATTTAAATTGCATGGATGATTTAAATTTGAAAATCATATAAACTACATATATTTGGAAATCAAACAAACTTAAGGTTTAATTTTGATTTGGGTTGCGAAAATCGAAAGGGAGTACGTTGGTTACACCATATCTTGCGGAAACCATACAGGAGTACGTTACTTGGTTAACACCCCAAATATAAATTTACCAAGAGTTTAGTTGAGTTCTAAATATGGAGAAGAGGGTAGATATTGTGTTGATTGAATGTTATATTGCACATCATATTGAAGAAGTAAAACCATATATACAGGGCTTACAATTTCATATCTAGGGCTGACAACAAAAGGTATATTGTGATTGAATGGTATAAAAGCTTGAGATTGATTGGATAGTGTTTGTATTCCAAGAGTGCTAAATCTTGAATGATTTTATCAATTTAATAATGCTGCAGTGAACTTATATTTGATAAATAAAGTGTGGTTGTGTTGGTGTGGAGATTGTGATTAATTGTTTGAATGTTTTATTAGTTGTGTGGTTGATTAAAGAGATTAAGTTGTTGTGTGATTGGTAAAATTAAATAAACAAGTTAAAGAATTGGTTAAAAGAAATAAAGAAGTTAAGGATTCTTAAAAGAAGTTAAAAGAAAGTTTTAAAAACCAATTCACCCTCCCCACCCCCCCCCCCCTCTTGGGAAGCTATTCCTAATTTCATAAACTTTTAAAACAGTTTTTTTAATTGTTTAGACAATTGACCCTTGTCTGGTCAAGCGGCTAACAATTTTTGCTAAATTAAATTTGGAAGACGGTATAGGATTAGGCGACTGACCCCTCTGAGTTCAGGCGACTGGCCCTATTTTGACCTTGAAAATACACTGATTTTCAAAGATCAGATGATTGACCCCGATGGGTTCAGGTGACTGACCTTTGTAATGATTAGTTTTAAAATAGCGTTTCAAAGTTTCCAAATTGAGTTGCTTGTGCCCCAAACTTTGTAAAAAATTGGGAAACACTCCAAGTAACTTGGGAAACACGAATTTATAACTTTTTAGCTCTATAAATACATGATTTCATAAATCAAATTGAGTACCATGAATTGAAAATTTGATTTCAAGCCGATATTGCTCATACTATCCCCAAGCCTTCTTGCACACATCTACTTGCTAAAATTTTTTGAGAATTACCGAGTTATTGTTCACCGATCTCTGACCAAAACTTCTGGGTTTTGAATCAATCAAAGAAAGAATCCGGGTGATATACTCTTTGAGCTTTAATTCTATTCTTCATTGATATTTACATTGAAGTACTAATTAGATGTGCCATATTTTGTACTAATCTGCTTTATTTGAGGGTAATTCTTGTACAAAAGAAATTGTCATTGTTTTCTTTTTTCTTGATGGTTCAGGGCTATTGAATTGTTGTGCCAAGCGTGGGGTATCATTTGGAGAGGTGTACTTTAGCATATTGAAGGAGGGATTGTAAGGTTGTTATTGACCTTATAGGTCATATTCCGTTTTGATTATGAAAAATACTCTGGTATTTAATGTTTACGGAGTTTGTGTGTAGGATCAAATTGACAAAGTTATATGAAAGCAAGTGGTGGCTTGAATAAAATGAAGACCCAACATATTTATTTGTTGTAATTCATATTTCATTCAATTTGGGTGTGTAATATCTATTTAAGCCATGGTCTGTAATATTTTATGCATATCATGCATATAAGAACCATAAGCTCAAAAAGGCCTTTAAAGGACCCTAGGGCCTTGCACAAGTACTTAGGAAAGTCCCCATTATCATATATGCTATCAAGGAAATTTATTTACCAAAACAGGACTTAGGTGTCGAAATATTAAGGATTTTGAGTGACCGAACCTTGGCATTGAAATCGCCTCGGTCGACCGAACATTAGGAAATTAAAAAATGTTGACTTGACTTCAGGCTACTGAACTGAAAAGAACTTAGTGTTCTCGGTTGACCGAACTAAAAATAAAGACTTTTCAAACTACCCAGACGGCCAAACTCAAAATAAAGACTTTTCCAACTACCCAGACGCCCGAACTTCATGGTCATTTTGACCTCGGGCGACTGAACTGAGAAGTTCAGCAGACCAAACTTAAGACCAGGCGACCGAAACTCGAGTAGGTTGGAAAATTGCCTTGGCTAGCAAACTGAACATTTTTTCAAGCACTTAAACACATAAAATTTACTTTTTCTCATGTATTTGCTTGGGCGACTGAACCCAAGGGTAAGGCGCCCAAAACTCTCGAGTTGGCCAAAATTTACTGCAATTTAATTAGGGTAAATCAGTGTTATTTTTATTAAACTCATTTAAAATAATTTTAATAATTCCCATGATGTCCCCAATGGTAAAAATATTTGGCATGTCTATATATATGACCTTATTTGCAAGATTAATTAAGAATTAGATTCTTGATTAAGAGTAAAATTATTTGAATTTTTGAGAACATATTTTTCAAATACCAAACCCATACACTCACTCATTGTTATTATTTTGATAAATCAAGCCTAATGAAAGTGCCCTTGAGTGATTCTATATTATTCCCTTTTGCTCAAACTCTCATTTGATTGATTGATTGTTTGTTTTTCTATCGAGAGTTTAGCTAAGGGTTTTCCCCCCAGTTTAATCAGTAATCATTGTATGGGGAAAACTTTGTAGCTTGTGAGTCTTAGCACTTGTATTGAAAGACTTGTAAGCTTATATTGTGCTTATGCAAAAATATTTTTCACAAGATTATTTTTCAAATATCTCTTATGTTAGAATTTTGGGAAAATTTTTTTAGAGATATTTCAATTACTCTTGAAATTCTTTGAAACCCTTATTGTGGTTGTTAGATATTGACATACTATTTCAAATATTGCTTGGGAATACACTCTTGCTCTTGATCAATCATTGTCATTAAATTGAGTGTTATTGCACACATATTGCACTGAGCTTATAGTTCTTATATTGTTGATGTGCATGGATTAATACTTGTACAAATCAACTTGTTGGAGAAGCATATATTTTATACACGATACATGTATTGTGAATCTGTTGTATTCTAGGCGTGGCCTGAGGGGGCGTTAATCCAGTCCGGAAGGATTGGTTGTAAAGGTTGAGGTCAGCCCTACTTTAATTTGACCTGGTTGTATTTCGGTACCGCTCCACTTGTTAAGTGAGCCATAGTGTAATCCATGTGCTTGTGAGTCAAGGCGGGGATGTAGGTACATTTGTCAAACCTCGATAACACATCTGGTGTCCTACTTACTTTACTGTGTATGTTTGAGTAATTTACTAGTGAAGTTAATTTCAGCTGCATTTATTGTTTAATCTTATTATTTGCCTTAGATTAACCCTAGGATTGTGTAATACTGCTGTTGGATATTTGTCCTATGAGAGAAAAAATTTAAAATACCAATTCACCCCCTTTTTGGGATTGCACCAAAGTTAACAATTGGTATCAGAACCTAGTTGGTTAGACCTAACCATTTTTTCTGCAAAAAAGATCAAAATGGCTCATCATACTATAGCCTCTTTTCCTAAGGGACCCTCTTCCACACATCCTCTTGTTTTTAGCGGTGTGAATTACACCTTCTTGAAACAAAGGATGCACATATACCTTCAAACTATTGATTGGAAGGTGTGGAGAGTTGTATCTAAATGAAATTTTATTCCCATGAAAATTGAAGATGAGGTTAGAGTCCCTAAGATAGAGGAAGAACATACTGATGATGATATAAAAGCTATAAGTATAGATGCAACTGCAATGAATATTTTTTATTATGGACTTGATGTCAATGAGTTTAATAGGGTTATGACATGCTGTAATACCAAAGAAATTTGGGATGAGTTCGAAGTCACTTATGAAGGTACTAGAGTTGTCAAAGATAGTAGGATTGATATGTTGACTAGTGAATATGAAGCATTTAGGATGAACACTAGTGAGTCTGTTTAGAGCATGTACACACGATTCACTTATATCATTAACTCTCTACATGCATTAGGCAAGACATATCTTGCGTATGAGATGATTAGGAAAATTCTTAGGGTTTTACCACCTGTGTGGGAAGCTAAGGCTATTGCCATTAATGAGGGTAGAGAATTAAAAGCTATGTTCATAGATGAATTGATAAGGCCACTCATCGCATACAAGTTGGCCATTAATGAGAGAGTAAATGAGCAAAATAGAATAAAGAAGGTGACTGCTTTGAAAACATCAACTAATACTTCTAGTGAGTGCAGTGAACCTGAATTTGGAGATGCCATGACTATGCTTAGTAGAAAATTCAGAAGGTTCTTTAGAAAGAATAGTAGGTCATATAGAAAGTTTATAGATTCAGTATCTGAGAAGGGAGAGCCTAGTAAAAAAAATAAAAATCAAATGCTTCCATGTGCTACAATTGTAATAAGGTCGGGCATATCAAACTTGACTACCCGTAGCTGAAAAGGGAATCTAAGAAAAATAAGAAAGCAATGAAAGTCGGCACCTCCTGGGAAAAATAGAATATTAGTGATTCAGATTTAGACTGTAGTAATTTCAAGGTTTTGCTAAGTTGTGGCTGATGGCACGGGACGACGAGGTATTATCTTTTTCTTCCTTATCTTCATATTATTTTGATGATGATTATGTTTCTGATAGCATGCCTACATATAAAGAATTGCAGTATGAATATATTTGTGTATCTAAATTGTTAAAAAAATGACCAAGGAAAATGATGTTTTAAAAAAGAAATGTGAAAATTGGTCAAAAGAAGTCTCATGCATTGTCTTTTAAAGAAAAAGGATTTAAAAATTGCCGAGCTTGAGAGAAAATTGGAGGATAGCTCCAAAATTGTTTATAAATTTACTGAGGGCCAACGCAATTTTAAAAAACTTCTTAGGTCCCAAAGAAACTCTCTTAGCAAAGAAGGTCTTGAATTTAATGGTATTGAAAATGTGAGACAACCTTATCTTTATTTGGGACATTTTACTAGAAAATCAAAATCCCATAACATTCCACCTAAAGATCCTTGATGGAGAATGAAATGTTTTAAATGCAAATAGATTGGTCACATTCAGTTTGACAGTCCATTTAGAAATAAGCATGTAAGAATTAAAAAAGTGAGGAGAGTCAAAGGTGATTCCGGAACTAACCCCTTAGGATCTAATAGAATTTGGGGACCAGCATCAATTACCTAAATATTTTTGTAGGTGTGCTTGAGGTCGTCCTTATCCAAGGATAAGTGGTACTTGGATAGTGACTGTTCATGGCATATGACCGGCAAAAAGGCCAACTTCGCGTCCAGCGCTCCCAAGGAAGAAGGGTTCTTGGAATTTGGGGACAATGCAAAGGGGAGAATCCTTGGTGTAGGTAAGGTTGGTAAGGAACCTTCCATGGTTATTGATGATGTTTTGTTGGTTGATGGCTTGAAACATAATCTTCTAAGTATAAGCCAATTGTGTGATAAAGGTTATAGGGTATCATTTGAAAATGATAAATGCATTGTTGAAAGTAAATCTTATAACAAAATCCATTTTACTACTAATCATCATGAAAATGTTTACACAACTAGTTTTGATGATTTAGCTTCACAACAGGTAACATGCTTTTCTGCTGTAAATGAAGCTAACTGGTTGTGGCATAGACGTTTTGGCCATGCTAGCATGGATCTTTTTTCTAAACTTGTGAAAAAGGATTTAGTTAAAGGCTTACAAATAACATATTCTGTGAAAAATAAAATTTGTGATGCATGTCAAATGGGTAAGAAAACAAAATTAAGTTTTAAGAAAAAAAAAATTCATATCCACCACTAGACCACTTGAAATGCTATACTTAGATTTGTTTGATCCTAATCAAGTTCAGAATCTAGGAGGAAAAATTTATGCTTTTGTTATTGTGGATGAATATTCTAGGTTCACATGGGTGCTATTTTTCACACATAAAGATGAATCATGTGATCAATTCACTAAACTGTGTAGAAGAATTCAAAATGAAAAGGGCTACAAAATAACACACATTAGAAGTGATAGGGAAACTGAATTCAAAAATGATCGCATAGAGAAATATTGTGACTTATAAGGCATATCTCATAGTTTCTTTTCTCCTACGACCCCACATCAAAATGGTGTTATAGAAAGAAACGATAGTTCCTTACAAGAAATTGGTAGGACAATGCTTAATAAACATAGATTACCCAAATATTTATGGGCTAAAGCAGTGAACACTACTTGTTATGTAATGAACAAAGTATTAATCAGGTCTTCTCTTAATAAGACTCCCTATGAATTATGGAAAATTTGACTCTAAATCTAATGAAGGAATTTTTCTAGGTTATTCTCTTAATAGTAGGGCATACAAGGTATTTAATAAAAGAACATTAACTGTTATTGAATCTATCCAAGTTGTGTTTAAAAATTTAGAAATAAATGATAAATCGATTGAAAATGTTAAAGTTGAAAGTGAGGCTCAAGAGCTGCCTAGAGATTGAAAATTCATTAGGAACCATCCTTTAGATCAAATCATAGGTGAACCTTCACGTGTTGTAGCCACCCGGTCTTCCTCAAGAAGCCTAGTGAGTCATTTTACATTTTTATCCTAGGACGAACCCAAAAATATTAAGGAAGCCATAGAGGATGAATCTTGGGTAATGTCTATGCAGGAAGAGCTTAACCAATTTGAAAGAAGTAAAGTTTGGACCCCTATTCCTAGACCTGATGATCTTACTATTATTGGAACTAAATGGGTTTATAAAAATAAAAAAGATGAAATGGGGTACTAACTAGAAACAAGTTTAGGCTAGATGCCTAGGGATAAAATCAGGAAAAAGGGATAGATTTTGAGGAAACCTATGCTCCCGTAGCTAGAATGGAAGCCATTCGTATATTGCTTGCTTATGCAACTTTTAAGAACTTTAAATTTTACCAAATGAATGTCAAAAGCACCTTCTTGAATGGCTATATAAATGAAGAAGTATATGTAAAACAAAGGCCAAGATTTAAAAATCATAAATATCCTAATCATGTTTACCGATTGTCCAAAGCCTTGTACAGATTGAAACAAGCTCCTAGAGCTTGGTATGTGAGGCTTAGTGGCTTTTTCCTAGAAAATGGTTTTACCAAGGGCAAAATTGACACTACAATTTTCATCAGATCTAAAAATGATCATATACTCTTTGTTCAAATATATGTAGATGATATTATCTCTGGAGCAACTAATGATGAACTATGTAATGAGTTTGCCAAATGCATGTAACGTGAATTGGAAATGAGCATGATAAGTGAATTGAGTTTCTTCTTAGGACTCCAAATTAAGCAAGCTAAGCATGGAACCTTTATATGCCAATCTAAATATGCTAGGGACTTGCTCAAGAAATTTAATATGGAAGATAGTAAAATTTTGAGAGCTTTTATGAGCCCTTCCACAAAACTTTATAAAGATGAGCAAGACATCCCTGTTGATGTAAAAATTTATCATGGCATGATTGGTAGTATCCTATACCTTACAACTAGTCGACCTGATATCATGTTTAGTCTGTGTATGTGTGCTAGGTTCCAGGCCGCTCCCATGGTGTCTTGTTTATTAGCAGTTAAAAGAGTACATAGATACCTAGTTGGGACTGTTGAATTAGGTTTGTGGTACCCTAAGTACACATCGTTTGAGATTGTTAGTTACATAGATGCTAACTTTTCCTCTAGTGAAGTAGATAGGAAGAGTACTAGTGGCACTTGTCTTTATTTAGGAAAATCTCTAATTTCTTGGTTCTCCAAGAAACAAAACTTTGTTGCCTTATCCACAACTGAAGCTGAATATTTTGTAGCTGGAAGTTGTTGTGCTTAAACGCTTTATATAAATCAACAACTTATGGATTTTGGGTTGCACTATGATACAATTTTAATTAAATGTGATAATATTAGTGCAATTAATATATCTAAAAATCTAATCTCACCTTCACGACAAAACATATTGATATTAGACATCGTTTCATTCGTGATCATATGCAAAAAGGGGATGTAGCTCTTGAGTTTGTGTGTACTAATGAACAGTGGACTGATATTTTCACCAAAACCTCTCCATGAATAGTGGGCTGATATTTTCACCAAACCTCTTCAGGAAGATAGGTTTATACAAATTAGACATGAGTTAGGTCTAATGCATAGTAGAGAGGCCACATCGAAATATGATTGGGTGCACAAACTTAGGGTAAGCTACTTGTCCTAAAAATCTACGGCTTTGAAAATTTTACGTCTATCCTTGTTTTATACTTAGTGAGTTTGTTGATGTTTTGTACCGCATGACTATTATACCTTTTGGATGTTGAAAGTCATATTTATGGTTATTATCTTGATCATACTGGACTATTTGAGTTGATTGTTGTGGATAAATTGTAAATTTGAACTCAATCAGATCATTTATATAAAGATTTTTGTTGGAAAGGCTCCATTTTCAAACGGTATGCTGCCGAAATTTCTAAAAATCTTACCAAGCTATATCTTGTATCTAAATGACTATTATGCTTTGCTTTCTTGTTAGTTTCAATGTCTTGGCCTTTTTTGTTGTTGCCAAAAGGGGGAGAAGTAGGCAAAATTGGGTATGCGTACTTAGGTAATTATTTCATATGTATGTGAAATTCCGTTATGCATACTCTTAGGGGGGGAGCCTTTCTTGGTTGTACCCACTTTTGCATGATGTATTTGACATCATCAAAAAGGGGGAGAATGTTGACCTTATAGGTCATATCCTGTTTTGATTATGAAAAATACTATGGTTTTTAGTGTTTGTCGAGTTTGTGTGCATAATCATATTGAAAAAGTTATATGAAAACAAGTGGTGGCTTTAAGAAAATGAAGACCCAACATATTTATTTGTTGTAATTCATATTTCATTCAAAGTGGGTGTGTAATATCTATTTAAGCCACAGTCTGTAATAATTGATGCATATCCTACATATAGGAACCATAAGCTCAAAAAGGCCTTAGAAAGACCCTAGGTCCTTGCACATGCACTTTGGAAAGTCCCCATTATCATATATGTTATCAAGGAAATTTATTTTCAAAAACAGGACTTAGGTGTTAAAATATTAAGGATTTGGGTGACCGAACCTTAGCATTGAAATCGTTTCGATCGAACGAACACTAGGAAAGTTAAAATGTTGACTTGACTTTGGACGACCGAACTAAAAAAAACTTAGTGTTCTCGGTCGACCAAACTCAAAATAAAGACTTTTCCTAGGCACCTCAACTTCATGGTCATTTTGACCTCGGGCGACCATACTGAGAAGTTCAACGGACCAAACTTAGAACCAGGTGACCAAACCTTGAGCAGTTTGGAAAATTGCCTTGGTCAGCGAACCAAACATTTTTTCAAGCACCCGAACACATAAAGTGTACTTTTTTTCATGTGTCTATTTGGGTGATTGAACCCAAGGGTCAGGCGCTCGAAACTCTAGAGTTGGCCAAAATTTATCGCGGGTTAATTAGGGTAAATCAAGGTTATTTTTGTTAAACTCATTTAAAATAATTTTAATAATGCCCCTTATGTCCCCAACGATAAAATATTAGGCATGTCTATATATATGGCATCAGTTGCAAGATTAATTAAGAATTAGCAACTTGATTAAGAGTAAAATTCTCTGAATTTTTGAGAGCATATTGTTCAAATACCAAACCCATACACTCACTCATTGATATTCTTTTGATAAATCAAGCCTAGCGAAAGTGCCCTTGAGTGATTCTACATTATTCCGTATTGCTCAAACTCTCATTGGAGTGATTGTTAGATTGTATTTCTATTGAGAGTTTAGCTAAGGTTTTCCCCTCCAGTTTAATCAATAATCATTGTGTGGGGAAAACTTTGTAGCTTGTGAGTCTTGGCACTTGTATTGCAAGACTTGTAAGCCTGCATTGTGATTGTGTAAAAATATTTTTCACAAGCTTACTTTTCAAATATCTCTTGTGCTAGAATTTTGAGAAAATATTTTCTAAGATATTTTGATTACTCCTGTTGAAAATCTTTGAAACCCTTTTTGTGGTTGTTAGATATTGACATACTGTTTCAAAGATTGTTTGGGAATACACTCTTGCTCTTGATTGACCATTGTCATTAGATTGAGTGTTATTGCAAACATATTGCACTAAGCTTATAGTTCTTATATTGTTGATGTGAATCAATTAATACTGGTCCAAATCTCCTTGTTGGAGAAGCATATATTTTGTACACGATACTTGTATTGTGAAATGGTTGTATTCTAGGCGTGGCCTGAGGGGAAGTTATTCTAGCTTGGAAGGATTGGTTGTAAAGGTTGAGGTCAACCCTACTTTAATTTGACCTAGTTGTACTTCAGTGCCGCTCCACCCATTAAGTGAGTGGTAGTGTAATCATTGTGCTTGTAAGCCAAGGTGGGGATGTAGGCACATTTACCTAACCTCAATAACACATCTAGTGTCCTACTTGCTTTATTATGTATGCTTGAGTAATTTTCTTGTGAAATTTAATTTCAGCTGCATTTATTGATTCATCTTTTTGTTTGCCTTAGATTGACCCTAAGATTGTGTAATACTGCTGCTGGATATTTGTCCTATGAGAGAAAAATTTTAAAATACCAATTCACCCGCCCTCCCAAGATTGCACCAAAGTCAGCAGTTGCTCCTACCTGTAAATGAGTGTTATTGTGGCATCCTTAGGTGGTGTTGCCTAAGCCGAGGATGTAGGCGGGTATAACCTAACCTCGTAAAAACTCAGTCTCACTCTCTTTCCCTATACTCCCTTTAATTTTTAGCACATATATAACTATGTGGTTGTTTATTTCAAATCTATAAACTATGTGGATTGGATATTAAATAAACGGAAAATTAATTTAACTTTGGGAATGCAGAAATCAAATGGGAGTACATTGGTTGATCAATCCTTCTTGCGGAAACTATTAGGGAGTACATTGATTGACTAACACCCCAAACTCATTAATTGAAAGTTTATTTAAATTCTGAGTTTTGGAAGAGTGTTGGAAATTTCAGTTGTGTTTCCTTAAATATATCAACACAGGGTTTTTATCAAACTCTACTTTAAGTTATTCAGTCGCCGAATCTCGGAAGCTTTGCTAAAATTCATTATATAGTGGGACTCTTGTTTTGATTATCTTATTAAGTGGATTGAAATGTTCAAAAGTTGAAAGTATTACATTATGAATTCATTGGTTGGGTGTTGATTGAAATTACTGCAAGATCAAGTTGACATACTCATTCATAGAGGCTTAAAAGTTGAATTCGATTTTCAGCTAGACTAAGTGCTTAGAACTTAAACATTACATTTTTGATTATTGAATATAAAAAGGTTCAGAATGAATTTTTAAAAAGATTCTTAAAGAAAATTTTAAAACCCAATTCACCCCCATTCTTGGGACTACACCTTAGTTTTCAATTGGAATTAGAGCGAGGTTGTATCAAATCTTAACCTAGAAGCTACACAAAGATCTAAATGGCACATTTAGATGTAGCTCCCTTTGTCGAGGGTCAATCCTCAACTAGGCCTCCTATCTTTTATGATCTTAACATTACTTTTTGGAAACAAAGAATGAGAATCTACCTTCAAACTATGGATTGGAAAGCATGGACGGTTGTCACACATGGTGATCTTATCCCTACCAAACTTGTAGATGGAAAAGAAGTACCCGAAGAAGAAAAGGCATGACTAAAAACGATCATAGGATGTTGCAAGTTAACTCAAGTGCTATAAATGCATTATACTGTGCCCTGGACATAAATGAATTCATTAGGGTCATGGCATGTAAATTGGCCAAAGAGATATAGGACAAATGACAAGTTCCTAAAATATATGATTTTGGACACTCATTTATCTTTGTTTAACCTCATTTTATTATGTATTTTCCCAGAGTTATTATTGTTTAGAGCTATGCAAGTTTTATTTGTATTATTAGGAAAAACATGTTAAAACCATAGAGTTAGGTATTACAAGAAGCCAAGGAGGATTTGGATGATTCAATGCTTGAATTCAGACGTTCAGCCAAGCTCAAGAAGCTTCAGATCATAAATAGACAAGAAGATGACGCTCGACCATGTGGCGCGACCAGCAAACCACAGGGTGACTTTGTCTTCCACTACGAACTCCAAAGTTCAGATTGAGATAAGAATACTGCAAGGTTTGGCCAAGTGTGCGACCAAGTGACACCCTGGAGTGACCACGTCTAAATACTGAAGCGAAACAGGATTTCAGAAGTACCGAGAGTCTCAACGAAGTGTTCGACCAAGAGACCTTTTAGGGCAACCATGTTGACATACTGAGATTCCCTGATGTTTGAGATACTGCAAGTCTCGACCATCAGCTCAACCATCAAGACCCGGAGGCTCGATGAAGTTGAAGATGTTGAAGTTTCAAATCCTTGACTTCCTGCGAGATCTGACTAGGGTGCGTAAAAGAATGACATGAGGGTGACTTGGTCGACAGCGACGATCTTCTGCGCAAGATTTGCTGCAAAGCTTCCTAACTTGTAAAACAAACCTTGTAAACCCTAGAGCCTATAAGTATTCGCTACAATGACATGCTCTGGGTTCCTCTTTGGCCTCTATTAGGTTAGTGATAGACCTAGGAAGTCATTTAGAGCAACTGGCAGTGTTCATACAGCATCCGTGTATATTAGGATCTCCTTTTGTACTTCTGATGTTAGTGACCAAAGTTTGGAATGATAAAGGGATGATCTTTTTACATGCTTTCATTTTCTTCTTTCAATTTACTGCTTTCCATTTACTTGCTATGTGGTCGATAAAAGATTGCAGATAAGGAAAAGCACTGCTACGTATCAATCGGAAGGAAATAGTCGGCTACGAAAATTTGGAGGTGTTCTTTATCGTTCAGATAGAGTATACTCTAGTTCCCAACCATACTCCGGATGGTTGGTGCACCTTTGCTACCATGTGCCCTCGATTGCCCCTCTCCCGCTTTGGCCCGCTCGGGTTAGTACTTCTATGGAAGTTTGGATGAGCATAGTTAAAGGCATGGCATCTAGCGTCTTATTTAGATCACAGTATCGCTTTCTAGGAGTAGGGTAACTTATAAATTTACTTTTTTTTTCAGTAGTATTGATTTACTTGCTTTCGTTTACATGCTTTTCAATAGTTGTTAAACAATCACCATTGCAAAATATCATCTTTCACTTCTTTTTCATAACATGGCTTTAGTAAACTAAATTGGAAGTAGTTTAATAACTGCGCTTCAAGTCTCCGTGGATTGATACCCGACTTACTCACTTTCTACTTAACTTGGGATGGTTAGGTTTTATAAATATTATTTTTGGCAGTTAAGGACCTAAGCCTTGGCGAGCCTACCAAATTTTGGTGCTGTCACCAAGGGCTTGGCTACAGTTATAAGACAACTTTTTCTTTGGAGTATTATTGCCTTGTTCTTTTGATTTTCTCTCCTTTTGTTTTCACTTTCTTTATTAATTACTATTTTCTTTATTTTGTTTTCCATTTTTGAAGTCTAAATCTGTGTGCTTACACGTGTGTATGTTTGGTATGCATTCTTTGGAACCCGAGATTGTTCCCATAGATCTTGAGATTGAGAAATTGCATAGGTCCCTTAGGAAACCTATCTCTAATCCGAAGAAGGCTAATTTGTTTGAGCTAAAAGTAATGGCTGAAGATAACCCCCCAGTTCCCACTGAACAAATCCCGGAATCCTATGCTCCTCACCTACCCGTGGTGGGAAAGCAACACCTTCAGCCCCTTAGGGACTACTTTGTACCTAATGCATACACATCATCGTCTTGCATCCAGTTCCTAGATGTCCAAGCGACACAATTTGAGATTAAAACTTCGATCATCTCGATGTTCCCCAACTTTCATGGGAACTCTACTGAAAATCTTTATCAGTATCTATATGAGTTCTTGGAAATTTGTTCTGCCATCCGCATCCCTAACTTCAATGATGATTCTTTTTGTTCTAGGCTTTTCCCATTCTCTCTTAAGGATAAGGCCAAATATTGGCTCATGTCCTTAGAATCGAACATGGTGACCAATTGGACCACCATGCAACATGAATTTCTTAGAAAGCACTTCCCAATTGGGAAGACTAACCAGCTTCGGAGATCCATCACAAGTTTCTCACAGATGGGTGGGGAACCTTTTTTTGAGACTTGGAAGCAATTTAGGGACCTGCTTCGTAAATGACCACATCACTAGGTTTCCAAGTGACAATTAGTGCAAACTTTTTATGAAGGGCTGGCTGAGAGAGATAGGTCTATGGTTGGTGTGTCCTGCGGAGGTACTTTCCTCGCTAAGCATGAGAATGAGGCCTAGATTCTCTTTGAAAATATGTTGGAAAACTCTCAGCAACACATGGCTGCCACCCGTGGACTACCTAATCCATCGACTTCTAAACCCATGGGAGTTTACGAGTTGACCACAAAGTAGGACCTAGCCCCTACTCTGCATGCTATATCTAAAAAATTAGATCAATGTTTGTCCTTAGGACTACATACAATAGAATGTGCAGAGGTTTGTGCAATTTTCTTTGACCCTTCATATACATATTATAATTGCCCGCATGCGCACTCCTAGCTTGAGCTTAAGTTAGAGGAAGTACAGGCCACTCACTATTGGTATGACAAGCCATCCAATGACCCTTATTCGAATACCTACAATCCCGGGTGGAAACAACATCCTAACGTCTCCTAGAGGCCGCAATCTTCGGGTTTTCAAAGCCAAAGACCTTAACAAAACCTTAATGTTGTGCCTCCATCCCCATATCAAAATTTCCAAAATCATCCGAACTCAGCCCCCAGACCTTTAACCATTCAGCATCTGCCTCCACCTTAATCCAAATATGATTCATTTTAGGAGATGGTGTTGATAACTTTTAAGCGAATCAAAGTTGATCGTCAAGTGGACTGGCAACTCCTTCACTCCCATTCCCAATCTATCGCAAAGTTAGAAGCTACCATGGGACAGTTGGCTGCTACTTTAAGACAGAGAGATGAGAGTAAGTTACCAAGTCAGCCCATAATAAATCCAAAGGGGCAATATGGGGTAGAGTGTGGACCGGACATTGGTCCGATAGCTTATCCTGAGCAGGCCTAGGTGGTAAGTTGTAGGTTGATAAATAATGAAACCAAGGAGAAATTGAGCAAAGAGGAGAAAGACGAAGAGGAGAAGGTTGCACCAATTAATGATTCTTCTCCACCGCCTTCTTTTAGCCAAAGACATGACCACCTCACTTCCTCACCTGGAGGGACCAAGCCACATTATACCCTTTGTAGGGCCTTTCATGTCTCTCTAGCCCCATGTCCTTCTAATCTTCCTATACCCTACTCATTGAATATGGAGACCACCACTGAGTTCATTTTGGGCGCCTTTTGGTGATTTAAAGCCAACCAACCCCTCTTTGATGCAATGAAGAAAATGCCTAGATATGCACAAATCATCAAGGAACTATATAGGTTGTAAAAAGAATCAAGGGCGCCTATGAATGGACATGCGTGGTTGACTGAGCATTGGAGTTCCATGATACAAAGTCATCTCCCTCCTAAACTAAATGACCCTAGCTCCCCTACTGTCTCTTGAGTGATTAGTGATTATGGAATTGAAGGGGCTCTTTTATATCTAGGGGTAAGTGTGAACATACTCCCACACTCTGCCTATCAACAACTTAGCATTGGGAAGCTACAACCCACTCAGGTCACATTGAGTTTAGCTTATCAATCCCTTAAGAAACCTAGGGGTGCAATAGAGGATGTCATAGTCACAGTTGGAGAATTTCCTTACCCGGTTGACTTCATTATTTTAGATATGGAACCCTCCACAAACCCAATTCTTGTCCTCTTGGGCCAACCATTCCTAGCTGCAGCTAATGTCTGCATTCAACATAGGACGGGAATTATAGACATCTCATGGGGCCATAAGCAACTTAGGCTGAACATATTTAATGCCTCCCAACATTAACTTAATGTTGTCCAAGCTGTGGATGAAGTCATGATGGATAAATTTTTTAAGGAAGCAGCTCCTTCAATGCTATGGAAATACCCTTGGGATAGTACATTTCAGTTAGACAACCCTACCATTGCCGAATTTGAGGACCCTTTTGAGTAATTCATAACAAAACACGATTTGGTCCCCAGTTCTAAAAAACAAAGGTGGGGGCACGCAACTTCGGGTGCGAGTAAGAGAAAGGAGAAACAAATATTATCTGGGACCCAAGCTGACTTCAAGTTGAGCTTCAAAGAGTCTAGCTAAATATGGTAAACTTAGTGCTTCCGAGAGGCAACACGATAGTTTTTATTTTTTTTTTGAGTCCTTAGGGTAGTTAGCAATAGACTAACAAGGGTTAATAGTCTTTAGAGTAGGATTTAGGATAAGTTGGGGGTGCGACAAAGTGAAGCGACCATCACGTCTGTGGGTGACCTAGTCAAGCCTTTGCATTGTTATGAGATTGGAAAATACTGAGAGGGTCGACCAGGTCTGCGACCAACACTGATCTTGGTGCACCATTGTCAAAAAACAATGAGAAGTCGTTCAAAATCTGCCCGACCCCGACTCTTCATCTCCCACCTTCTCATTACAGCTTAAGTAAGCCTAGTCGCCCTTTCCTCACACTTGCTACTAGAGCAAGTTGTGGCCACATTGCACTCCCTTGCAATGTCTTCTCCTTTTGATTCATCGCCAGCATCCTCCCATGAATCATCTTAGCCCGTTGCCAAGAGGCGACGACTTCAAGCCATGCCATAGCGGGGGGTCTTCATCACGAGGCCAGCAGGGTTCTGAATCATAAAAGGAGGTTGTTTACATAATTTGCAGCTGATACCATGATGAGGGTTAGCCCCATGACCAAGTGGCTCATCATGCTTAGTAGCACTATCATTCGTGGACCAGACCTCCATCAATCTTCAAAAGGTCCGGTTTCCCCACCGTCTACCATTCCACCACTTCTGGTCTACCATGTCGTATATCCCACCATACGAGGTCTCTGATCCTCTTACCATTGCACCTTCGGCTCCCATACCTAAGCCAAAACCGTGGTCGTACCCCTTTCAATCATATTAGTCCCTCCCGCCAAGTACCATACCTGATTAGCGATAGCCACTTCAGGCTCTCCAATCATGTCAAACGTGACCCCCACTCTCCCCCAGCCGGTTTCAGTACCTACAAGAAACAACACCTTCTCTTGATGCAGCATTAGCCCACCCACTGATGTTTTTATCTAATTTAGATTTTGACTCTGAGTCTATCTAGAATCAACACTGCTATGTCATTTTCTTTTGGTCCTTGTATTATGCCTCTGCGGCATAGAGTTGTTTTCTTTCTTTTTCTTATTCTGGTTCGCCATGTTTCTATAGTAACCTCAATATTTTTAATATTCCTTTCTACATTGTATTTCTGGAATCTTAATGAAAAATTTCATGGTGTTTTTGGCCATTTTGTGTCTTTTGTTCTACAGTGTCAATTTACATGCATGACTCGTATGAACATTATATTTTGCAAGAACACTGTTAGTTCTTACTGGCACCATATACTGTCCTATCCCTTGCCCAGGTTCTATATTTCTTTACACACTTCATTGAGGACATTGAAGTTCTAAGTTGGGGGTAGGGGGTGGCACACTACATGGCATAATTTATGCACAAACTGCCATAATTGCCACAATTTTAAATTTTTTCAAAATAAATTCCAGCCAACCATGCTAGCATATTTGATACCTTCTACATACACTTATATAACCTAGTGTTACATGCATAGGATTTTCAGTTATATGACTTCAATATGTTCACTAATAATGTAGTAAATTAGTTGTGTAAAAGTTGCATAGCATGACTGACAACTTGATATTACTCTAGGTCATTGACTAGTTGTTTGCTTGGGTTAATACTACGATGTAAACTCTAGTATTTACATGGAACTTCACAGGGTTAAAAACACACTCACATGTGATTTGTAACACTTAGGGTTCTTTAAGAGAATTGAGAGAAAAACTGTGGCGACTCTGACACGTTGTGAGGTACTATTGAGCTTTTTTTTTTTCGCTCGAGTTTTTAACGTCAAACTCTAAGTTTAAAAAACTCAACTTTCCTTTCTCTGGATGCCCCCTATTAACTAGTCTTTACTCTTGCATTTGTTGGCCTAGAGGTGACAACAAGTTGGGAGATATAAACTTAGGTCTTGTAGCTTACTCAAAACATGAAAATTGAGCCACCCTAGAGATAGATGTACTACATGGACTCCCTTTCAAGCGAAATTTCCCATTGGTGGTATGAAGATGACGCAAGGGTGTAATAATTGTCCTAGTTTACCAAGAAGTGAAAACCAAGGAAAAGAATAAGTAGAAGATGAAAAAAAAAAAGAAAAAAGAAAAGAGAACAAAAAAAAAAAAGAAAAAAAAACTTGCTCATGATGCAAGCAAAATGGAAAACTAAGGACACCCAACCATGTTCTTACAAATATCAAGAATCTTCAATCTGGCTAATGCATCTGCGGTTTTAATGTCGAGTCTGTGAAGGGATTGATCAATGGTGATCTTGATTAAATGTGGTGAGTGAGTGAGAAAATGCTAGGGTGAAGGACCCGACACCTCAATAAGGGTTGGACCCCTTTCCTATAAGACTAGTCCACTCCACATTTCTAACGTCAGTTCTTCAAATATGTGGGGCATTTGATCATGACACTCTTCCTCAAATATGAGAGTGAATCCCTTTTCTTGAGTGAATTGTGAGGGAATAAACCAGTGAGGCTGAATCAAGACGACCATTCTGTTGGTTCCTCCGAGCATTTTGAGTGAGACAAATCATACACCTTACACATGCCCTATGAAGTGGCCTATTTGTACTTGGATTTACATGCTAATATTAACTTTGAATTATAATCATGGGTTAATCCTCTGTGAGTAGCATCTTAAAATGGTTATGTTATGTTGAGTTTTGCATGATTATTATGCTTATGCTGCAGAGTGTGTATGAAGGAATATGTATGTAATAAGGTTATATCTTTGTATGTAAACGGGTATGATTATATTGCATGCGTTTCCATCCTTTAAACCGGTGTTTGTGGGTATCACCCTAGAAACCCTCACAAGACTAGAACTCATCCACTAGAATCAACCTTGGGGTTTAAAGCCTTGTTGCATACAATAAATGCAATTGTATTTCCTACGAAAGAGGATATAGGTAGGATTTGGTAGTTTTCTTAAATTTTGCTTTGCTCAAAGACAAGAAAAGTGTAAGTTGGGGGTTGTGATGAGTCCCTAAAATATATGATTTTGGACCCTCATTTATCTGTTTTTATCCTCATTTTATTAAGTATTTTCCCAGAGTTATCATTGCTCAAAGCTATGCAAGATTTTTTTTTTCTTTTTAGGAAAAACGGGTTAAAACCATGAAGTTAGGCATTAAAAGAAGCCAAAGAGGATTTAGAGGATTCAAAGCTTGAATTACGTCGTTCAGCCAAGCTCTAGAAGCTTCAGATCATAAATAGACAAGAAGATGACGCTCGACCATGTGGTACAACCGGAAAACCATAGGGGCGACTTAGTCTTCCACTACAAATTCTAAGGTTCAGACTGAGATCAGAATGTTGCAAGGTTTGACCAAGTGTATGACCAAGTGACACCTTGGAGCAACTACATTGAGATGCTGAAAAAAAATTGGAATTTAGAAGTATCGAGAGTCTCGATGAAGTGTTCGACCAAGAGACCTTTAGGGGCAACCATATCGAGATACTAAAATTCCATGACGTTCGAGATACTACAAGTCTCAACCATTAGCTTGAAAATCAAGACACCGAGGCACGACGAAGTTGAAGATATTGAAGATTCGAATCCCTGACTTCCTACGAGATCTGAATAGGGCATGCACAAGAATGACATAAGGGTGACTTGGTTGATAGCGACAATCTTCTGCGCGAGATTTGCTGCAAAGCTTCCTAATTTGTAAAACAAACCTTGTAAACCCTAGAGCCTATAAGTATTTGCTATGAACATAATCTCTAGGTTCGTCTTTGGCCCCTTTTAGGTTAGTGACATACCTAGGATGTCATTGAGAGCCAAGTTAGAATCGGAGTAAAGTAGTTTCGGTTGGTGTATGGAGTGACCGACAGCGTGTGACAATAGGCGGCATTCATACAATAGTTGTGTATATTTGGATCTCTTCTTGTACTTCTGGAATTAGTGACCAACGTTTGGAATGATAAAGGGATGATCTTTTTACTCATGCTTTCATTTACTTTACTGCTTTTAATTTACTACTTTCCATTTATTGGTTGTGTGTTTGATGAAAGATTGAAGATAAGGATAAGCATTGCTATGTATCCGTCAGGGGGAAGTAGTCGGCTATAGAACCTCGGAGGTGTTCGTTATCATTGAGACAGGGTATACTCTGGTTCACGACCATACTCCGGATGGTTGGTGCACCCTTGCTATCTTGTGCCCTCAATCGCCTCTCTCTCGCTTTGGTCCGCTCAGGTTAGTACTTCTATGGGAGTCTGGATGAGCGTACTTAGAGGTATGGCGTCCAGTGTCTCATTGAGATCACAGTATTGCTTTGTAGGAGTAGAGACTTACTTGCTTTCATTTACATGCTTTCCAGCAATTGTTAGACAATCACCATTGTAAAATACCATCTTTCACTTCTATTTCATAACAAGGCTTTAGTAAACTAAATTGGAAGTACTTTAATAATTGGGCTTCAAGTCTCCGTGGATCGATACCCGACTTACCCACTTTCTACTGAACTTGGGATAGTTAGGTTTTATAAATATTATTTTTTTATAGTTAAGGACCCAAGCCTTGGTGAGCTTGCCAATAAACTAGAGGTAACCTATGAAGGTACCATTGATGTAAGAGGTAATAGAATTGACATGCTTACTAGCGAATATGAAGCCTTTAGGATGAATCTGGATGAATCTATTACAAGTATGTACACTAGGTTCACACACATAATAAACTCCTTAAAAGCCCTAGAGAAAAACTACTCAATATATAAGATGATCCAAAAAATTCTTAGAGGTCTTTAACCTATTTTGGAACCTAGTGCCACAACATTTACAGAAGGAAAAAATATCAAAAATACTTCCCTAGAAGAATTAATTGGATAACTTCTCACCTATGAGATGACAATGAATAAAAGGAATGCTGAAAATAAAAACAAGAAATCTGTAGCCATTAAGGCTACCAAAGAAAGCTCTAGTGATGAAGACGAAGAAAATGAATTAGATGATGAAGAACTAGCATTCATTACTACGAGACTTGGAAATTTCTTTAAAATAAATTAAAAAAATTTACTAGAAATATTAAAGGTTCAAAATCTGAAAAGGGAGAATCAAGGAAAAAGGAAACTAAGAATGAACCCCCTACTTGTTACAATTGTAAAAAGGTTGGACATATTAAACTTGATTGGCCACAGCTGAAGAAAGACAAAAAGAAGAAAAATAAGGCAATGAAAGCTACATAGGATGATACAAGCTCAAGTGAATTGGAGAACGAATCAAGTGAACAAGAAATGGCCAACATATGCTTCAGGGCTCATAATGCTGAGGTAAATTCCTACTATAGTTCATCCGAAGAATCAAGTGATGAGTCATGTAGTGATTTATGTGATGGTATGCCTTCATACAAAGAAATTCAAGATGAATTATTTGAATTACATAATAGGTTCATAAAAGTAACTAAAAGAAACATTACCTTGAAAGAACAAAATGAACAGCTAAAAAATCAACTAGATACATCAAAATTAGTTGGAAAAGAAAGTGACTCTCATATTGATGATCTCATGAAAAAAAAAAAACAACTTTTCTCAAGAATTAGTAAAAATACAAGGAAATGGTGAAAGCAAGAAATAATTAGAAATAAAATACCTTAAAAGTAAAATTGAGGACGAGGATAAAATCATTTACAATTTTACTAAGGGAAAGGAGAACTTTGAAAAGTTTCTTGGAAAACAAAAAATGTCATTAGAGAAAAAAGGAATAGGATTTAATGGAAACGAGAAGGAAAAAAAGAAGAATCTTTATATGGGATACTTTGTTAAGGAATCAAAGTATTATGCATGCACAACTTCAACTAATATTTATCAACACACTATGTGCTTCTTGTGTAAGCAAAAGTGGCATATTAAATATGATTGTCCATTTAAAAGAAAGAACGTGAATGTCAAGAAAGTTTGGAAAATTAAAGAAAACAAATATGAAATAAAGAAACCTAAGAAGGTTTGGATACCTAAGAGTAATTTAATGAACCCTTTTTGTAGGTTTGCCTTAGGACAACCTCATCAAAATGCAAATGGTACTTGGATAGCATGTCTTCTAACTGTTTTGTTAAGTTTTTATTTTCATTTTCCAACAATGTTCTCTTTTTAAACGTCTTTGTTAAAATTTTATGAGCCTTAACAAATCCCTTTTTTAATTCATCATAAGATTGCATGTTATCATTATTAGATTCATCATGACATTCACTACTAGAATTATCACAATATATATCACAAGATTTATCACAATCATTGCATGAATCATTTTGAGAATCATTATAAGAAGTAGAAGAAAAAATAGTGTACCTCTTTGTCGATTAATGCAACTAAGCTACAATTTTCCACTGCCTGATCATTTAAGCATGAATCTTCCCAAGTGGTGAACTTATTTCCTTTGGTCTCTCCAATCTCCTATCGAGTTCTTCCCATATCTCCTTAGCACTTTGACATGACTTCATTTCACGAAAAACACTAGTATCTAAAGCAAGCAGTAAAATATTCATGACACCGAAATTTATTTGCATTAATTTCATGTCATTCTCATTCAACTCATATTCAATTTTAGGAATTTCAACATTATCAACAATTTTTATAGGTACTAAGTTTGCTTGAGCAATTACTCTCTCGGTCTTCCAATCCATTGATTTGATAAAAATAGTCATTCGTATTTTCCGCTCAGTGAACTTTTCACCATAAAACATTGGAAGTCTTGCAGAGATTCGTCCCACACCAAATGGGGATGCACCAAAATAAGCCATCGTGACTTTTTTACAAAAACGTTTAAGTCTATGTAACAAGGCTCTGATACCAATTGTAAATTTAGGTGTAATCCCAAAAGGAGGGGTGAATTGGGTATTTTAATATTATTTTGGTATTTCAATCCTTAATTTAAATCCTAATCATACAAACACAAATTTGGATACACACCAATTTCAGTATTATACAACTCAATTGATTTAATCCACAAATATCTCAATTAATTCAGTATTACTCATTTATTCTCACGTATTTGATATTCATATATACCAATATTTAAAACATGCACAACGGATATAATATGAATATAAATGTAGAAATGTAAAGAGATAGAGAGAGAGTGCAGACACCAAATTTTTAACAAGGTTCGGCCAAACTCGGCATATGTCCTCGCCTTGGGCAAATCTTCGACGGATTCTACTAATCTACTCCTTAAACCGGGATAGAGTTTTCTATTACAAACTCACTGCTTACAAGAGGCACAACTTCATCCTACTTCGCTGCTTACAAGAGGCATAACTTCCTCCTACTCCGCTGCTTATAAGAGGTGTAGCTTCCTCTATAACGACCTGCTTATTTTACCTTTTTTTTTCCATAATAATATCCCATATAATAATCCTAGCATATCATAATCAATGACCTATGGATACTACGGATATACCTGAAATACAACACAGATACCTAAACAATGGGAAACATAAAATCATATACATATCAAATTACCAGTGAACACAATACCAGAGTTTACTACAACCCTATGACCATAGCAAAAAACTTACCCTTCAGATAGGGTAGAATAATTAGACTCTTGTGCCACGGAGATTTATCTGCTCTCCTATTTGGGACTCCTGAAATGTTTATATAACTGGGGTGAGACACCTCTCAATAAGGGAAATAAACTAATACCAGTGTGTGGCAACATGAGCATTTTCGTGTTATACATATAACAGTACAAAAATCATACTTGGTAAAACTATCTATATCATATATGGAAAAACATATTTAATCATAACATGGTATAATATACTGAATTTCTATACGTATAAATCATCCTATATAACTGTACATAGAAAAATAGCTTGGGTGGATAGCTGGCTGGTCTCATGTCTTACCCCCACATGACTGGGTTGTGCGGCCTGAAGGCAAGACCTAGCAATAGCTGGCCAACCATGCTAGATGAACATAAGTCTGCAAGTACGATGGGTCTACCCATCTTGGTCTGGACACTAGAGGGATGCCTGCGCTACAATAAACCATATCGACTGCCGATCTCCCACTGCCCCTTACGGTAAGTGATAGCACTAACTTAAACATGATCGTGATTATATAGCTAGGGTACCGGGCTTCGTGAAAGCCTCAACCAAGCCAACTAGGTTATGATAACATATAACATATTTCCAAATAACGATTCATGACTATTTCGTAATAATAATATCTATCATGTTAATATCTTCATAAAACTTTGCATAACAAATCATGTAAAATTTACGACCCTTACGTCGTCATTTTATATTTGTAAATCATGACCCTTATGCCGGTATTGCATATCATAAAAACCTTCGACCCTTACACCACTATTTTATATAAAACCTCGGCCTATACGCTAGCATATCATATAGATTCCTTAGTTTGAAAAATCCCTGTATCAATTTATCATTTTCTTGGAAGCAGTAATAACATACTTATTTTGCAAGCATAATATTTCCTTACCATAATTTCCATGGTAAATATTACTCATGCCACACGAAAGAGATAATAGTCTTATTTATGATATTATATATGAAATCCTTATTTCTGATCAACAACATTATTTCCAACATAATTCTACAATATATATATTTATCTAAAATTAAATGCGGTAAAATAATAAATACATTTTTAAGAAATCTTGACTTAGTTTATCCCCTTACCTGACTTCTGAAAAGCCCTTAAAATGACTAGTCGTATACCCACAGGGTTCCCTGTTCAACACCTTAAAAAAAATATTATTCCGAACAAAACTTCAGTAATTCTTTGAGTACTACATTTTTTACAACTGTAGGAAAGCCAAATACTAAATAAAAAGTTTTATCCTAAATTTGGGATGGAGTCCAAGTTAACCCCACCAACGATTTACTCTAGTAGACTTAGAGAGAACTTCCCCAGGAGTAGCGTGGTAGCTTCAAATCGTCGATCTGGTGAAGAAAGGACCCAGAATCTTGAAGAGAAGGAAGAAGGGACGAACAGGAGAGAGAGTGAGAGAGAGAGAGAGAGAGAGAGAGAGAGAGAGAGAGAGAGAGATTTTGTGCATAATTTCTAAAAAAAAATCAAGTTTAGGCTATTTATACACTTGCCCTTGTTGACAAGTCATGTCACTTCATCGACGAGGTCACGAAGGAAGTTCGTCGACGAGTGCTTATTATTCGTTGATGAAATTCACAATTGAAAATAACCTCTTGGTAACTTCTCATCGACGTGACACGTGTCCCTGTCAATGATACCCTCAAGCGTGTGCATCGAAAAAACCTTGTTTGAATTCCAAATTCAGTTTCTTTTCCACTCCTCTTCCTATTATTTAATTAATATAATTCACTGGGTCTCTACATTCTCCCCTCCTTATAAAAATTTTGTCCTCGAAATTTACTATCCATGTGATTCACTCTCCCCTAAAGGCAAACAGTATACTTATTTTATTATTTACACTCAATTATGGCGGGGGAATAACGCGGTTACATTTAGAGCTCTTGGAGATTGCATATATATAAAATCTCCCAAAACTAAAATACTACTCACTAACTAAACTATTATATACTAACTAACCTACAAAAGAAATATCTTATAACCACTTACACTTTCTTGATTATAACTGAACCCCACTGAATAAATGTGGATATTTCTACCGTATCTATTCCTCGAGCTCCCAAGATGCTTCTTTTATTGCGTGATTCCTCCACAGGACTTTCATTAAAGTAATCTTCTTTTTACGTAATTTCTACTCTTTCTTGTCCAGAATCTGTACTAGTACCTCCTCATAAACTAGTGAATCACTGAGCTCTAATTCACCATAACTGATTATGTGAGAAGGGTCTGGGATGTATTTCCTCAACATGGAAACATGAAATACGTCATGTATCTTGGTTAACACAAGTGGTAAAGCTAACCTGTAGGAAACCAGCCCCATATTCCCTAGAATATTGAACAGGCCAATGAACCTAGGGCTAAGTTTTCCTTTCCTTCCAAATCTCATAACTCCTTTTAACGGAACTATTTTCAAAAACACATGAGCATCGATATCAAACTCCAATTTCATATGGCGGGTATCGACATAACTCTTCTTGTCGACTTTGAGCTGCATTGATTCTGTCTCTGATGAGTCAAACTTTATCATATGCCTGCTGCACTAGCTCGGGCCCCACAACTTGCCACTCACCCATCTCATCCCAATATAAACGAAAATGATATCTTCTACTGTCGAGCGCCTCAAATGGTGCAATGCCAATGCTGGCCTGATAACTGGTATTGTACGCAAACTCCACCAACGGCATAAACAGGGTCCAACTACCCCCAAAGTCTAGCATGCATGCTCGAAGCATATCTTATAAAATCTGAATTGTCCTTTCAGTCTGCCCATCTGACTGAGGATGGAATGTCATGCTAAAAGATAACTTAGACCCTAAAGCTTCTTGCAAGATCCTTCAAAATTGTGACGTGAAATGCGGATCCGGATATGACACTATAGACATAGGCATGCCATGAGAACGGACTATCTTCTGAATATAAATCTCCACTAGTCTGTTAATGGAGTAGCTGATCTTGATGGGAAGGAAAGGGGCGGTCTTAGACAAACGATCTACAATCACCCAGATTGTATTCTAGTCATGCAATGCGGATGGCAGCCCTGAAAAAAAAATCCATAGATATGTGATCCCATTTGCAACTAGCCTACCGGCCTTTAGTGCTTAGCCTCTACCTATTGGAATGTCAAACACTGTGCTACATACTCAGCAATCTCCTTCCTCATACCACTCCACCAATAAGACTCTCGTAGATCCCTCTACATTTTCGTGCTGCCGGGATGAACTATGTATAGAGATCCGTGAGCCTCTTCTAAGATGGTTTTTCTGATATCAACATCAGTAGGAACACATAATCTAGAACGGAACTGAAGAGCTACGTCATCTGTAATACAAAATTCCTCTCCCTGACCATTTTGTACTCTGACCATTACCTCTGCTAATTCTGGATCCTCCTTTTGAGCAGCTTTAATCCTTTCCTGCATAGTAGGCTATACCACTAAGCTGGCAATAAATGCCTGAGAATCATTCTCAACCAACTCTATGCCGAGTCTCTCTAGATCCATCATGATTGGATACTGAATCTCCATAGTTGCTAGCGCTAGTCCCACATACTTCCTACTCAATGCATCAACTACAACATTTGCTTTCCTTGGGTGGTAACTGATAGTACAATCAAAATCATTAATAAGCTCCAACCACCTTCTTTGTCTCATGTTTAGTTCCTTATGAGTGAAAAAGTACTTTAAGCTCTTATGGTCGGAGAAGATTTTGCATCGTTCGTCATATAGGTATTGCCTCCAAATCTTCAATGCATATACTACTGCAGCCAATTCAAGATCATGGGTAGGGTAGTTCTTTTCATACTTTTTGAACTACCTGGAAGCATAAGCTACCACCCTACCATGCTGCATCAATATAAAGCCAACTCCCTTCAAGAACACATCATTGTAGATAACATAACTGTCACTCCCTAACGGGATGATCAACACTGACATCGTTATAAGCATTTGCTTCAATTCGTGAAAAACTCTGCTCATAACTGTCATCCTATTCAAACCCGACACTCTTCCTAGTCAGTTATGTTAGAGGCCTTGAAAACACTGAGAATCTCTCAAAAAAACATCGGTAATACCTAGCTAACCCCAAAAAACTCCTGATCTCCTAGGAGTTTCCTTGGTCTAGCTCAATTCACCATCACATCAATTTTACTAGGATCCACAGAAATTCCATCCCTTGAGATGACATGCCCTAAAAACACAACCTTCTTGAGCTAGAATTCACATTTGCTGAACTTGGCATACAACTTCTTTTCTCTGAGCATCTATAAGACCTACCTCAAATGCGTCTCATGCTCCTCAAAACTCCTCAAATAGACCAGTACATCATCAATAAAAACAACAAAAAACTGGTCTAAATATTGGTAGAAAATTCTATTCATCAAATCCATGAATATTGCAGGAGCATTCGTCAAACCAAATGACATAACAATGAATTCATAATGTCCATATCTGATCCTGAAAGCTATCTTCGAGACATATTTTGCTTTCACTTTCACCAAATGGTAGTTTGATCTGAGGTCAATCGTAGAATACACCCGTGTACCCTAGAGCTGGTCAAATAAATCATCTATACAGGGTAGAGGATACTTATTCTTAATTGTCACTTTATTAATTTTCCTAAAATCTATACACATTCTCATAGACCCATCTTTCTTCTTCATGAATAACACTGGAGCTCCCCACGAAGATACATTGGGCTGTATAAAACCCTTATCAAGCAAATCTTGCAGCTAATTCTTTAATTCTGCCAATTTTGTCGGCACCCATCAGTAAGGGGATTTAGAGATCGACATTGTACCTAGAAGCAAATCAATAGGAAAATCTACCTCCCAATCAGATGCCAAGTCTGGCAACTCATCTGGAAAAATATCTATATACTCCTTTACTACTAGCGTACTAGTGCGCTTCCATTCCTTGACATTTCCTTCACAAAGGCTATGAATCCCTGACAACCACTCAAGAGCAGTCCCCTCGCCTGAATAGTTGAAACTAACTGAGGCGGGGATTGCACTTACTACCCTATAAACCTGAATTTTGATCTTCCTAGAGATGTGAAGATTACTTCTTTCAAACGACAGTCTATGTTGGCGTAATTGGTTGCCAACCAATCCATACAAAAAATTACATCGAACTCGTGCATATCCAATACTATAAAATTAGCTGGTAAGACTTTCCCTTGAATATCAATTGGACAGCCTCAAAGCATTCTTCTATACCTTACTACAGACCCTGTCAGTGTAGTGACTAACAATTCGGTGTTTAACAACTGTGTTTTCAGCCGACATAATCTAATACACTCCAAAGACATGAACGAATGTGTGGCTTCTTTATCAAAAAATATAGTAACTTTAAATGAAAACATGTTAATCATACCTACCACCACATCGCTGACTATCTCAGTACTCCCAGGCGTCAAAGCATATACTCTCGCTAGAGCTACATTCCTCTACTAGCCACCACGGGGTGCCTGATAGCCTCCCCAGTACGGTCTGGGAGAAAGAGCGGTATCTGGTGGTGTAGGGCAGTCTCGCACTAGATGTCTCTATCTGCTGCAGTGATAATAGATAGTTCTCCCCACTTGACACTCTTCCAAGTGTCTCTTCCCACAAGTCTGACAAATAGGAAAATTTTGCATCACCTAAACGTCACGACCTCTAGTCTCCTGCCTCTATCCTCTGCCATAGTTTCCTCTCCTCCACTAACCCTGCCTAAATCCCTGCTAGAAGCCTAAAGGTGTCGATCTTTTCTTCAATCTCTGCTCCTCTGCATCTATGCGCATACTAGCCCAAGCCAAGGTTGCTTTATTGACTAACTCAAAAAATCCTGTATCTTCAGCACTACCACCTTCTTGGATATGCCTCTCCTAAAACCTCTTTCAAACTATCTTGCCTTCTTCACTTCATTAGGAATAATATGTGGAGCGAAGCGAGAAAGCTCTATAAACCGCTCCGTATACTATTGGACCGATTGTTGTCCCTGCTTCAGATTCAGGATCTCTTCCACTTTACCTTCCCTGACAGTGGCATGGAAATATCTATCAAAGAATAATTCTTTAAATTGGTCTCATGTCATAACTATTGGCACCATCCTTTGCTGCTCTAGAAGTTTCACCGCAGTCCACCACCTCTCAGCTTCCCCCATCAGTTTATAGGTGGCAAAGAGAACCCTTCGCTCCTCTGTACATTGTAATACAACTAGGATTTTTTCGATATCCTATATCCAATTTTCGATGGTTGCAAGACCAACTCCTCCTAAAAATTCCAGAGGATTCATCTTGGTTAACTTCTCTATCATGCACCCATGGTCTACAGACGGGCCTCCCTGCTCTCTCGAGCTCCTAGGAATCTCAGCCATAACCTGCTGAGCCACACTACGTAATACCGCATTAGAATCAGCCCCGCTTGCACTCGAGGGCACTGCTCCATCACTACCACTTGCATAGGCACTACCTCATCCTGGGTCCATCCTGAAAAACAATAAACATGATTTAGAAACCCTATCCTTATAATTTACACGCCTAACATAGTCCCTTATCTTGACATCCACATTTTATTTCTAGATCCAATCCTACATTCTAGGAATACAACCCGACAATAGTTTACTAAGGTTTTCCTGATATCGTCACCCTAGGAAAAACACAAAAACCACCACGGAAGTCTTGCCTTTAGACTTTAGAACAAAACCTTAAATCCTTCCTATACTCTGGTATTATTTTTGTTGCACTCTAAAGTCTACAGAACCTAGCAACCTAGGCTCTAATACCAAACTGTAATGCCCTGCTTATTTTACAATTTTTTCCCCATAATAATATCCCACATAATAATCTTAGAATATCATAATCAACCTCAACCCATGGGTACTAGGGATATACCTGAAATACAACACAGATACGTAAACAACGGGAAACATAAAATTATATACATATCAAATTACCAGTCAACACAATACCAGAGTTTACTACAATAGTCATATGAATACATACAACCAAAAATATCCAAAAGAGTCCTAGGGTCTCCATCCAAAAATCCATCTGACCATAGCAAAAGACATACCCTTAAGATAGGGTAGAACAATTAAACTCTAGCACCACGGAGCTTTATTTGCTCTCCTATCTCGGGCTCCTGAAATGTTTATATAACTGGGGTGAGACACCTCTCTGTAAAGGAAATAAGCTAATACCAGTATGTGGCAACATGAGTATTTTCATGTTATACATATAACAGTACAAAAATCATACATGGTAAAACTATCTATATCATATCTAGAAAAACATATTTAATTATAACATGGTATAACATATTGAATTTCTATATGTATAAATCATCTTATATAACTATACATAGAAAACATCCTGGGTGGATAGCTGGCAGGTGTCAGGTCTTACCCCCACATGGCTAGGTTGTGCGGCCCCAAGGCAGGACCAAGTAATGGCTAACCGACCATGCTAGATCAACATAAGTCTGTATGTACGATGGGTCTGCCCCTCCTGGTTCGGACACTAGAGGGACTCTTGCTGATCTCCCACTGCCCCTTATGACAAGCGGTGGCACTAACATAAACATGATCGTGACTATATAGCTATGGTACCATGCTTCATGAAAGCTGAAACCAAGCCAACCAGGTTTTCATAACATATAACATATTTCCAAATAATGATACATGGTTTATTTCATAATAATAATATATGTCATGTTAATATCTTGAAAAAACTTTGCATAACATAGCATGTAAAATTTATGGCCCTTATGCCAACATTTTATATTTGTAAATCACGGCCTTTACCCCAGCATTGCATATCATAAAAACCTTCAACCCTTACACTGATATTTTATATAAAACCTCGGCCCGTACATCAGCATATCGTATAGATTCCTTAGTTTGAAAAATCCCTGTACCATTTCATCATTTTCTTGGAAGCAGTAATATCATACTTATTTTGCAAGCATAATATTTCCTTATCATAATTTCCATGGTAAATATTACTCATGCCACACAAAAGAGATAATAGTCTTATTTTTGATATTATACATGAAATCCATATTTCTGATCAACTGCATTATTTCCAACATAATTATACAATATACATATTTATCTAAAATTAATTGTTGTAAAATAATAAATACATTTTCATGAAATCTTGACTTAGTTTATCCCCATACCTGACTTCTGGAAAGCCCCTAAAATGACTAGTCTTATACCCGCAAGGTTCCCCATTTAACACCTTGAAAACAACATTGCCCGAACAAAACTTCAGTATTTCTTCGAGTACTACATTTTCTACAACTATAAGAAAGCAAAATACTAAATAAATAGATTTACCCTAAATTTGGGGTGGAGTCCAAGTTAACCCCTCCATCAATCTAATCCCGCAAACTTGGAGAGAACTTCCCCAGGAGTAGCGTGGCGGCTTTGGATCATCGATCTGGCGAAGAATGGACCAGGAATCTTGGAGATAAGGAAGAGAGGATGAATATAAGAGAGAGATAGAGAGATTCTTCGTGTAATTTCTATAGAAAATTTGACTTCAGGCTATTTATACACCTGCACTCGTCGATGAGCCATATCACTTCATCGATGAGGCCACGAAGGAAGTTCGTCGACGAGTGCTTATTCTTCGTCAATGAAATTTCGAAATGAAAATAGTCTCACAGTAACTTCTCATCGACGAGACACGTGTCCCCATTGACGATACCCTCAAGCGTGTTCGTCAACGAATGTGTTGTGCTTGTCGACAAGACCTTGTTTGAATTCCAAATTCAATTTCTTTTCCTCTTCTCCTCCTATTATTTAATTAATATAATTCATCGGGTCTTTACATTCTCCTTCCTGGTTCATAGCCTAAACCGTTAATACAATAGTTGAACGAAATTCCTGAACACTCAGATACTTCTCAGAAGCTAATGAGTACAATAAACTTCCTAAAATACATTCATAGGATATAACTTGAAGCTCAATGAATGTATGTGATGATTTCAATTATAATCAAATATATGATCTTTGTATATAAAAATATGTATGATGAGTTTTCTCAAATATCTACACCCAATGCAATATATCTCCAAAAATTGATTTTTCAAATAATATGCGTTGGAGATCTAGGGGTTTCTCAAACAACTTTCGGCATGAACAAAAGAATATTAAATCTTTGAATAAAAATAATATCAAGAATGCTTCAGAGATTTAAAGTCCTAGAAGAACTTCTCCCACAAGATTTTTCAAACAAGAATATGAAACTTAGGGTTCTTGTTCTCTTAATAAAATATAAAATAAAAATATAAGAGAAAAAAAAAATTTACAATGAAAATTAAATGCCAAAATATACAAACCTTGTGTGCCAAACCTCAATATCAACCGTGCTTAGCATGATGTGTGCTTGAATGCCCTTAAACAGCTGAGAGAATGCCCAAAAGATGTTTGAACTTAATAGAGTGTAGGCAAGGTATGCAAAGGTCTTCAAAAGTATGCTCAAAGTGATCTCCACTTGTCTTGTTATGTTCTCCTATGGTTTTGGAAGTGTTTAAACATGTATTCTCGGAATTAGATCAAATCTTGGCCATTGAATCATTTAAAATAAACTATTTACATCTGTGTTTGCGCTTAACCGCCATTCCATGCCGCGACATTTGTCGACGGGAGCACGCATTCATAGACAAGTGTACAACACCTGTTCGTCGACGAGAACCTATGTTTGTCGATGAGAGACATGCCTGAACTTTTTGGGCTCTCGGTATTTTTTCGTCAACGAGACAACACTATTCATCACCAAGTGGCCTTCATAAGTTCGTCGATGAGGCCAAGGGGTTCATCGACGAGGTTGCTAAAATTTGCCTCGAAAAATGTCCATCCAACCTAGAACTAATGTAAATAGATTTTTCATGAAATGCTTGAGTCCTAAAGTCAGTCTAGGGTATATTTGAGCGTCTAACTATATCTTATGAACTATGTAAATACAAGTGAGACTAAACACACATTACAATTGAAAATCTGAGGTGTCCTCATCATTTTTCTCTTTTAATTTCATGGAGTATGCTAGGTCCTATGCGCTTCAAATTCCTGATGGCTTCCATAGCATTCATATCATCCATGGGTGCTAAATAATGATCCTACTAAAAGGCTCAATGCATAGATGATATAATTATGTTTTATCATTATCAAAATGAGATCGGACTCAAAAAGTCAACAAGATAGATGAAAGCATAACCTATTGAGAATAAGCCAATTAAATGACAAAGGCTTTGATGTAATTTTAAAGAAAGACAAATGTGTTGTTGAAAATAGAGAAAAATATAATATTCTATTCAATGCTAGAAGAATTGATAATGTGTATTGCATAAATTTTGAAAAACTAAAATCTCAAAACATCACATGTTTAGCATCTATGAATGAGGCAAGTTGGTTGTGGCATAGAAGGCTAGGTCATGCTAGTATGGACTTACTATCAAAACGAGCCAAGAAGAACTTAGAGAACTACCTAGCACAAAGTTTGTTAAAGATAAAATTTGTGATGCTTTTCAATTAGGAAAACAAACTAAGTCCAGCTTTAAAAAGAAGAAACACATATCCACTAGCAGGACCTTAGAGCTTATTCACTTAGAAATATTTGGTTCCATTATGACACAAAGTATAGGAGGAAAGGAATATGATTTCGTCATCGTTGATGACTACTCCAAGTTTACCTGGGTACTCTTCTTAGCCTCAAAAAATGAAGCATGCAATACATTAATAAACTTATGTAAAAGACTTCAAAATGAAAAAGGCTATGGTGTTCTAAATATTAAAAGTGATCAAGGAAGAGAATTTAATAATAAAGATATTGAAAAATTTTACAATGAACATGGAATTAGACATAACTTTTTCGCACCTATAACTCCATAACAAAGTGGAGTTGTTGAAAGAAAGAATAGAACTCCTCAAGAAATGGCTAGGCCAATGTTAAATGAAAAAAAACTACCTAAGTACTTTTGGGCTGAAGCGGTTAATACCGCATGTTGTGTACTAAATAAAGTGTCCATTAGATCAAGCTTAAATAAAACTCCCTTTGAATTATGGAAAGGAAGAAGACCTAACATAGCTTACTTTCATGTATTTTGATGTAAGTGCTTTGTATTTAATGATAAAGATGACTTAGAGAAATTTTATGCTAAATCAGATGAAGGTGTCTTTCTAGGGTATGCAATAAATAGTAAAGCCTTTAGAATCTATAATAAGAGAACTCTCACAATCATTGAATCAGTCCATTTAACCTTTGATGAATCTAATCCTTTAACAAAAGTAATTGAGATTGAAGAAAAAGATGATGCTTCACAAAAAGATATAGAAATCATAGAAGTTAAAAAGAGAAAAATGAACCCCAAATGATGATCCTATAGAAAATTATGAGTTACCTACAGAATGGAAATATGTAAGAAATCATCCTAAAGATCAAATCGTAGGAGAATCTTCTCAAGGAGTAAATACTAAATCATCATTGAAAATTTATGTAATCACTATGCGTTCTTATCACAAGAAGAACCTAAAGACATAGAAGAAGTTTTAAATGATGATTCTTGGATAATAACTATGCAAGAAGAGTTGAATTAGTTTGAAAGAAATAGATTATGGAAATTAGTTCCTAGAACCAATGATCACTTAATAATTGGAACAAGATGAGTATTTTAGGAATAAAAAGAATAAAGATGGCATAGCAGTAAGAAATATGGCAAGACTTGTAGCTCAAGGATATAGTCAAGAAGAAGGAGTAGACTACAATGAGACTTTTACTCTCATAGCAAGAATGGAAGCTATTAGAATGTTTGTGTGGGACAACCTCCTCATTTCGAGGACATAAACAATCCTGATCACGTATGTAGATTAAAAAAAGCATTGTATGGGTTAAAACAAGCTCCTAGAGCTTGGTATAAGAGGTTAAGCGGATTTCTACTAAAAAATGGTTTTTCAAGAGGAAAGGCGGATAGCACATTATTCATAAAATCTAGAAATAAAGACATTCTTATCAAACAAATTTATGCTGATGATATTATATTTAGTGCTAAAAATGATAAATTATATAAGGAATTTGCAAAGTTTATACAATATGAGTCTGAGATGAGTATGATGGGAGAGTTAAATTACTTCCCAGAACTACAAATCAAGCAAGCTAAAAATGGAACGTTTATAAATCAATCAAAATACATAAGAGACATGGTTAAGAAGGTTGACATGGAAGGAAGTAAGCCCATGGGAACTCCGAGGAGTACCTCCATAAGCCTTGATAAAGATGAAAAAGGAAAACCAGTAGACATGAAATATTATCGAGGTATGATAGGAAGTTTGTCATACTTGATAGCTAGTCGATGGGATATAATGTTTAGCATATGTATATGCGCCCGGTTTCAATCAGCTCCCAAGGAATCTCATCAGATAGCCATAAAAAGAATCCTAAGATACCTAACAGGGACAATTGATTTTTGACTATGGTATCCTAAGGACACCGATTTTGAAATAATTAGTTATTCAAACGTGGATTATGTGAGTCGTAAAATTGATAGGAAAAGTACAAGTGGGACTTGTCACTTTCTAGGATGGTCTCTTGTCTCTTGGTTCTCCAAGAAACAAAATTTCGTAGCCCTATCCACCACTGAAGCTGAGTATGTGGCAGCAGGCAGTTGTTGTGCGCAAACACTCTACATGAAACAACAATTACAAGACTTTAATTTAGAGTACTCAACCATAACAATTAAGTGTGATAATACAAGTAAAATAAACATTTCCAAATATCCGATATCACACTCAAAAACTAAGCACAGTGATATAAAACATCATTTCCTAAGAGATCATGTGAAAAAAGGGGATATAATACTTGAATTCGTAAAAACAAATGATCAATGGGCGGATATTTTTACCAAATCTCTTCCAGAAGATAGGTTTATATCAATAAGAAGGGAACTCAGACTATTTCACAGTAGAGAAGTGGTTTAGGAAGGATATAAGAAGAGTAAAAAGGATAAAATTGAATTTTTGGGGAGGTCAGGCGACTGAGCTCAATGACCTCAGTCGACTAAAGTGCTACTAACTTGTGAAAATTGAATTTCATAAAATGTCAGGCAACTGAGCCCGAAACCTCAAGTGCCTGAACTGACAGGACTTTATATATTTTAGCGTGAAAACCCTAACTTTTTAGACCCCAATCTGCTAACCTTTGTTCCATCACTCAACCGAACCTCCTTATCTTTGATGTCCTTAGCTCTAATCCTAAAAATCCTTCAATCAAAGTGAGGAAATCATCCTCCCACATCTCCTGTCTATAGATTTCTAGGGATTCTGTCATCTTTCACACATCAAGATTCCTCACACTAAGACAACGACAAATCAAGGTGCCTCTTCAAGTAAAGATGAAGAAAAAGTCAAGAGATGGCATGCAACTTCTCAATCCCATCAACGATATCAAACTCATCTTCTTTCTACAGAACCAATCTTCAGTAAAATACTTGATACCTTAATCTTTTGTTTAGAATTTCCAGACATCCTACAAATGTTTCAGGAAATTGGTTGAAAAAATTTTGTATTTTATCAATCGAGAGGCGTTTATCCAAACTTAGTTAAAATATTTTATGCTAATATGGTACAAGGGGAATCTGCATTGACTACTAAGGTTGGGGGAAAGGCTATTGCCTTAACTCCACAGACTTTAGCACCTATATTGCACATTAACCCATGAGAATTTGAATGTCCGACACTTGCTCAATCCTAGATTTTGGAGCAAGGTTTTACCCCCGAGGAATTTTTGCTGTTGATCATAGTAGAGGAACTGATATACTTTGGACATCCTCCCTTGTATAAGCAGTTGAACCTACAAGCACAAATCCTTCATATAATAATCATGAACAATATCCTACCACAAGCTGGCTCATATGATCACATATCCTATGTTGATTGCTTTGTGTTATGGTATTTGTTGAAAGGGAAGAAACTCGACCTGTCAAGCTTAATTCTGAAATGGATGTAGTCTAAATTGGAAGCCCATGGAGTCACTTTTTTGTATGATGGTGTTATGAATCTCCTATTTGCACACCTTAATGTCACCACTCCTACTGAGCTATTTATTAAGTGAACTCAATATGATAATTTCAATTCTATGACCCTAATACCAATGGGATATGTAAAACATCAACGGGGTTGGTTTTTGAAAGGAGGATGACCACCAAAGCTAGTAGCTGTACCTCCTCCTCCAAACCAGCAACAAGAACCAGCACTTGATACTCCATCTTGGTTTGTACCTTTCCATCATTAGTTCAATACCTTTAGTAGTAACATGCATTCAGGACTTCAGTCACTTCAGGAGAACGTGACCTCACTCTAGACAACTTGCTCCTAACGCCTTACTCGTATAGAGCAATATAGGGCTAGTTGTTCTCAGAGTGTTGATCCAATGGACATTAGCTCTACACCTCGTAGTGATAATACATATGATGATAAATCTAAAGAAGGAAGTGACAAGGGTACTAAAGAAGATGCTGTAGTTGATGATGCTGATGTAGCTAATAAAGATGATGCCTTTGATGATGATTGATATATTTGTTGCTTTTTGCATTGTGTTTCAGTTATATCTATGTATTTTCTTTGCTTCTCTTCTGTTTTTGTTTATTTTTGGCTCAGTTGTGAAATTTTGTTCATCGTGTTGCACTAAATGAATATACTTATTATTGTGTATTATTCTAAATATCTTTGTGACTATGTTTTTTTAACTCTTTTTGATTGATGTCAAAGGGGGAGAGAACTTTTTAGAGCAAAAATGAGAGCATAGCAAAAATAAGAGCATATTTGAATAAAAATATATGAGACAATGCTCTAATAATGATACGATATGATGACTTGAGACATGCTAATGAACTATGATGCACTACTACTATATTATAATATATAGTTCTTTGAACTTACATCTGAAATCCTGATTTTGATACATATAAATGATTTTTCAAAACATTGCTAAAAGTATGCTTATTGTAAGGGGGTGCCTTATCAAGGTCCTCGCATCTTTGCTCCTCATTTGTCATGATCAAAAAGGGGGAGATTACTAGCCTAACATGGCTTTCAAATCTTATTTTGATGATAACAAATCAAGGTAAATTTAACATGTTGTGGTTTAAGTGATGATGTTTCAGGAAACCAAGTCTATGAAGTTCAAAAGTTCAAGTATCAAAAGTCTAAGATTACAAGTGATTATTAAAAGCTCATACTCCAACAAAAAGTGATCAATAGGAAGCTTAAAGGATCAGAGACAGACATATCTTATGGAAGCTCAAAGGATATTGAAGCTCAACACAAGATGGAATCAAAACAAAGATATACATGAAGAGTTCGATTTTTAAGCTTTAAAGTCTTGAGGAAGTCTTGTGTAAGTACTTCATTTAAATATCAAAAGGAATGCTTTGAAGCTCAATAGGGTTAATTATGGACTTGGAGACCTTATTTTGAAAATCTTGGAAAATATATTTGAAAAGTCTCAAAACAAGTTGGCAAGAGTTTTTGGAAACAAACTTTAAAAACAGTGTTTTTAATTGCTCAGGCGACTGGCAATTTTGGATGAATTAAATTTGGAAGACAATATAGGATCAAGTGACTAACCCCTATGAGTTCATGCAATTGACCCTGTTCTGACCTTGAAAATACGTTGATTTTCAAAGATCAGGTGACTAAGCCCAATGGGTTCAGGCGTCTGACCTTCGTAACAACTAGTTTTAAAATAGTATTTTAAAGTTTCGAAATTGAGTTTCTTGTGCCCCACACTTCGTAAAAACTTTGAAAACAGTCCAAGTAACTTGGGAAACACGAATTTATGACTTTTTAGCTCTATAAGTATATGATTTCACAAATTAAGTTAAATACCAAGAATTGAAAATTTGATTTCAAGCCTATATTGCTTATATTCTCTCAAAGCCTTCTTGCACACATCTACTTGCTGATATTTTCTGAGAATTACTGAGTTTTTATTCACCGATCTTTAAAAAAAACTTTTGAGTTTTGAATCAATCAAATAAAGAATTTCGATGATATACTCTTTGAGCTTCAATTCTATTCTTCATTGACATTTACATTGAAGTATTATCTAGTTGTGCTATATTTTGTATTAATATGCTCTATTTGAGGGTAATTCTTGTATGCAAGAAATTATTCTTGCTTTCTTGTTTTATTGATGGTTCAATGCTACTCAATCATTTTACCAAGCATGGGGTATCGTTTGGAGAGGTGTACTCTAGCCTATTGAAGGAGGGATTGTAATGTTGCTCCTACCCATAAAGAAGTGTTATAGTGGAATCCTTAGGTAGTGTTGCCTAAGGCGAGGACGTAGGCGGGTATAGCCCAACCTCATAAAAACTTGGTCTCACTCTCTTTTCCTAAGGTCTCTTTAATTTTCAGCACATATATAACGGCGTGGTTTTTTTATTTCAATTCTATAAATTGTGTGGATTGGATATAAAATAAACTGAAAATTAATTTTACTTTGGGATTGTGGAAAGCAAACGGGAGTATGTTGGTTGATTAATACTTATTGCGGAAACCATAAGGGAGTACGTTGATTGATTAACACCGAAGACTCATTAATTGAAAGTTTATTTAGATTCTGAGATTTGGAAGAGTTTTGGAAATATCGATTGTGCTTCATTAAATCTATCAACACATGGCTTTTATCAAACACTACTTTGAGTTATTCAATTGCTAAATCTCGAAAGCTTTGTTGAATTCATTCTATAGTGGGATTATTGTTTTGATTATCTTGTTGAGTGGATTGAAATACTCAAAAGCTAAAAAGGTATTAAATTGTGAATTCATTGGTTGGGTCTTAATTGAAATTACTGCAAGGTCAAGTTGACATACTCACTCATAGAGGCTTAAAATTTGAATTCAATTTTTAGCTGGACTAAATGATTAAAACTTAAACATTACATTTGTGATTGTTGAATATAAAAAGGTTCAAAAATAATATATAAAAAGATTCTTAGAGAAAATTTTAAAACCCAATTCACCCCCCTCCTCTTGGGATTATACCTTAGTTTTCAATTTCAATTTCTAGTGCAATGAAGATGGCACTACCCAATTATAAATTGAAAGAAGGTTTAATTTCCAAAACCTAGAACACGATTGTGAAGATGCAATGATGGATCTTAATGTCAATATTGATCTCTCCCACAACTTCTCCCATAGTTCCATCAAAAGTTGTAACTATTGTGCTGTTTTCTTTGATTGAAGATTTTTCCATTACCAAATTTAGTAGTGTTGAATATTGACATGCATTAAGTATTGAACTATTATCAACAAGTACTCATGATAAAATCTTTTGTCCATGCCTTGCACTTAGGTTTAGAGGATTTACATGAGCTTTTCCATTTGGTGGAATTTCATCATCCATGTAAGAAACATTATTGACTACAAACATAAAATTAACAATGTTTTAAAATTTTTCAACTAATAATTTCTAAAGTATATGAGTTTCCTTCAATACTTTTAGCAAGGCATTCTTGTGAACTTCTAAATTCGCATACAAATTAAATATGGAAATTTGTGCTAGAGTTTTGTTCAATTGCTCTACAATGTCGCAGTCACTAATCATTAGTTTTTGTAGAAACTTCTTAATCTCTTCATCAACAACTCTATTTTTCTTCTCCATGTTAGTTTCATTTTCTTTCTCTTCATTCATTTTCTTTTTACCTTTTTTCTTTCTTTCCAATGCTTCTCAAGTTCAACAAAGACTAGTTCTTGTTATGCCACTAGTAGCAAATAATATAGCTACTTCGATCAACTCACTTGCTTTTACCACTTCTATGTCATATTTCCAAGGCATAAATTAGCATGAGGAATGTGGAAAAAAGAGTAGGTAGTTTTATAATTAAGGATTTCATGTTAGATGTGGATGATGGATTATACTAGATTATTTTTTGTGTGAAGCGGATGGAAATGGAAGATGTAGAAGGTGTGGATTAATTAATGCCATGAATTTTGCTTACTTCAAAAGAATTGATGGATGTGCTCCCAGAATTTGGAGACGGATTTCCGTTCATATTGGAATCTGAAACATTATTTACTCACTGGAATTTCAAGATATTGGCATCAATGAGGATCTTGAATTTGATGTTTTAATGCTAAGCATATGTTGGTAGCAAGAATATGTGCATTCATATGATATTCACAATTTGTATTCAGATCATTGAATTTCATATTCTGCATTGATTTCATGGAACTGGCATAGTCTTCCATTGACCTAGAAGTTGGTGGTAAAAATCAATTAAGGGATTGGAAGAGTGGTGAATTCCCTTCTTGGTATTGGATTCAGATTGTCTTGATTTAGGTTATCATTGAATCATGAAAAGAACACTAGTTAAGCGGTATAGGTGCAAATAACTTGAGTTGGATTTGGATTTTGTGCCTTGTTTTTAGAAACTACATTCAATTTCCCTTCGGCCTTCTCCTGTTTTACAAAGATTTTCTTCACAAATATTTGTTTAGATACATTCAAAGTGGTGCAATTATTTAGTTTTCTATATTTCAGACCACTCTAAATTCTTTACCCGATAGCTGAATTGTTATGAAGTTAGATAAAATTTTTGGAATTAATTTTTCATAATACATACCTTTTCGGGTACCAATAAAGGTGCTAACCATTTTGGTATCTAATAGTGGTGGATTTACTTGAGCAGCAGTCATTACCCATCTTTAAGCCTAGTCTTTGAAAGTTTCTTAACTTTTCTCCTCCATATTATGAATACTCATTCGATATTTAGCAATTTTATCATTGAACTAGCATTTTTTTAAGAATAAATTGGCCAAGTCCTACCATTTTTTAACTCGGTTCATATAAAGTGAACTGTACCATTTCAAAGATAGAATTATCAAACTTTCTTGCAATATATGAAGAAATAGCTTCGGATTTTTAGCATAACATGCCATTTTACGAGAATACATTTGAGGATGTATCATAGGATATCCTATCCCACTATACTTATCAAAATTTAGGTACATTGAATTTCTTTCTTATGTCCATAGCAGTATGAAAAAAATAAATCTTCTAAATTTTTGACACCCCCATCTTGTATGCCTTGAATTAACATCAATTGTTCTTCTATATAAACCATACAATCTTTGTCTTGAACTATATAACCTTCTTCATCCTTGGATTTGGTTGATTTTGGTTCAGACTTTACCAGTTTAGTAGTTGCTCGTTACCTAGTTATGTTATTGAAAATTGATTCTCAAGCAACTAGTGCTGCAACTTCATTCGCTACAAGTGGCTTCCCTTTTATGAGTTGGACTAGATTCACTGTATACTTTTCCAGTGTCTCAATCCTTTCACCAAATGGAGATTCCATTCATGCCATATTCCCCTTAGTTTCAATTGATTTCGATAGCTGCATGTTTTGTGCCCGAGCACTAGTAATGATTCAATCACAAGTAGCTAGATATATGTTCCCTCTTAGTGGAATTTTGATAATCCTATAAATATTATATGAATTAAGGTTTATAAATGGAAAGAAAATACTCCACTAGAAAATGCATAAGTGATAAAGAGGGTAGAATTCAATAGCATAACTAGGGCAACATATCAAATGGTCTTCGTATAAGTTTGGCTCAAAGACATCTTTAATCAATCTAGTTAGTATGTTATACATTTTATGCAACCAAATTCTACAAGGGTACATGAAAACAAAATAGAATGAATGATATGCCGCAAAGACAATGTGTATGGCTCCATGTGTCCTAATATTCTTGTTCAATACCAAACACCTAGTAAAAATCTTTCTCCTATGGTATAGGATGAAGATTTTCTAGTGCATGATAAGGCTTTATATATCACAAGTCTAAAGGCTCCCCAATTGTCTTCAAGGAGAACAAACCAAGAGAAGGAATTTTCATGAACTCTATACAGGAGACAAAGCCCCACAAAGGTCCTTACTAATTCTTCCTTCTCCTAAATCCTACAAAGTAGGGAGTCTAGGTATAGGACTCATGCACTTTAGTGAGGGTGTGTGAATTTGAGCATTTATGAATGCAAATAAATGAACATGGTAATGACATATACATCATGGCATATCATTTCGTAACAGCACACATTCACAATACAAGAATAAGAACACATAACATAATCAATAACACATACAAAAATTCATATAAAATATGGCTCAACTTTCAAATGTCCACTACGAAGTCACCAAAGCTATTGAGATTGGGTTTTGAAGACCCATTTTGGTTGCCAACATTGGGTGGCCATTTTGAAACCAAACAAGTAAAGAAAACCAAATGATTGATCATCTAACTTGTCCTTTTTATTTTAGAAAACAAAGTCGCCATTTTATTTTAATTTCTGAAAAGATAAAATAAAGGAAGACCTTTATAAAAGCGATTAGGTTTGGGAGTACATTTGTGAATATGGAAGATAATACTTCATGAGACTAAAGGTGTACTACCAAGAGGGGGGTGAATTGGGTTTTTAAATTTTTTTTACAAAAACTTTAGTTAAGTATTATCTGTTTCAAATTAGTTTGCTACAATCACACAAACACAAAAATTATAATCAACAACAGTACTATACCAATCGAGAGTCCTAGGTATATATGAATGTGAATATGAGATTACAATTTTCTTTCAATGAAATAATCAAATTCATAAGATTTATCTTAGCTATGTATTTAAACATAGTATTTAAAGTTTGTCTGAATATTCAATCCAATCCACACAACCAATTAATTCCATGATTCAAATACAAGCAAAATCAGTATTCAACAAATTCCCAAAATTTAGCAAGTTCTCAATGATTAATTAAACATACACGCAGTTACTAATCTTGCAGGATTGCAAAAGGTTTAAGGGAAGAAGACCTGAACTCTAGATTTTTACAAGGTTCAGCCAGTGGCCTACGTCCTTGTCTCAAGCAACACGCTGTGAAAATTTCCTTTCCACTTCATTACCAGGTGAAGCAATCCTCTCTCTGTTCAAGGTGGAGATCCCTCTCTAACGAGAACAACCCTCTCACTAGGTAATGATTCAACAATCTGAAACCGTCAAAGAAAAACAAGAAACAAGGAACAAACTTGTTCTTACAAAGAAGTACTCTCAATTAGAGAAAATTTGTACAAGTTACATTCAATACACTTCAATAAAAAACAATAAAGAAATTGAAGCTCAGAGTAATATCACCTATATTCTGATTAGAGATTGAGAATTTTAGTAGAACAAATTAGAATTTCGTGTGGGAATTTCAGCAATAAATCAGCAATTCTTCAGGAAAGCTTTTCTACAATTGAATTTATAAATTTAATTCGTATGTGTGTTGTGAGTTGCCCTAATGTGTGAGAATAAAATATAAATAGTGCACAAGGGTTTCTTACTATTTTTCCCAAGTTTTCTCGTAGTTTGGAAACTAAGAAATCAATTTTGGAAACTTTATCAACGCTGCTAAAAGGTTAAAACATAGACTTCAGTTGTCTAAGGCCCGAGGGTCAGTCATCTAAGCTTTTTAAATTTAGTGATTTTTGAAAGTCAGTGCCCGAGTCAGTCGAAAAGACTTTAAAAGGTTAGTCACTTGGTCCTATTTTGTCTATTTATTAACAAAGTCAACAACACATCAGTCGCCTGACATTTAATCATCAGTCGTTGTCACGCTTGCCACTTCTTTGTTTTTCAAAATTTGGTTTCGACACTTAACTTGTAACATGGAAAAAACTTATTTGATACTTTGAGAAAATGTTTTCCATGATTTAAACAAGTCTCTAACTCAATGATATTTCCTAAAAGCTTCAAACCTTAGTATTGAATTTGTGAAGTACTTACATGAGACTCTTATAAAATAAAACTATCTAATGCTCTAAGTCTTCATGCTTTAGCTTCTATGCTATTTCTAGCTTTCATCATTCCTTCAATATGATTTGACTTCATCATTACTCATGGCTTTAAGGACAAACTTCATTTAAGGTCTTCAAACACTCGAACTTGATCTCATGAATACTTTTAAGCCCTAAAACTATACTTAAACAAACATGTTATGTACCTTTGATTTGTTATCATCAAAACTAGATTTAGCCTTGTTATTCCAACAATCTCCCCTTTTTGATGATAACAAATAACGAGCAAAAGTGAGAATGCTTTAATAAGGCTTCCCCTTGTAATAAGCATAGTCTTAACAAGATTTGTAGAGTAATAAAATTGCATATCATAATTCATATTAAACTTTCAGAAATGGACATATATCATGGTATATCAACTATAACTCCCCCTGAATGAAATATATTCAATATTCTATAAGATTAGAATTTCATTCATTAAGGATACTTTATTAACATCTAGAATATTCAAACCTTCAAACCATGATGCTAATACTTTGTCAATTTCTAGAATATTGAAATCTAATAGCATCATGTTCAATATGCTTAATTTCATGTGCTCAGTTTCATACTCAATTTTGCTAAATTTCTCCCCCTTTTGACATTAACAAAAAGAATGATCTAACAAGAATAACAGTATGCAAAGTGCCAAGGACCATAAATTAGTATGCAATTCTAAAGAACATAATCCATAGGTCATCATGAAATTCGTAATGTAAGCATCCATCTAATATTCAACATGCAAAAAATACTCAAAATGAACCAAATGCAGCATATGAAATATCATAGTCAAAAGAAACAGGAGACCAAAAAGAGCAAAACCAAAAAAGAAAAAAGAAAAAAAAAATAGTGTCAAACACAAATATTACATTCCAAGATTGTTCAATTACAGAAAATCACTACGCATCATCTTATCCATCAGTTTTAGTTCCTTCCTCATCATAATCTTCATCGTCATTGTCACCCGAGCTTGTCTCCATAAGAGCCTTGCCTCGCGAAGAAGAAGAATCTGCCATTTATTGTTTAATTTGGCCAAGCCACCGGTCAAGAGAAGTGTAACTTGACTAAAGCGAGCTAAAATCGGCACGCACTTTGCCACGGAAGTCAGCCAGCTACTACTGATAATATATAAACCAGGAGGGTGCATCATCTGCTGGAGGTGCAACTTGCTGGGGTTCTTTACCTTGATGATGTGCTAGAACTCGTGGTGGTTCTCTACGTACCCTACCACCTTTTGGCAACCATCTATGACCTTCATACTTGACGTAACCCATTTGTTTAACCATAGCGGAAGGAAATATATCACAATGGGTTCGTGCTTTAAAAAGAAAGGATGGAGTTGAAACACCTAGATAATTAAATATAAGGTTTAAAATTCCTACATATAGAAGAATTACCTACGGGAATCTTCTCTTGAAATCATCCATTTTAAGATTAAGCTTGGCAAGCCAAGATTCTCCCTTTTTAGTAGGCACCATGTCACAAAATAGCCAAGATATAAGACATGGTCATGTGATCCTATCATAGGCAAGATGTTGTAGGTGATGAGTTTTTGAAGAATTAGAACTTGAAGACTAAGTTGCCTATACAAGGGAGGATGACCAAAGTATACAGGTGCTTCAGTCTTTCGGTAGTGTGAATGTGTTCTCAATAGATTTTCTTAGCATGAGGTTTCATCAACCACCACTTGATGTCGTTGCTATCATCTTAGCTAGAGGTGAACCTTGGTTCACAACTAGCTTAGTTCTTGTCATGTTTGTGAAGAAAGTAACCGACGAAATCCTTCAAAATGAAGTGGGAATGAAATATTGAAGGATATTTTGAAGTTTAATCAGTGGAATCTTCATGAAAAAGAACTAGGAGATGAAAGAGAGAGAGTTTAGGAGAGTGGAGAAACAATGTTAGGAGACTGAAGAGTAAAAAGTTAGGGTTTTTACAAATGGTAAATATATATAGTACTACTGTGGGTTAGTCCACTGTGCTCGAAGAGTCAGTCGCTTGACCTGTGTATTTTTTCAAACATTCACAAGTTAGTAGCAAGTCAATCAATTGCACCTCAAGGAGTCAGTCGCCTGATGAGCCTTACTCTAAAATACTAGTAAGTTAGAGTGTATCCAATCGATTGAAAATAAGTTGTTAGTCACTTAACCTTCAGTATTTTGACTTACTTGCTTATCTATCTTAACCAGCCATTAACTTTTCTTTCTCAAATTATGTCTCTACTGCGTAACAGACCTAATTTACTTTAGATTATCTCTCTTTTGACTTTTCCTTCTGCATATGGATTGACCAAGCTTCAAATGACTTTCCAAATTAGTCATTAGTAATTAGATCTCTTGGATTCATTGCACTCTAAGTTAAGCCTTATACAATCCATCTTTTGATTAAGGCCAACAATGCTACTTTTTTATTCATTTCTTTCAATATAATAGTCATTACTAAGCTCATAAACTCATTTTTTAGGATTTTCCTAATCCATTTCAATGTTGTTCAATACTCTTGTATAAGTTGTGGTTTTGTGAACTTTCTGAATTTCTTAGCAGTTGCTTCTGATATGATCATAGAGTTGAAACTTTTAAGCTATTACAAGTTACTAACTGATATAAACTCAAAAAAAACTACTTAGGTACGTTTTACTTCTTGAAAAAAACAATTTCGTTGCACTTGCATTTACACCTAGAGATGAATATCATGTTTATTTATTCAATACTTAACCAGTTGTACTACAAATTTTCACTTCAAACTTCTTTTAGTGTTTGATCAATCAACTATGTCCCAAGATGAGATTAGGATTTTATGAGTAACATTATTAGGGCTCTTTTAATCTGATCTTCTAAATCTTAAGTATGTGCAAAGAACAACATATATTGTGCTCTAGAATTTTAACCTTAAGTATTCATAAATTATTTTTAACAATTCAACCAAGGTTACCACTTTTGTCCATGGGAAACAAATCAACTTGATTATCCTCACTTATCTCTTGGGATGTAGCCATCACTTTAATCAATCAATCATGATATGCTCAGTTAAATTTGGCTTTAGATTGATTCTTAGGGTTCATCATCTTTACTTAGCTTCTCAAAGTCTTTACTATAGTAGACATATCTTTTAGTAATTTATACTTTGAGCATCATCTACTATTAGAGCATGCTTATAGTCATTAATAAATTTCTTCTTATATTAGGTGATGAGTCCCTAAAATGAAATATTTTAGGCCATCAGTTACCTTTGTTTATTCTTATATATCTTGTATGTAACCCTTAGTTAACATTGTTCAAAGTTATGCATGGTTTGTTCATATTTTCAGGAAATACAAGTTAAAACCAAGGAGTTAGGCATATAAGAAGCCAAAGGAATATTTGGAGTACACAAAGCTCAAATTAAATGCTTACCCAAACTCCCAAAGCCTCAGATCATTGAAGGAAAAGAAGACTAGGCTCGACCATGTTGTGTGACCAGCCACAAAAGTGGCGACCAAGTAATCAACTGCAGACTCCAAGGTTCAGACTGAAGAAGAATTGCTGCAAGGTTTGACCAAGAGTTTGACCAAGTGACCCTCCAGAGCGACCAAGTCAAGTGACCCGACGAATACTGAGTCCAAGATACTAAGATTCTCGACTAAGTGCTCGACTAGGGAGACTCTGAAGGGCGACCATGTTGAGTTCTTAAAATTTTATGAAGTTTAAGATCTTGCAAGTCTCCACCAATAGCTCGACCAGCAAGATCCTTTGGCCGGAGATAGTTGATGACACTAAAGATTTGAATTTGGGATTTCTCGTGAGTCTCAACCAAAGCGTAATCAAGGGAAGCATGGGAGCGACTTGGTCGACAATGATGATCTTCTGCAAAAACTTTTTTGCAAAATTTCCTATTTTGAATTTCAAACTTTATAAACTATAATGTGTATAAATAATAGCTATGAACATGTTCTCTGGGTTCCTATTTGTCCGATTTTGGGTTAGTGATAGACCTAAAATGCCATTAAGAGCCAACCTTAGAATAGATTTAATTGCTTTCCTTTACATTCTTGTATTGGTTTTCTTTTGAATTTCTGATTGTTAGTGACAAACGATTCATTTGCAATGAGAAGCCATTTTTACATGCTTTCTTCATAGATTAGATGATCGTTCAATTGTATTGTCTTGTGTTAGGGACAGACACTTGGTTGCAAGAGGATTGCTCTTTTTACATGCTTTCTATTTACTACTTTGATTGTGATGAGGCTTTAAAGATAGGATAACACTACTACTGATTCAATCAAATATACTTAGTAGGCTACGATATCCCATATAGGTTCTCATGATAATTCTAATAGGGTATACTCTGGTTCCCAATCATGCTCTAGATGATTTGTGCACCCTTCTTATCCTATGCCCTCGAATGGCTCCTTTAATTGTATAGCCTAATATGGATAACTAACTGGATGTAGTTTACACACATGACATCCAAAGTAAGATTCATAATTGAGAACTGCTTTGTAGAAGTAGAGATAACCTAGACTTTACATGCTTTCATTAGACTGTTAGAAAAATCCCACCTTTACACTCTCTTTTTACACAAAGCTATAATAAACTAGATTAGAAGTGGTTGATCACTGCACTTGAGTCCCTGTGGATCGATACCCGACTTTCCCCACTTTCAATAGAACTTGGGATTGGTTAGGTTATAAATATTATTTTTGGTAGTTAAGGACCCAAGCCTTGGCAAGCCTACCATTAGGATAGACTAACCTATAATCTATGGGCAGTCGAAGCACCACTAACCCTTTTATTTTGGTATAATTGAACCTTCTAATTCCTAAAAGGAGAATGATTAATCATAAGATCTTTGGAGGCTTTAGTTTGAGAATTAGGCTATCATTTTGGTACCCATAATTTCTTGGCTCTTAATGATTTAACAAGAGATGATTCTTTTACTCTCCATACCTTCTTCATTTTGACATTTTTCCTCTTATATGAACATTCAAACTTTAAATGTCCCTTTTTCCTTACATTAAAAACACGTAGTGCATTCATATGCATTTGTGGAAGATGTGCTTGCAAAATGTTTTGATGCTTTTACAAAGTACCCTATGTAGAAGTTCTTTTTCTTCTTGTTTTCAACATCATTGAATCCTATCCCTTCTTTGTGATCCAACCAGTTTATTAAAGTTTTCCATTCCTTTAGTTAAATTTTAGATGATTTTGGCTTAATCCGCAACTTTATTCTTAAGAATACATATTTCTTAGTCTTTTACATTTTTACCATTCACTTGTAGCTTTACTAGATCTTGAAACATTTTGTTGATTTTACTCATGAGTTCATCAATAATTGAGTCCTTTTCTTTTTCACCTGATGTTGATGTCTCTAATTGGTTCATTAGCTTTTCATTATGTTCTTTCAGTGCTATGTTTTTTTGTTTGGATGCTTTTATGAACCTAGTATGCAATGATAATAGTTCAACTTGAATTTCTCTATATGAAGCATTCTTTCACATAAGTCACTACACCATTCATCACTAGATTCTTCATATGAGCTAGAGTATGAATTTACCTCAGTGCCACTTGCCATAAAGCAAAGGTTGGCTACGTCTTGATCACGTGATTCATTTTCTGATTCACTTGAGCTTGAGTCATCCCAAGAGGTTGCTTTCATTGCTTTCTTTTTCTTCTTCTTGGCGTCTTTCTTTAGCTGTGGACAATCCAGTTTGATATGTGCTACTTTATTGTAGTTATAGTAGGTTGGTGGTTTATTCTTTGTTTCTTTCTTGTTCGTTTCACCCTTATCTATTTTTGTGCTTCTGAATTTCTAAGCAAATATGTTGTTCTTCTTCAAGAATTTTCCTAGTCATCTAGTGAATAAGGTTATATCATCGTCATCTAACTCGTTGTCTTCTTCCTCACTAGAACTTTCTTTTGCAACTTTAAGAGCTATTGACTTCTTTTGTTCTCTGTCTTCAATGGTTCTCTCATTTATTGCCATCTCATATGTAAGGAGCGATCCTATCAATTCATCTAGGGAATGGTTCTTCAGGTTTCTGCCTTCAGTTATGGCAGTGGCCTTGAGTTCCCAAGCCAGTGGAATTCCTCTAAAGATTTTTTGAATCACCTCTTAAGCAGAGTAATTCTTCCCTAGTGCATTAAGATTATTTATTATGTGGGTGAACCTAGTATACATATTAGTGATAGAATCTTTAGGGTTCATCCTCAATGCCTCTACTATCCCTGACATCAACCATTCCTTCATACGTAACTCCACACTTATCCCATATTTTTTTAATTGATTTACATCCCGCGATCCTATTGAATTCATTGGCATCTAAGGCATAATATAGTGCATTCATTGCACTTGAATTTATCTGCAGCATCTTCATATCATTGTCGGTCAATTCTTTTTCCCCTTTAGGAATTTCTTTGTTATCTACATTTTTAGTGGGAATGAGGTCACCATGAGTGACCACTTTCCAGACCTTCCAATCCATGGTTTGTAAAAATATTCTCATCCATTATTTCCAAAAGGTGTCGTTAACACCGCAAAAGATAGGTGGTCTAGATGAAAATTGGCCTTCGCCAAAAGGGGATACACCTAGACATGCCATAGGAATCTTAATGTAGCTTCTAGTTTAAGATTTACTACAACCTAGGGCTCTAATACCAATCGAGATTAAAGGTGTACCCCCAATAGGGGGGCGAATTGGGGTTTTTAAAATTTTCTTTACGAAAAATTCAGTTAAGTATTACCCTATTGACCTCATAGGTCATGTCTGGTTTTGATCATGACAAATACTGTGTTATTTAATGGTTAATGAGTTTGTGTGTAGGTTTAAGTAGAGATTCCAATTTGGTGCACATGGACTTGAAGAGGATAAAGACCCTGAATTTTTTATGTGTTGTATTTTAATTCAGTTTTCATTATGGTCTGTAATAATTAAAGCTCAATGGACTGTAATAATCAATGCATTACATTCATGATAGGGTAGATAAGCTCAAAGGACTTAGATTGACCTTAGGACCCTCATACTTGCATAAAAATGTGCCCTATCATTTTAATATTAATCATTATATGTATAGGAAAACCATTATAAAGAGAATTGGACCGAAATACCCTTGAAAGGCATGTTCGACCGACCAAAATTTAATGAATAGGGATCTTCGGTTGACTAAACCTACATCGGGTCAGCATTTTGACCCTTCGGTGGACCGACCAAAAATATAACGCATCGCTCTGGTCGACTGAACCCCCACGTGGCAAATCTCAATGCCACGGTCGACCGTCCAATCTAGTTCATTCTCATGCTGGTTGACTGAAGTTCATATCGCTCGGTCAACCAAGCCCAGTATGGTCGATTGAGCCTCGGAGGTTTAGTAATTGCCTTATGAATGGCCAACCAAACACATAGTTCAAATTATCCCTAGTCGACCAAACTTAGATTTTCAGTCGACCGAACTCTCAGGACAGTCAACCAGTCCTTTCGAGTTGTCCAAATTTACCGAGGTTAAAACATTGTTAAATATTATTTACCTCACTTAAACTATTGCAAAAATGACATCTATGTCCCAAATGGTTATAATTTTGGGGAATTTTATATATACACCCTCATTTGCAAAAATTAGCAACTTGATCAACAATCCTAATTAACAAATACTCTCTGAATTTCAAAAATCCCTACACTCATTCAATCTGCCACACTCATTCTTACTCATTTTTATTGCAAAATATCATCTAGTAAGAGTTTTATTGTGACTTTCCTATTAAGCTCAGGCTCTCTCTTGTTCTTCTTAATTGAGATAAATTTTATTAGAGAGCAAACTTCAAGTTTTGTAGGAGACTTTGTTAGTAAGTCTTCCATAGGGAAACTTCTTTGAACTCGTGAAGTCTTGCATCTTCGTTGCAGTACTCAAAGAGTTCATATTGCGTTTTGGCTATGAAATATGATTTTACAAACTGATTTCAAATATCTACTGTGATTTATTTTGAGAAAAATATTTGTTAACGATCTTTGAAATGTTCTTGAAATCTTTGTTGCTGCATTGTGATTGATTCCATTATCTTGACACGAAGATTCTCACATATACACTCTCACAATCCGAATGTCATTCTTGCATCATTTTGAGAGTAGATATCAAAACTACATTGAGCTTATCATATCTTATCATTTGGTAGTGTGCTGATTATATTGGTGCAAAATTTTCTTGATTGGGAAGCATATAGTTTGTACATAAATTTTATTGAAAATCTGTTGTATTCTAGGCATGACCCGAGGGGACGGTAATCCAGCCCAGGAAGGATTGTTTGTAAAGGTTGAGGTCAACCCTGTGCTAATTAACTTGGTTGTATTAGGTGCTGCTCCACCCATTAAGTGAGCTTATAGTGTAATCCTTGTGCTTGTTAGCCAAGGTTCGGACGTAGGCAATTTGCCGAACCTTGATAACATTTTTGGTGTCATCTCCATTTACTGCTTTATTGTTCATGCCTAGTTAAATTACTCGTGCAATTTAATTTCTGTTGATTATTTATATTGATTTATTTTATATGCACTATATTGATCTTAGGCTTGTATAATACTACTATTAGTGGATTGACCTAGGAAACAAATTTTTAAAATATCAATTCACCCCCCCTTCTTGGGAATTATAGTAAAGCTAACAATTGGTATTAGAGCCTTGTAGCTTAGACTTAATATTTAATTGCAAAAGATCTAAGATGGCTGATAGCACTGTAACTCCTTACCCTTAGGGACCCTCTTCCGCACAACCTCTAGTTTTCAATGGTGTTAATTACACCTTCTAGAATCAGAGGTTGCGCATCTACTTTCAAAATATTGATTGGAAGGTGTGGAGAGTTGTCTCCAAGGGAAATTATGTTTCAATGAAAATGGAAGGTAAGACTAGAGTTCCTAAAACCGAGGAAGAATATACTAATGATGACATAAAAGCCCTTGGTATAAATGCTACTGCTATATATAATTTATATTGTGGTCTTGATGTTAATGAATTTAATAGAGTCATGACATGTGCATCAGCTAAAGAAATCTGAGATAAGTTAGAAGTTACATATGAGGGCAAAGTGAGAGAGCTCGATAAAACGCACTGCATACTACTGGACTGATAACTGTCCCTGCTTCAGACTCAGGGACTCCTCCACTTTAGCCTCCCTAACACTAGCTGTAAAATATCTATTGAAGAAAAATTCCTTAAATTGATCCCAAGTCATGGCTATCGGCATCGTCCTCTACAGCTTCATAAGTCTCACAGAAGTCCACCACCTCTTGGCTTCCCCCGCCAGTTTATAAGTGGAAGAGAACCCTCTATTCTTTAGTACATTGCAACAAAGCCAAGACTTTCTCAATCTCCCGCATCCAGTTCTCGGCAGCTGCAGGATTAGCCCCTCCTGAAAATACCGGAGGATTCATCTTTGTAAACTTCTTAATAGTGCATCTATGGCTAACCAATGGACCACCCTACTCCCTAGAGCTCCTAGCAATCTCAGCCATAACTTGTTGAGCCAGGCTACATAATACTACCTCAGAGTTTGTCCCACCTGCACCTGAGGGCCCTGCCCCATCACTGCCACTCACGTAGGCACTACCTCCTCTTGGATCCACCTTGAAAAACAATAGATACAACTCAATAATCCTATCCTTATAATTTACCCACTAAACCTAGCCTCCTATCACATGACTCTTAGCTTATTTCTAACCCCATTCCTACATTCTAGGAACATAACCTGACAATAGTTTATTATGGCTTTCCTAAAATCGTCACCCTAGGAAAATCACAGAAACCACCATGGAAGTCCTGCCTCTAGACTATAGAAAAAAATCTTAAATCATTTCCTATACTCTAATATCATTTCCGTTGCATTCTAAAGTCTACAGAACCTAGCAACCTAGGCTCTGATACCAAACTGTAGCGACCTGCTTAATTTCTACATATTTTTTTTCCTTTTTAAATAATAAAATATAATATCAACATATCAAATTCAGTAGGTTATAATAAACCTGAACCCGTGGGTACCAGGGACATACTAGAAACACAATACGGAAGCCTAGGCAGAAGAAAACATAAAATCTTAATATCATAAACATACACCATTCATTTTAGTACCAGAGTTGCTACATCCATTATGTTTATATATACATCCCAAAATAAAGAATTCTAGAGCCACTTCTCACCAAAACCATCTGGCCCTAACAAAATACTTACCCTTTTAATAAGGCAGGTTGGCCGAATCTATCCCAGCAGAGCTTTATCTGCTCTCCTATCAGGGGCCCCTGAAAATTTCATTTAATTCGGGGTGAGACACCTCTCAGTAAAAGAAATAAACTAATACTACTGTGTGGCAACATGAGTAATTTTGTGTTATAGATAGAATCATATACTTAAACATGTTTAGTAACTGTATTAATCATTTCTAGGAAAAACATATTTAATCATAGCATAGCAGAACAAACTAGATTTTTACAAGAATAATTCATATCATACCATAGTAATAATATGAAAACAACCCTGGTAGGTTAGCTGGTTGTTGTCATGTATTACCCCCATATAACTGGGTTGTATCGCCCAAAGGCGGGACCTGACAATGGTTGGCTGACCACTGCCAAGTCAAAAATACAGTCTGTAAGTCCGATGGGTCTGCCAGACTTGGTCTGTACACCAGGTCGCGCTCACACTTCCTAAAACCACATCGACTATCCGTCCTCACACTACACCATACAACAGCGTTAACAAAATATCATGATGATCATGAACACAAGACATCAGTACCGTACAATTGCTAGCCTAAACCAAGCCAACCAGGTTCTGATAACATATATCATATAATCAAATTGTGATACATGGATATTTCGTACTATTAATTTCCAAATCTATATCATCACATCATTTTGCATATTTATATACATCATAAAATCATCGGCCCATACGCCAGCATTTCATATTTTACCATAGCTCGGCCCATGCGCCAGCAAATCATATCCATAGCTCGGCCCGTACGCCAACAAAACATATCCATAGCTTGGCCCGTAGGCCAACGAATCATATCCATAGCTCATCCCGTACGTCAGCAAATCATATCCATAGCTCGGCCCGTACGCCGGCAAATCATATCCATAGCTTGGCCTGTATGCTAGCAAATCATATAAAATTCTCGGCCCGTACACTGGTTTTTCATTATAAAAATCCATATTTTTATCATATTCCCAGAAAACAATATTACATTATAAATTCTACTCATGCCACACAAAATAGGTTTCATACATATTTAAACATATCATCTTTTACAACAGTATTTCTCAAACATAACGCATATATAAATATATTTATTTTCATGAAATAAGATGCTGTAATAACATACAGACATTTTCATAAAATAACTAGCTTAGTTTATCATCTTACCTGAGTCCTGAAAAGCCTCTATAAATAGTCCTACACCCACATGGTTTCCCGTTCAACCCCCTGAAAATGACATTTCCCAGAACAAAAATTCAGAACTTCTATGCGTACTACGTTTCCTACAACTATAGGGAAGGCCAAATACTGAATAAAATCCTTACCCTAAATTTGGAATGAATTTCAAACTCGTCCCACCGACGATCCACTCCAGCAGATGTGCAGAGAACTTCCCCAGGAGTGTCATGGTGGCTTTGGATTTTCGATCCAGCAAAGAACGAACCCATAAATTAAGAGAGAAGGGGTGGGAGCCAAAGAGGAGAGAGAATAAAAATTATGTGCGTAAGTTTTAGACGAAAAATGAAGATTTGGCATATTTATACACTGGCCCTCGTCGACAAGGTCATGAAGAAAACTCATCGGCGAACTCTCCCCTCATCGACAAAATTTAAACCCCCTCTTAGTATTCTCTCGTCGACGAAGAGCACCCTCGTCGGCGAGCCCAATATGTTGCGTCGTCGATGAATGTGAAGACCTGCTGAGTCGACCCTTTTTATTTCCTTTTCTCCCTCTTTTATTATTATTTAATTACCATTATTCTTCGAGTCATTACACCACAAGTCCTCCAAGGATGTCTAGGTCGTAGAAAATGACAACGACATATAAAGCATAACTTGCATCCATCCTTCAAGGATAAGGACCCAACATCCTTATTACACACTGCACATGCTAAGTAACCTTTTGTGCTCCAGCCCGATGTATTGCTGTAAGCGGGGAAATCATTAATTGTCCACAATAATGTAGCATGCATTCGAAATGTTGTCCCAGTTTCCACATCGAATGTCTCCACTCCTTTTTCCTATAGTTCTTTTAACTCATTAATTAACGGCCTCAAGTAAACATCAATATCATTACAAGGTGCCCTCGGTCCGAGAATAAGCAGATACATATAAATGAAGGGTTCTTTTATACATTGTCATGGCGGCATATTATATGGCATCATCATAATTGCTCACATTCTATATGGGTTGTTCACGTTACTGAAAGGATTGAACCCATCTGAAGCAAGGCCAAGTCTGATATTGCGAGGATCACTAGCAAACCATAGATGCATTTTATCAAACTCGGCCTAGGCTTTTGAGTCCGCTGGATGACTAAGGGTGTTTTCCTCTTGAAGAAGTTTCTCTTTATGCCATCTCATATCTGCAGCAATCTTTCTGCATGTGTACAATCGTTGCAATCGCAGGATTAATGGACAATATCACAAAACATTTTAGGTGATATTTTTACCCTTCTTCTGATTAGTTGTATACCTCAGTTCACCATGTACTGGGCACTCATTCACATTTTCATGTTCACCATAAAAGAGTACACAATCATACCTACATGCATGTATTGGAGTGTAACCGAGACCCAATTCACACAAATATGTCTTTGCCTGATAAAAAGACATTGGAAGTGTTTCACCATTAGGAAGTACCACCTTAATGAGGCTTAAATGCATGTTGAATGCGTTCTAAGATAACCCATGCATTGTCCTTGCATAAAGCAATTTTATCAGGAACTCTAATTTTGAGAACTTTGTACAGTTTGGATATAGGGCCACCCGTGCATCCCTTACATGATTAGGAAACGGTTTACTGAGTAGATTTAATGTACTAGGATCATAAGGTATGGTACGTACTAAAGTAAATTCATCACCAGTACGACACACACTGACATCGTCCGTGTCCACTGCAATCCCCCTTTGCAAGTCACCTAACATTTCGATTAACCCTTCTGAATGTGTATTACCACCTACTATATTTACCCCCTCATCTTCATCGTCATCATTATTGCTCATAACTGTGTAATCTTTGCTGTGGAACAACCATGTTGTGTACCTTTCTCCATTCCAAATTATAATAAATGTGTACGAATCAAAACAATGTGTTTGAATGTTATGTTTTGGAATTTCTTGCAAGGACACCTTATTCTATTGACTTTGTCTGCACGAGGATGCGCGAACTTTGTAAAATCATGTATCCCTTTCACGTATTCTAGCAAAAACCTAGCCCGAGCCTTCATCCAACTCTTATCCATGTTCATTAATTACCCAATAACATGTTCAAGTAAATGGTGTTGATTACATTCATAGAATGTTTATGACACATGCATCGTGAATCCTAAAATCAACCACCTTCCATCTAAAGGGTACGAATCCTATCTCATTTAGGAATGTTGCATTAACATTGCAATCAATCGCTCAAATTCCTTCGTCGTAGTCATTATAAATTTTGGCAGCATCTTCCCATGGCTCTCCAAGTACATGAGATGGGGCAGGTGAACATGTTGCTAGTTTTCCATCACTAACAAATTGCCACGACACCCCACTATGCACCTAGAGAATACAAGTAAAGATGGGCTCGAAATATATAAGGACAATGAACAAAACATGAACGATGACAAAATTGCAAACACGACTTCCTAAACTATCCACATTAGACAATTTAAGAATGATTGAAATACAAACATCACTAATCTTAAATGAAACAAATAATTAACATGTTCAATTGATTATTAGTCCACATAGTATGACCAATAATCAATTGAATTTTGACAATTTGATTTGTCTTATATGTACGATGAGGCATGAATGTATAGTAACCATTCTTGAACGGGTCTAAGCTTCAATGAAAACATGAAATGACAGTAGTTAATTTTCCATTTTACTTCATATGGCATTTAGTTCTTGGCCTTTCGCTTGTCTTTTATACATTGTTGTTCTGAATATTTTCTAACCATGCACAATCTCAAACATTTGCATTTCCCACCAGACCAAGAAAACACACTATATGCATGTATAAAATTTAACAATTCAGTATGTGTGGGTTCTGCTTGCTTAAGGAGTTCGTGATAAGTAGGAATTCCTTATATTGTGCATGGTTTCAATTGAAAAATTCAACTTGATTTACTTGTAAGGTTAAGTTTTGTGAGTGCAGAATATGGTTTAGGAAGTGAGCTCCAACCAAAATGGGATGTGTACAGTTTTGGGACTAGGTTTTTCAATGGAGTCACCGCATGATTGCATGGATATAAAAAATGTGATCCATGAGTTGCACTTGGTCATGGAAGATCTTCTAAACAATTCTATTTTAATTGGCATTTGTAGGAATATAAAAGGATTTGTATTATTTATTGGCACATCAAAGAAGGGTGTGCATGTATTATTTACTATTCTCCACAGAAGCCTCTTCATCTCAAATACAATGAGATATGAGAATAGTGACATATCCATGCAGACAAAATCAATTCATCTTTTCTAACATTATCAAATATCACTTTAAATTTTAAGAATTTATAATTAAACAATGCATTATGACATAGTACTTATTATGTAAGAATAAAGTTTAATATTCGTTTAACTTTCACTCATCCTTTCAAAAATATTTTAACATTCATTTTTATCATAATTATCTTTGTACACGGTTTTATTTTGAAAAAAGTTTAATGAAATTTCAGCAGCATGCCGTCTGTAAATTGGACATTTTCCCATAAAATCTATACCTAAAACCTGGTTGTTTTCAGTAAATAAATCATTTCAAGCATGCAACAACCTAAATCCACTACTAGGATGCAATTCATAATATATTACATCAGCCATGCAGTTGGCGTTCAACACAAGCATGTATTCCAATTGTTCAATCTACAATTCATATAACATAATACCATCCATAGAAAAGATTTAGTCATTAGGTGCATTATGGATAGTAATCTGTAATGTTGTTCACATAAAGGCTCATGGACATAAAGAGAATGATCATAGGAGCAATTAATTAATATAGCTATGAAGGACAGATGTTCCACCTCAGTTATGCGCTCACTCATTATATGCCCTTTTCATCTTTTAATTTCTTAGCCAAGTGTTTAATATTTTCTCGTTATATTTCTTCATTTATAATGCCTTTTGGCATATTGGTTTGTACAATCACATCATGATAAAATATCATTTTTCTCTCTTTTTGGATATCTTTTCAAACTTCATTATCTTATTAGCAAGGACCGTTCTATTCATATTTCACTTATTCCCTTGAAGTAATACAAAAGGTGTTACTCTTCCGCTACCTTTTCTTCGTTGTCTTCCATCAATGCTACAAGGTGAAATAATGGTCTTTACGTTGGAAATTAACAACAAATTCTTGAAACCTATGAGAAACAAAATAGAGAAAGAATACACGCCAAACAATAAAATTTTGCCTACGTCCACGGAGTTGCAGGGATTTCACTATTATCAGGAAGAAAATACTGTGAGTGCGGTGGTATAGTACCCTCTCTCCTGCTTTTTCTCTCTATCTCTTAGTATGAGCCTTACAGCCCAATCCTTTGATCCATGGACTAAGCCTTAGGATATAAATCTCTCATTAAAGAAAAGTTGGGCCATCATCTAGATCGAATGCAACTAAGCTAAACAAAATCCAAACAAATCTCCCACTTGGAGACTAGTTCAATCACCAATATCAACCACAATCCTCCAAATGAACAATCCCTCATCCCTACAACTCATCCTCTTGTCCTCAAGCTTGAAGACCAACTAAAGCTGCACATAGCTTTGGCTTACCAATAGTGACACCCTTAATCAACATGTCTTTTGGGTTCTTAGATCCACAGATCTTCTCAAGTATTACCAGCTTATCTTGAACAAGGTAACGAGTAAAGTGGTATTTTGTCTATATATGCTTCGACTTTAAATGAAAAGCCAAATTTTTAGTAAGAAAAACTACACTTTGACTATCACTGTGTAGAATGCCCATCTTCTGCTTCTTACCCAATTCGTCTAAGAAACCAGGTAGCCAAATCATCTCCTTTCCAGCTTCAGTTTTTGCAACATACTCTACTTTCGTACTAGAAAATTAACAATCTTTTTCAAATTTCAGATATAGTTGTACCACCCAGAGTAAATACAAACCCAGTAGTAGTCTTTCTACTATCATTATCACCAAAAAAATCAGCATCTACATAACCCTATAGTTTCAAACTTGTACCTGTGAAGCAAAGACATGTATTTGATGAACCCCTCAGATATCTCAGAATCCACTTGACTACCTCCCAATGCTGCTTTCCTGGCCTATTCATGAATTTGCTCATAACTCCCACTGCATATGCAATGTCTGGCCTTGTACACACCATAGCATACATCAAGCTGCCAATAGCTGAGACATAGGGCACCTTGGTCATATGGTCCCTACAATGAGCATATCATCTACATATATTAGTAAAATGATGTAAGAATTTTCAAAGAAGTTAACCTAACAACCGTGATTAGCTTCACATATCTTAAACCCAATTTTATGCATAAAATTGTCAAATTTCTTATACCACTGTCTTGGAGGTTGTTTTAGACCATACAAACTCTTTCCCAATTTGCAGACTAAATTATTTTATCCCTGAACAATGGACCCTTCTGGTTGAATCATGTAGATGTCTTCCTCCAAGTCACCATGAAGGAATGTCATTTTCACATCTAACTGCTCAAGATGTATATTTTCTGCAGCCACCATTCCCAGTACTAGTCTAATTGTTGACATGTTAACAATTGGAGAAAATATTTATGTGAAGTCAATGCCCTCCTTCTGTTGGAACCCTTTGACAACTAATCTGGCTTTGTAATGCTTACTACCATCATGTTTATTCTTTATTCTGTATACCCACTTGTTGTGCAAAGCCTTCTTCCTGCTGGCAATTTAGTCAGCTCCCATGTCTGATTCCCCAACAAGGAATCCATCTCATCCTTCATGGCTAACTCTCACTTGCTTGAACCTTCATCCTGCAAGGCTTCATCATAACACTTTGACTCACCACCATTGATTAACAGGAGATAATTTAGAGTAGGTGAATAATGCTGTGGAGGTCTAATGGTCCTGGAAAATCTATAGACCACAGCTATAGGTGTACTCTAATTTACCTATGACTCTACATTCTCCTTATCCTCTTCACCCCTTTCCTGATAGTACTTTCAGTCAACTCATCTAAGTTAACAAACTCAGATTTTTTTTTTTATCTATCTTTGTGACATCTGACACTATAGTTGACCTATCCTTATACATAACATGTTCATTAAATATCACATTTCTACTTCTGATGATTTTCCTGTTTTGTTCATCCCAAAACCGATAGCCAAATTTCTCATTACCATAGCAAATGAAATAACATATTTTAAACTTTGCATCAAGTTTACTATGACCATCAGAATCAATATGAACATAAGAAACACAACCAAAAACTTTTAAGTGAGAAAACTTTACCTTTTATCACTCCAAACCTCTTCAAGAAGTCTAAATTCCATGGGAACTAAAGGTCCTCGGGTTATCAGGTAAGTTGCAGTACTAACAGCATCAGCCTAGAAAGTTTTTGGTAGTCCAGCATGCAACATTATACTCCAAGCACGCTCATTGAGAGTTTTGTTCATGCACTCAGCCACATCATTTTGTTATGGTGTCATAGGAATGGTCTTTTCTATTCTAATTCCATATGCAGCACAATACTCTCTGAACCCTCCATCTATGTACTCTCCTCCATTGTTCAACCTCAAACACTTTACTTTTAAACCTGTCTCTGTCTCAACCATAGCCTTCCACTTCTTAAAAGTTTCAAATACATCATATTTATTTTTTAGAAAATAAACTCATACCTTTCTGGTTGAGTAATTAATGAAAGTAACATAGTACCTTGAACCTCCATAGGATGCAATGGGAGAAGGCCCCCACAAGTCAGTGTGCACTAACTCCAATTTTTTAGCCTTTGGTGTCCTACTAGTTTTCAAGAAACTCACCCTTTTCTGCTTTCCTAAGATGCAGCATTCACAAAAGTCAAAATCAACGGACTTCAATTCTGGCAGTTTCCCTTTTGACAATAGCATCTTCATCCCTTTCGTACTCATGTGACCAAGTCTGCGATGTCATAAGTTTCTATCAGTACTTGCTTCAGCAATTGCAATTGTGTCTCTTGGACTTGAGGTCATGTATAGAGTACCAGATTTCTTTCCACGAGGCAATACTCTGGCTCCTTTTGTAACCTTCCAAATGCCACCAGCAAACAATATTGCATGCCCTTCATCATCAAGTTGTCCGACAGAAATTAGATTCCTTCTTAGGTTAGGAATGTGTCATACCTTCTCCAGTAACCAATCAAACCCATTGGGCAACAACATCCGAACGTTTCCCATACCCACAACATCGAAGACTGTACCATCAGCCAAATACACCTTACCAAATTCTCCTGCTACATAGTTATGTATGATTTCATGGTGTGAAGTGGTATGAAACAAAGCTTTTAAGTCCAAATCCCAATCATCAAGTGGATTGTCTACTACAAGAAGTAATGCATTCTGTACCTCTTTTGTTACTACATTAGTAGAATCATCCTCATTCTTCTTCTTAAGAATTTTGCATTGTCTTCTAAAGTGACCCGTTTTCCTATAGTTCTAGCATTGTCCTTTTTGGCCAGATCTCGATTTACTTTTGTTCTGATTATAATTTCTAGATTTTGATCTGCCCCAATCTAAATTTCAATCATTACCTCTGCCTTCAAGGTTTAGGGTAGAACTAGATCCAGAGGTTTCACCTGCATCTCTTCTGCGAATCATCTCAGCTAGAATTAAATCCCATATATCATTGTACTTCAATTTTTATTTTCTAGTAGAGTTGCTTACTGCCATCCTCATTGCCTCCCAACTAATTGGCAACGAAGCCAAAACAATCAGTGCACGAATCTCCTCATCAAAATCAATTTCTACAGACGATAATTGATTTGTGATAGTGTTAAACTCATTCAGATGTTATGCTACTAATGCAATCTATGTCATCCTCAAATTAAATAGTTTCTTTATCAGATGTACCTTGTTATTTGCTAATGGTTTTTCATACATACCAGACAAAGCCTTCATCAGATCTACTGTAGTCTTCTCCTTCACAACGTTGTGTGCAATAAACCTAGACAGAGTTAATCTTATAACTCTTAGTACCTGTCTGTCAAGGAGAGTCCATTCCCCGTCCTTCATAGTAGCAGATTTCTCTTATAGAAGTGACATATGTAACTTCTTCTCATATAGATAACCCTCCATTTGCATCCTCCAAAATCCAAAGTATGTGCCATCAAACTTTTCTATTCCGGATGCCTTTCCTGCTTCCTCTACCATTGCTCCCACTCAAACCTAACCCTAGGCTTTGATACCAGTTGTTGGGAATGAACAAAAAATTCTTGAAACCTATGAGAAACAAAATAAAGAAAGAATACACACCAAATAAAAATCAATCACAAACACAAGATAGTATTTATGTGGTTCAGCAATTTTGCCTACGTCCTCGGAGTTGTTGGGATTTCACTATTATCAAGAAGAAAATACAGAGAGTGCGGTTGTACAATATTCTCTCTCTCTCTCTCTCTCTCGATGTGACTGCTTAACCTAATCACCCAAAAACAATCATTTTATATGCTTCGCTCCACGGACTAAGCTTTAGCATAGAAATCTCTCATTAAAGAAAAGTCGGGTCATCAGCCAGATTGAACACAACTAGGCTCCACAAAAGCCCAACACTTTAAATATCAAACATACTTTTTAAAAACTTTTTATTATTGAAAGGGCACATTTATTTTGATTTAATACTTTTTTATTTTTAACTTAACATAACTTCAAATTTTTTTGTCTGTTTTACATTGTCATTATTTTAGATTTGTAACATTTCAACATTTATGTTATGTTGATCTTTTCCACCTTTATATTGCAAGGTGGAGAAATTTATTCTATAATGATTGAGTTAGAAGACCCTAAAGTACATGCTATTGAATTTGTTTTGAAAGATGGTACACATGAAATATGGTTGGTTTTGATTTACTGTTATGTGCTTGCTGTAGCCTCATGATGTTGTTCAATATGGCATTGGCTTCTATTAAGTTTCGTATCCTCACTTTCTTGGTTGAAACTACATCGAGGGAATTTTTGAATTGAGATGCCTAAATGTGATGCAACTACCTCTCATTTATCCATACCAAAGGATCTGATAGAACGCCATGCCTATTTACTCTGGGAGAAGAAAGGTAGGCCAATGAGCTCTCAACAACAACAAAGGTGGTTCCATTTAGCAATGCCTCAGTTTTTCTAAAACTTTGTTAAATATTTTTTAATAGGAATGTAATACCTATTGAATATATTTTTTTCTTGGCATTGACGTGTCACTAATACTTTAACTATTAGTTTTGTTTAAGCTCATCTAACTTAAGCTCATTGTATACTTTTGGAATCAATTGAACTTTTTTTCTTTGGTAGGGTTATTTAACCCCCATACATTCCAGCTTGCAGCTATAACCACCACTGCAGTTCTATAGAGTTTAACTCAGGATTGACCTCTTTCTTTGGGGGGCTCCTTTTCTTTCTAACTTTTCCTCAAACAGTATTTTAGCTACCATCCCTTTAGTTGTGCAAGAAAATTAATGTTTCACAGTTCTATACTCTTCCTTATTTTCACTAACAATAGAATTTCCATCTGTGTACAAATTTTTTTCCCACTGATGGGTCTATATGGAACTAAGATCAGAGTCTGAACTTCAATAAGGCTTGTAAAATGATGCAAAGAGATTGAGTTTTTCTATACAACTTTTAGCATGATACTCAGTTTTTCTAAAACTTGGCTAAATATTTTTTAATGGGACTATAATGCCTGCTAAAAATTTTTTTTCTTGCCATTTTCGTGTCATGATGCACTCTTTGCTTCTTTATTTAATTGTTCATAATGGAGCAGTAGTTGTCTTCTATAATGGTTCCTATTGCTATGTCAAATGTGTTTAACTAAAGAGCATCCATTTAATATTTCAATAAATTCACAGTTTTGTTCTTGTTCGAAAAGGGTTCCTCCACACACCCCAATCAGTGATTTTTAAAAAAAAAATAAAAAATTCTAACCATTTGAAAGCACACAAAAATTTAACTTCCATGCCCAAAAATAGATAAATTAAACGTCGATCAACCCTAAATTTAGGACATGCAATACACAAGTTCAGAGAAGTTGTTGCTTGGAAGCTCCAAGCCACGAAATCGAAGAACCCATGTCAAAATTCGATTCTTACATCCAAAATAACTTCGTATTCTCAAAAAATAAAGGGAGTTACTTTTTTGGGGAAAAATTTTGAAGCAAAAAACTATTATTGATGAGTGGCCTAAATTAGAATAATTTATCACTTTTTAACTTTAAACTTTGGCCTAATTTTATTTATGTTTTCCGAATTTAGGTTTCACTGCGGTCATTTAATTTATTTATTTTTTTTTTTTTGCAGATTTGAAGAAAATAAAGTCGGATACATGCACACATGAAGAAGCTAGGAATTTAGGTTAAAAAGAGAGAAGGATTTAGATGTTTTAAAACAAAATTTTGAAGATTCAAAATTAGTGGGTTGTGCATGCATGCATACTACTAGGCGTGAGGACTAAAGGAGCAAGCTAGAGATTTAATTGGGCTTTAATTCGCAAGCCAGCCATGCACATATCCTTGAACACCCACATGAAGCCATATCAGTAACGACCAAAAAATTCATATAATTTTTTATGCTATATAATTGTATTACTCGGATACCCATGATAACATCTACTATAACATCTCAGTCCCAAAATGGGCACCGAGGAATACCCATTCATAAGATAACACAACTATGCAGCGTAAAACATAAAATCATAATACCATAAATATAATACCAGAATTTCAGTATTTTCCCTCAAAATATACACAAACATCACTCCAGAAACATCCACCAGACCTCCTAAGATCTACTCAAAAATACATCTCCCTGAAACACTTACCCTGCAGATAGGACAATACAAACGTCCCCTATATCTCTGAGCCTGATTTGGTCATCTAGTTAGGTCACCTGAAATGTGTTAAATTATTGGGATGAGACAACTCGTAGTAACACAAAATATGCTATTACCAGTGTGTGGTAGTTGAGTTTACATGAATAATATACTGTTAAATAACTAAAACTGAGAAGCATGTAAAATAATATACAGTATAACTCACACCTATGTGGCTTAAAATACAACCATTTCTAAACTTTCTATTTAATCATACTTTTAGTAATTATAAATATATCTATTATTTTTTTGTAAATCTATATATATATACATACATAACTGTGAAAACTTCCTTTGAAGGTTGTATGTCATGATTTAACCCCTCATGACAAGGTTGTGCGGCTCATAGGCGGGACTTAACACTGGTTGGTCTACCAGGATAAGTCAACTAAAACCTCCATCGTCAGATCGTCTGCCTCAACCCAGATTATTGGGAAGCATGCAATCTCTCCCAAGGCACGATCTATTACTCATAAAGTCCACACACTATCTGAGATGTGTGGTTACACTCTTATCTAAATAGCTACGGTACCGTACTTTGTAATTTGAACTGTCCCATTAGGGTCTGATAATATATAATACTATTTAATATATCTTAGTGTTTTACCATGATTTTGTTTCAACTGTAATAACCATAACACTGTAATTTGTATATGGTATTCTTAAAATGCTGTAAAATATCTTTTGGTGTATATACTGTAAATCATAATTCTATAAATTTTGTATAACATATTTTTGTACATATAAGTTGTAAATCATGATACTATGCAAACTGTGCAAATTCTGTACTGAACTGTTAGTTACTTATACCACATAATAAAATAAGTAAAACCCATATACTATAATTTGTAAAACTATATGAAAACAAAGTGTAGTCAAAGGAGGGGGTGAATTGGGTTATTAAAATTTCTTTTAAATATTTTTATGAATTCTTTCAAAGATTTCTTGACTTCTTATTGATTTAGCAATCACACAAAATTCAATGTTCTTTTATTCAATCCACAACCACATAATCAAACAAACCAATCAACCAACCCAATCAACAAAATATTCAATCAAAATATGCTATGCAATTCTTTTTACAATTCTCACCTTGGTTGTATGCAGCCCTGTGTATATATGTATGCCCTGTAGCAAATGTAATTGGTCTTTTAATTTGACAATCAATATAACATCCACACTCTTTCCAAAATTCAGATTTCAAATAAACCTTCAGTTAATAGGTTTTTGAGGGCTAACCAATCAACGTACTCCCCTATGGTTTTTGCAAATTATTGATCAATCAACGTAGTCCCTTTCGGTTTCCACAAACCCAAAAATAAATTAAATTTTAGTTTATTTAATTTCCAAACTATGTAGTATATATGATCAAGAATTTAAAACATCCAAACATTTTATATGTGTAGAAAAATAAAGGGAGTAAGGGAGAGAGAGAGAGACGCCACGTTTTTTACGAGGTTCGGCTTATCCCCAGCCTACGTCCTCTCCTTTGGCCAATACCACCAAAGGACTCCACTATGCATATTCCTTTCTAGGTGAAACAAAACCTTGCACACTCCTTAAATAGGCTAGAGTAATCACCTCTCCAAGCGATACCCCATGCTTGGGTAGCAATCCAACAACAAGGAATCATCCATGAACACTGCAAAAATACAAGATAATCGCTGCGTACAAGAACACTCTCTTAAAGAGCATGTTAGTACAAATTCAACACTATGTACTTTAGAATTTAAATATGAAGAATAAAAAAGATGAAGCTCAAGATTAGATTTCACCGGAGGTTCTTTAGGAATTGAGAAAACTCAATTGTAGATTAGAACCGTGGGCTTATGAATCAGCAACAATTCAATAGAATTCTCCCAGCAAAAGAGTGAACAAGAGTGAGCTTTGTGAGAGATTGAAAGTAGGATGCTTGATTGCTTGATTGTATGCTTGGTAATTTGATTCCTTGGGTTAAAGGAGTATTTATAGAGTTTTTAGAGTGAGTTTCCTTATTTACCAAGTTGCTTGGAGTGTCCACCAAGTTTTTATAATGTTTAGATTTGAACAACTAATTTTTGTAATTTTTCTGTTACTGTTCAAAATTTAAATTCCCGTAGGGCCAGTCGGCTGGGTCATTTTTGTACAGGGTCAGTCGGCTGGACAGTCAGCTGAGATCATTATGTCTATCCGAGAAATTTAGAAAATAATTGTCAAACAGCTAGATAGACCCTTTGTCAGTCGGCTAACTGAACACACTTCAATCTGGTCAGTCGGCTGAATAGATTAATTAACGATTGTGATTTGTCAGTTGGCTGAGCAAATAAAGCTTGTTTAGGTCAGTCGGCTTAGCAGTTCATCTTTTCAAAAACTTTCATTTTTTAAGATTTTAAACCCTTGCTATTTAAAAAAACTCAATTTTGACTTTTCAAAATCATTTTCCAGATTTTTCAAAAATTGCTCTCAAAGTCTTAATTGCATCCTAAAGAGCTTCAAAGTATTTCATAAGTTATTTAAACATGAAGTACTTACATAAAGACTTTATAAGACTTTGACATTCTAAACATTTAAGTCTTCATGTTTGGTTTGACTTCATCTTGTCTTCTAGCTTTAATATACATTGAGCTTTTTCTTTAAATCCATGCTCTCATATTCTTCAAGTTTTAATAGCCCTGTGAACGCCTGACCTGACTTTCTCATAGCTGAGTCCTGAAATGTCATCACTTAACCAAATATGTTAAGTTCTCCTTGTTTGTTATCATCAAAACAATATTTTAAGCCTTGTAAGCCCAAAAATCTCCACCTTTTTTATTATGACAAACAAGTAGCAAAAATTTGAGTGCGCCTTAAAAGAACTCCCCCTTACAATAAGCATCATCTTAACAAAAGTTGTAATATCAAGGTCAATTTCTATATTAATTTCAGTATTATGCTCATATATCAAAATTACATCATTCAAGATCAATATCAACATTCAAGTTCAAATATTTCTCCCCCAACTTAACAATATTTGTTGACTTTTTGAGTCTGATCTCTGGTTTTGATGCTAACGAAAGACAAGAATCATGTGTGTGATCTAGTTTGTGTGCAGGACAAATTAGCAATATCATATGATGCACACGGACTTGAAGAAAACGAGGACCCCGAAACATTTATTATTTGTTGTAATATTATTGGGTCTGTAATAATTTCACTTCAAATGGGTCTGTAATAGTTTGCATATTATGCATATAGGACTATAAGCTCAAGACCTTAGAAAGACCTTAGGGATCACTATTCAGTCAACTGACACTAGATTTTTGGGCTTAATAAAGAAGCTCAAAAAGGCCTTAGAAAAGACCACAGGTCCCTTCACTTTGAGGCATAATAATCAGAACCAAAATCACATAAAAGAAGCAAGTTCGGTTGACCGAACCAGCCCAGTTCAAATATTCCGATCGACCGAATCGTTGGGGAGGTCAACGTATTGACCATGATCCGTTCGACCAACTGGAAATATAAAGAAAAGCCCGGGTCGACTGAATCCCCACGTGGGAAACCTCAATGCTTTGGTCGACCAACTCAACCAGTTCATTCTCATGCTGGTCGACCGAAGTTTGTAAAGTTCGGTCAACCGAACCTAATACGGTTGACAGAACCGCGGAGGTTCATAATCTTCTTATAAATAGTCGACCGAACACTCAGTTCAAATTCTCCCTTGTCAACCGAACTAAGTACCCCGATCGACCGAACCATGAAAATGGTCGATCGACCTTCTCGGGTTGCTCAGATTTTACCGAGGTTAAAACGCTATTATTTTTCATTAACCTCATTTTAACTTTTCCAAAAATACCAAATATTTCCTTAACAATCATAATTTTCCCTTTCTCTCTATATATATGCTTTCATTTGTCAAAATTTGCGAGGATTAACATTGTGATTAATAAAAATTCTCTCTCAAATTTCCCATGCCTATTTTTCACGTACAACCTCCATACACTCACTTACTCCAAATTTCTTGAATAACCAAGTTTTGTGAGAGTGCCTAGAGTGTTTATACTCAATCCAAAATTACTCAAACACTCATATTGTATTTCTTGTTGATTGATTTTTTTGATTGAGTGTTTGGGCTAAAGTTCTCCACCGATTTAATTTAATAAATCCGGTGTGTGGAGAACTTTGTGGCTTGTGGGTTTTTGCATCAACATTGCAAGATACCTTGGCCTATAATTTTTGCGTGTGCAAACTTATTATTTTTACAAGTGTACATTCAAACATCTCTTGTGCTAAGTATATTGAGAAAACATTTTTGAGATTTTTTGATTATTTTTACTTGAATCTTTGAAACCCTAACTTGATATTGAGATTTTCTTTAAGTTTCAAAGATAGGCTTGTCAAACACTCTTGTGCATATTTGAGAATATACATTATACTGAGTGCTGTTTGCACAAATACTCCATTGAGCTTATAGTTCCTATCTGTTTGAGGTGCATTGATTAGTGCTCGTGCAAAATCAGTACATAGTCTGCTTAGTTAAGAAGCATTTATTTGTATTCCAGTCATGGGACTAAAGAGTGAGCCTAGCCCCATTGAATAGTCCGGGATTGGCTTAGACCCGATTAGAAAAGTCAGGCGGACCATCTTTGTAAGGTGTGGTTGTAGGTTGAGGTCGGTCTCGTTAATTGAGCTGGTTGTAATTGGTGTTGCTCCACCCGTCAAGTGAGCATTAGTGGAATCATTGGGCTTGCAAGTTAGAGGTGGGGACGTAGGAACAGTTGGCCCAACCCCAATAACATATCGTTTATGCACTGTTTATATTTTTTCAAATTCATATTTCCGCACGTTAAATTTATCTGTGCCTTTGGAATTGCATAGACAAACCCTAGGTATGTGTAATACTAGTTGTTGGATTAGTTAAACCTAAGACAAAATTTTAAATACCCAATTCAAACCCCTCTTGGGAATACACCAATACCAACAATATCAAGCTCAATTTTTGCTAAAAACTTCTCCCCCTTTTGACATCAATAAAAAAGAGTAAGATTTGAAAAATGATTAAGTTCAAATAAAATCACATTTGAGCATATGAACATATGAACAAGTATATCACATGAACACACACTTCCCAATATATTGCAATGTAGTGTGCTTCAATAGTCAAATAGTCATGCATATTTCATATTTGTAATTCTTATTGCATATGTGTTGTAACATCTTTAAATTCACAGTCAAGCATATGTTGCACAACATTCATATTAGCTAAAATTCATCATGCATATTTCATATTTTTCATTTATAGTTCATCTTTGCTTTCAACATTCTTTCCCTCTTTGACATTAATTCATGATACCAATTTGTTTATTTTATGATACCAATTGAAAATTAGGCAAAATCATAGTACAAGCAATAAGTCAAAACACTCCCCCTGAATTTAATACATTTAGATTTGATACCAATTATTCTTTTAAGTTTATCATCTCATGCTTCAAATATTGATTTATATTATGTATGTGCTTATGGATACTAATATCAAGAGTAATACCAATATCATGTCAATATTATCATAACATGCCTATGGATATAATTATGCTGTCATGCTCAAATTTTCAATATATAGTGAGCCATAAATCATCAATATAAGTCAAATCATTTTCATGTCTTTGGCATTATCAAGATATCAGCATGTAAGCATGTAGCATATCAGCATAGCACATAAGCAAGGAGCATATCATTATCATTTGCATTGTACTACAATTTTGTTCAAGTGTTTCTTATTCTCAAATATATTTTCTTAATTACAAACTCATGCAATATGCTCATATTTTCTTACTTTTGACTTCATATAAATTCCTACAATTCATCTCTAATACTTTCTAAGTTAGGCCTTGTATGATTCATTCAATGATTGAGGCCAACAATATTATTTTCATTTATCAAAAAATCATCATTGAGATTTTTTCTTATCTCATTTTAGTACCCATATTTTCTTGGGTCCGGACGGTTTAACAAGAGAAGTTTCCTCCAAACTTTTTTAGTTTTCACATATTTCCTCTTTAATGGACATTCAAACTTTATATGTCCCTTCTTTTTGCATAGGTAGCATATAGTGTGAGCATAGACACTAGAAGAGGTGCTAGCATAATTTTTAGATGCTTTTGTAAAGTATCCCATGTGAAGATTCTTTTTACTATTATTTTCAATTCCATTGAATCCTATGCCTTCTTTATTGAAAGAAATTCTTTGTGCACCTACCATTCTATCAAAGTTTTCTTTTCCTCTTGTGAAATTGTAGATTATTTTAGATTGATCCTCAATTTTTCCTTTAAGATCACTGATTTTTGAATTTTCTATATTTTTGCCCTTTTCTTTCAACTTTTCTTGGTTTTGAGATATCTTAGTAATTTTATTCTCTAATTCATAAATATATAAGTCTTTTTCATTATCCATGGAATTTTTGGACTTTAAATCCTCTAGTTCTTTTATTACCTTCTCATTCTTGCTTTCTAGTCTATGGATTTTTAAATCTCTTTCACTTTCAGCAAGTTTTAAAGATTCCAGCTCTTTCATAACTCCTTCATTCTTTTTTTTTAATGATGTGTATCGTTTAGTCATATTAATTAACATCTTATGCACCTTGAATAAATCATTTTGAAATTCTTCATAAGAGGGCATACACTCATCATTGGATTCTTCTACCAAATCATCACAAGAACTATTAAAGGATTTGGATGAGGAGCTTTCCTCATCGTCCCAAGCCATATAGCAAGTATAAGCAACCTCTTGGCTTGTAGAAACCCAAAGAATTATAGTATTTAAATAATAAAAGAGGGAGAAAGGCAAATTTTAAAGGGGGTCATAGCAGGATCTTGTCGACATTGATGAAGCAGTTTATTGGGATCGTCGATGGGGACACGTGTCTCCATGACGAGAAATTACCGAGAAGGCTATTTTGCAGGGCCTGAAGTTCATCGACAATGAATAAGTGTTCATCGGCGAACTCTCTACTTGGCCTCGTCGACAAAGGCAGGTGTATAAATAGCTCTAACTCGGATTTTCAACAGGAAAAAGCATGCAAATCTCTCTTCTCTCTCACACACTTCGGTCTCCCCACCTTCTCTCTAGGATTTTGGGCTAGTTCTCCACCGGTACGATGATCTGAAGCTGCCACGTCACTTCTAGGAAAATTCTATTCACATCTGCTGCAGTGATTTGTAGGTCAGGCCAACTTGGGAACCATCCCAAAACTTGAGTAAGTTAGTTAATTTCGCTTTTATTAGGTTTTTTGGTGTTTCTGGACTAAGGAGTATATGTTAGGGAAGATAATACTAAATTTTTTTTGGAAAAATATCAATTTTAGGATGTTGAGTTGGGAAACACATAGGTGTAAGTTGGATGTTTTGTGGGCTTCCTAATAAGCCAGGTAAGGGGATAAACTAAGTATGTATTTTCATGAAATTATTTATTAATATTTAGCTTTTATTTTTAAGGAAATTATGTATCTCATAGAACTGAGTTTGGAAAATACTATTGTTAACAAGAAAACAATTTTAATACAGTTCAGTAGGGATTATGATTTTGGGTAAATTTTATGAATGCAACAATATTCACTTTCGTGTGGTATGAGTATGAAATTCTATGGTTTTATGTAATATCAAAATATTATGTTTTCATAATAAGCATGTTATTACTATTTTTCAGGAAGATATTAAAATGGTACAGGGATTTCAAACTATGAATTTTATATGATATGTCGGTGTAAGGGCCATGGATTTTATATGATATGCCAGCGTAAGCGTTGTGGTTTTTATATGACATGCTACACTGGTGTAAGGACTGTGATTTACAAGATACAAAATGACGGCGTAAGGGCCGTGAATTTTTATATGATACATTATGCAAAATTTTATGAACATATTATAATGACAAATAATATTATAAAATAGTCATGTACCATTATTTAGAAATATACTATATGTTATCAAAATCTGAATGACTTGGTTTAGGCTTTCACGAAGTACGGTACCGTACCTATATGATCACGATCATATATATGCTAGACCTACCACATGTGGTAAGGGACAGTGGGAGATCAGCAGTCGATGTAGTTTATGGTAGTGCAGGCGTTCCTCTAGCATCCACATTGGGAAGGGCAAACCCTTCATACTTACAGACTTATGTTGATTTAGCATGGTTAGCTAGTCATTGCTAGGTCCCGCCTTCGGGTTGCACAACCTAGTCATGTGGGGGTAAGACATGACACCAGTCAACTATCCATTCAGGGTGTTATTTCATGTACAATTATATAAGATTATTTTCATGTATAGAAATTCCATATGTTATACCATGTTATGATAAATTATGTTTTTCTCATATATGATACAGGCAGTTTTATCAAATATGATGTACTGTTATATATATAACATAAAAATACTAATGTTGCCACACACTGATTTTAGTTTATTTCCCCTACTGAGAGGTGTCTCACCCCAACTATATGAACATTTCAGGAAATCCAAATATAAGAGCAAATAGAGCTCTACTACCTTGTCAGAAGGGAGAGTTGATAAGCTAGGATTAAATTTATTTTTGGGAAGTGAACCTAGGTTACTTTTGGTCTTTTTTTGGATGATTGTATATATATAACTGTTTTAGTAGGACTCTGGTATTGTGGTTGGTTGTATGGTATATTGTAATTTACGTTTCCTGCTGCTTAGGTATCTGAGTTGTGTTTTGGGTATATCCCTGGTACCCATGGGTCCAGGTTGATTATGTTATTCAGATGTATAGGATTATTATATTGAATGTCATTATGAAAAAATAAATTAAATTGGTAAATTAGGCAGGTCGGCACATGGTCACTTGATTCACTTTCTGAACTACTTAGATTATCCCACATAGTGGCCTTCATAGCCCTTTTCTTTTTCTTTTTAGAATCCTTCTTAAGTTTTCGACAATTCGGTTTTAGGTGTCAAACTTTCTTGGAATTGTAGCATATAGGTAGTTCTTTCTTTGTTTCATCCTCATTTGAACTTGAGTTTTGGATTTTTCTTTTGAATTATTTTTCCTTCTTAGTATTCTTGCAAGTTTCTTGGATATGAAGGCTAGTTCATCTTCATTCATTTCATCTTCATTTTCATCACTAGAGTTTTTGTTTGAAGTTTTAAAAGCAATTGATTCTTGGGCTTTTGATTTTCCACTTCTTTCATTCATAGACATTTTGTATGTAAGAAGGGATTCTATAAGTTTATCTAAGGAGATGTTTTTTAAAATTCTTCCTTCGGTTATTGCAGTGTCCTTAGGTTCCCAAATCGGTAAAAGTCCTCTAAGAATTTTTTGGATCATTTCATAAGATGAGTATGTTTTTCCTAAGGCATTAAGGGAGTTTATTATATGGGTGAACCTTGTATACATATTTGTTATAGTTTCATCCAGGTTCATCTTAAAAGCCTCATACTCGCTTGTGAGCATGTCTATTCTACTATCTCTAACATCAATGGTTCCTTTATAGGTTATTTCAAATTTATCCCATATTTCTTTGATTGATTTGCAAGCCATGACTCTATTAAATTTGTTTATGTCAAGAGCACAATATAATGCATTCATAGCCCTTGAATTTACTTGTAGCAACTTATGGTCATTGTTGATCATCTCTTTTTCTTCTTTGGGTATTTCTTTTCCATCTACATGCTTGGTAGGAATTAAGTCACCATGTGTGACAGCCTTCCATGCTTTCCAATCCATAGTTTGAAGGTAAATTCTCATTCTTTGTTTCCAAAATATATAATTTAAACACAAAAGATGGGAGGCCTAGTTGAGGATTGACCCTCCCCAAAGGGAGCTACTTCTACGTGTACCATCTAGATCTTTATGTAGCTACTAGTTAGGATTTGCTACAACCTCGCTCTGATACCAATTGAAAACCAAGGTATAGCCCCGAGAGTGGGGGGGGGGGGTGAATTGGGTTATTAAAATTTCTTGTAAATCTTTTTATGAATTTTTTTCAAAGATTTCTCAACTTCTTATTGATTTAGCAATCACACAAAATTCAATGTTCTTTTATTCAATCCACAACCACAAAATCAATCAAACCAATCAACCAACCCAATCAACAAAATATTCAATCAAAATATGCTATTCAATTCTTTTGACAATTCTCAGTTTGGTTGTATGCAACCTATGTATATATGAATGGCCCTATATTAAATGTAATTGGTTTTTTAATTTTATAATCAATATAACATCCACACTCTTTCCAAAATTTATATTTCAAATAAACCTTCAGTTGATAGGTTTTGGAGTGTTAACCAATCAACGTACTCCCTTATGGTTTCCGCAAATTATTGATGAACCAATGTACTACGTTTCTATTTCCGCAAGCCCAAAAACAAATTAAACTTCAGTTTATTTCATTTTCAAACTACGCGTTGGTTTTAGAAGGCTTAAAATCCTATTTTGATGATAACAAGAGAGAGAAACTTAACATATTTGGTTGAGTAATGATATTTCCGGAATTCAAAGCATACAACAAATGATCACAAGGAATATTTTGAAAGTTTACATCAATTCAAGTGATCTAAAATGAAAGCTCAGAGAAAGATAAAGTTCATGACCTAAATGACTCAAAACAAACAAATTCATATGCGGAGACTTCAAGGAATTCAAGAATTGAAAAGTTGAAAGAGTCTATAGGACATGTTATGTAAGTACTTAAGTAAACACCAATATGAGATTGTTTGAAGCCTCACTAAATATAAGAGACCTAGTAACCTAATTTTTAATCTTGGAAAATATTTTTTAAGTAAACAAAACAAAATTTCGAGATTTGAGAAGCAAAAAGAGTTTTTATAAAGAAATCTTAAAAACAACATTTTTGAACTAGACAGAAGCGTGACTGAAAGCCCTCAATTGGCTGACATATTTAATGTTTTTAAGATGGTTAGATAGAAGGTCGTCAGGCTACTGACCAGACCTTGACAAGCGCCTGACGTGGTAAAATGAGAACCCTGACTATGTTTTGCCAAGCAACTGCTGCCATGCAGTAAAATTCAAATTTTTATAATGGGAAAGTTTTTAAAATTTGATTGCTTGGGGCTCAAACTTATCTAAAACTTGGGCACTACTCCAAGTAAACTCGGGGACCATGTAAATTACTTTTTAAAGTCTATAAATAGCCTCCAAGGCCATTGATTTTATACACCAAGAAATAGAAAATTTGATTATAAGCAAGAAAATACTTGCTGTTCTCTCTTGCTTAAATCTTTGCTCATTTGATATTGCTGAATTTTAGAAAGAGCTTATCAATCCTAATCTATTCTTACTGCTGATTCTCATCTAAGAAGGAATCTTGGTGAAATCTAATCTTTAGCTTCATCTTATTTCACATTGATATTTAAATTTTGAAGTGCATAGTGATTCAAATTGTACTAATCTGCTTTGTGTGATAGCATTATTGTACACAACTATTGCCTCTTATTTTTGACGATTCCAGGTAGTTGGATTGTTGACCAAGCATGGGGTATTGCTTAGAGATGTGATAAATCTAACCTATTTAAGGAATGACCAAGCATGGGGTATCACTAGGAGAGGTGATTACTCTAGCCTACTCAAGGAGTGTGTAACAGTCTTGTTCCACCCGGAAAGGAACTAGTATAATGGAATCCTTAGGTGTTTTGCCTAAGGTGAGAACGTAGGCTGGGGATAAGCCGAACCACGTAAAAACTTGGGTATCACTTTCTTTCCCGTACTCTATTTATTTTCAGCATAGATAAACTGCGTGGACGATTTATATTCTTAATTATAAAAACTACGTGGATTGGATTTTAAATAAGCTGAAGTTTAATTTGTTTTTGGGATTGCGAAAACTGAAAGGGAGTACATTGGTTGATCAATAATTTGCAGAAACCTTAAGGGAGTACTTTGATTGGTTAATAACCCAAAACCTATTAACAGAAGATTTATTTGAGATCTGAATTTTGGGAAGAGTGTGGATATTATATTGAAAGATCAATTACATTAACCACCGGGCTTGAATCAAATAATCATATATACAGGGCTACATTCAACTCAATATCTTGAATTCTTGAAAAGCTGTAAATTGCCAAGAGAAGTTGCATAGTATATCTTGATTTGAATATTGATTGGTTGATTAAGTTTTAATAAATTGTGTTTTGGTTTGAGGATTGAATAAGTAAGTAAACACTTTGTTGTGTGATTGTTAAATCAACAAGAGGTTAAGAATCTTAAAAAGAATTAAAAGAAAATTTTAAATAACCCAATTCACCCCCCCCCCCCCCTCCCTTTTGAGACTACACCTTAGTTTTCAATTGGTATCAGAGAGGAGTTATAAAAAATCCTAACAAGTAGTTATATAAAGATCTAGATTGCACACCTATAAGTAGCTCCCTTTGGAGAGGGTCAATTCTCAACTAGGCCTCCTAATTTTTGTGGTTTATATTGAATATTTTGGAAACAAAGGATGAGAATCTACCTTCAAACTATGGATTGGAAAGCATTGAGGGTTGTCACACATGGTGACCTTATCCCTACTAAACTAGTAGATGGAAAAGAAGTACCCAAAGGAGAAAAGGACATGAACAACAATGACCATAAGATGCTGCAAGTAAATTCTAGTGCTATGAATGCATTGTATTGCACTCTTGATATTAATGAATTCACTAGGATTATGGCATGTAAATCTACAAAGGAAATTTGGAACAAATTAGAAGTAACCTACGAAGGCACTATAGATGTTAGAGATAATAGGATCGATATGTTAACCAATGAATACGAAGCCTTTAGGATGAACTCGGAAGAATCAATCACTAGCATGTACACTAGGTTCACCCACATAATAAACTCCCTTAATGCATTAGGAAAAACCTACACCACTTATGAAATGATTAGAAAAATTCTTAGACGGCTGCCACCCATATGAGAACCAAAAATCACGGCAATAACTGAAGGAAGAAATTTGAAAAACACTTCCCTAGATGAATTAATAGGTTCTCCCCTCACATATGAAATGACAATGAATGAAAGAAGTGGAAAATCTAAATCCCAATAATCTGTTGCATTTAAAGCCTCAAATAAAAACTCTAGTGATGAAGATGAAGATGAGATGGATATAAATGAAATAGCCTACATATCCAAGAAGCTTGCAAAAATCCTTAGAAATAAGAATAAATTCACAAGAAATATTTGGAACCAAAAATTCGAACCAGATGAAGAAGAAATCAATAAAAAGAAATCAAGGAATAAAATCTCTACATGTTATAATTGCAAAACGGATGGACACGTAAAACCAGTTTGTCCACAACTTAAGAAGGGTTTAAAGAAAAAGAAAAAGGCAACGAAAGCCACTACTTGGGACAACATGAGTACAAGTAGTTCAGAAAGTAAATCAAGTGACCAAGAGGTTGCTTGCTATATGGCATGGGACGATGATGAAGAACAAAGTTCCTCATCCAAATTGGTTAATGAGTATAGTAGTGATTCATCAAATGAATCCAATGATGAGAGCATGCCATCTTATGAAGATTTATAAAATGAATTATTCAAAGTTCATAAGATCCTAATCAAAGTAACTAAACAATATACTTCATTGAAAAATAAGAATGAAGGTACAATATAAAAGTTGGAATCCCTTAAACTTGCTGAAAGAGAAAAGGATTTAAAAATCAAGAAAATATAAAATAAGAATGAAGCTATGATAAAAGAGTTAGAATATAAAAATCTTGCTAAAAAAGAAAAAATTTGAAAATCAAGAGATTAGAAAGCAAGAATGAAAAGTTGATGAAGGAATTAGAAAGCTTAAGATCCCAATACTCTATAGAAAATGAGAAAGATCAATATATTTCTGAATTAGAGAATAAAATAAAACAAAATATCTCAAAATAAAGAAAAGGGCAAAAAAATACAAAATTCAAAAATTTATGATCTTAAGAGAGAAATTGATGATCAAGCCAAAATCATCTACAACTTCACAAAATGAAAAGAAAATCTTTACAAAATGATTTGGGCACAAAGAATGTCCTTAAATAAAGAAGGCATAGGATTTGATGGGGTTGAGAATACAAAGAAAAAGAATCTCTACATAGGATACTTTACAAAAGTCTCTAAAGATTATGGTAGCACCTCTTCAAATGCTTACACTCACACCACTTGCTTCCTATGTAAGAAGAAGGGACATATAAAGTTTGAATGTCCATTAAAAAGAAAGGGTAAAAGAAACATCCCTTGTTAAACCATCCGAACCCAAGAAAGTATGGGTACCAAGATGAAATAAGAAAAAAAATCTCAACGATGAGTTTTTGACTAATGAAAATTGTTGGCCTCAATCAATGAATTGAATGAATCATACAACGCCTAACTTAGAAAGTATTAAAGATGTGGAAAGTAATATGAATTTTAGGAATTTATATGAAATCAAAAGTAACCAAATTTAGCTTATTGCATGCATATTTTGATAAAGAAGAGAGCTTGGTAGAGAAATTGTTAAAGAAACAAACTTTAAAAGAAAACAAAGGTCAGCCGACTGACCATAAGCTCAGCCAACTAACCGAAGGTAAAATTTTTAAACAAGTTTTAATGGAACTTAAATTTAATATGAAATATATTTGAGAATAAGAGATACTTGAGCAACATAAGAATAATTTAAGCAAAAGTGTAGTACAGTGCACATGATAATGATATACTCTATGCTTATATGAAATGCTGATATGCTATATACTTCTATGCTACTTGCTTACATGCTAATAGTTCCAAAGATATGAAAATGATTTAACTTATATTAATGATTTATGGCTCACTATATATTAAAAATTTGAGTATGAAGTTATTGAGCATGATTTTTGATATGATATTGATATATGAATATGAAATTAATTCTTGACCATACATGCTAATGATGGATCACATGGATAAACTTATTTGTCTTGTACTAGACTAAATGTGCTTATTTGTAATCTTCTTTATGTTATTAAAGTCAAAAAGGAGAGAAAGTTGAATTGAAAAATTGGCATCTAAATAATTTGGTATCCATAAGCAGTGCATGATGTGACATTAGCATTGGTATCTATAAATTATATTGGTATCCATGGATATATAAATTAGTATTTGAGCAAGACAGAATAATTATATCCATGAGCATATTATGATATTGATGATATTGACATGATATTGGTATTTGATATTAGTATCCATGAGCACATACATAATATGAATCAATATTTGAAGCATGGGATGATAAATTTAAAAGCTCAATTGGTATCAAATCTGAATGTATTAAATTAAGGGGGAGTGTTATGACTTATTGCTTGTATTTTGATTCTTCCCTAATTTTCAAATTGGTATCATATGGAATTATCAGATTGGTATCATGAAATAAACAATTGGTATCATGAATTAATGTTGAAAGAATGATGAATTATGAATGACAAATATGACTTTTGAAGTACTTTTAGGTAATATGAATGTTGTGCAACATATGCTTGATTGTGAATTTAAAGATGTTACAACACATGAAATATGAATTACAAATATGAAATATGCATGACTATTTGACTATTGAAGCACACTACATAGGCTATATTGCAATATATTGGGAAGTGTGTATTTAGGTGATATACTTACTTGATGTTTATATGCTCAAAATAGGATTTTATTTTAACTTTAATAATTTTTTATATCTTACTCTTCTTGATTGATTTCAAAAAAGGGAGAAGTTTTGAGCAAAAATTGAGCATGATACTGAATATTTTGAACATGATATATGTATCAAAAGGGGGAGAAGTATAGATATTAAATGATCTTGAAATTGAATGATGTAATCAGCATGATAGTAAAAGAGTTTTTGAAATTAATCTTAATATTGCTAAGTTTGTTAAGATGATGCTTATTGTAAGGGGGAGCCTTTTTAAGGCTTACTCAAATTTTTGCACCTTCCTTGTCATCATAAAAAAGAGGGAGATTGTTGGCCATGCAAGGCTTAACATCTTAGAACTTAACATATTTGGTTCAGTAATGATTGTTGGGAGTCCCAGCTCAGAGTATATAGTCTAGAGGGGGGGTGAATAGACTCTTTTTGCAGAATACGTATTATTCTACGAAATAAAAACTCTTGCCAAGATACAAGAAATTATATCTCAATATAAATATAAATCATCCACAAGATATAAAATAAAGAGTGTAAGGGAGAGAAAGAACAACACTGGTATTTTTACGTGGTTCGGCACCAAGCATACGTCCACGCCTTAGCACCATGCCAAGGATTCCACAATCCACTAAAGATACTCCTTCACCGGTGGAGAAGCCTTACAACTCGAGAACAAATCCCTACACTTGGGAATGAACCCCTACCGCGCTCACCAAGAGCCTTCGCTTCGGTTCACAAAGAACCTTACAACAATGGTTCACAAAGAACCTTACAAGAGATTGGAAATAAAATTTAATGCTCCTTAAATGAGCCAATATGAAACATAACCAAATTCTCACTCTATTCTCTCAAGGAATGAATCTTACAAGATAAGTGAGCAAGAGAGGATTGAGCACTTGTGAAGAATAACTAAAATGTAAAGTGCAAAGTGCTTAGGTTTTGGATAAAATGATATTTTTCAAAAATATGATCAACAATGCTCAAAACCATATTAATACAAGTCTAAAAGCTTTTATTTATAGCCCAAGAACCTTAGGAGCCGTTGGGGGAAAGAAAAAATATTTTATTTGGCAAACTAGCCATTTTCCGCCCGTTGGGACGCTTCTGCCCAGAATTCGTCGACGAAATCTGAATTTTGTTGATGAGGTCCCTGAATCAGAAAAAGTCACCAAAATAAAAGTTGTGGAATTTTGTCTTAGATTTCCAGGGACACTAATATCGTCCCATTTGGACATTTTTATAAAACGTTATGCCCAAAATACCGTAAAGTGTTTATGACTCAAGACTGCACTACGGCAGTGACGATTACTTTGTTTTTCCTTATCAAAAAGTGTTTTAATGACTCAAATCATTCTTGGACAAAATTATATGAAATATATTAAGTCTAATGAAGGTTAAAACTTGTCCAAATGAGTTTCCTTTTGAATATAAGATATTTTAATTCATAGAACACGTTTGAAAACCCATTTTGATATCTTATATGCTTAGTATGTCATTTTGTAAATATACTTGACTTTCTTTGAACCTTTAGGACGTTAAACTTGTTTTAGCACAATCGGGACTAAGTATAAAAATGTTCTTAAAACTAGGATGTTAAAAACTTGTCCCTTTGAAAACGTATTTGACTTTTAGGATTCATTTGACAAACTCTTGTTTTAACTTAGAAAGCTATGAAAGGTGAGTTTGTGTTTATGTCTTTAGTGTAATCCTATAAACTCATGTGTCCTAGTATGCTTATGCAATGGTTCAACTCTTACTCAGAAATCATGCAAGATACACATCGCAAGAGTTATAATACGCACTCACTCACACAACCCTTATTACAATTAATTTATACACTTAAGCTTTCTTTGGTTGTGCTTGGGTCATTCCGAGTACGTGTCCATTTGATCTTTCCTTCTTAACGTCTACTCAGTCTGATCTTTGCCTTCGATCCAATAATTCATGTACAAGTACCTGTACTAAACATGATCTGCAAAGATAGGAAAACACTAGGAACAACATGTAGGTTAATATCATCAAAACACATTAAACAATGATGGTGTAGCCACTAAGGCTAACATTCTCCCCTTTTTTGATGATGTCTAACCTATTATTAATTTACTTAACCTTTGCATTTATATTTATACTAATCATGGCTTGATATGCAAAGATAAACTTACCTAGAACCACTAATAGGTTGTTATCATCAAAACAATGCAATTAAGCTTACGTAACCTCTAAGGCTAACATTCTCCCCCTTTTTATGATGGCAAACCATTGGTGTTCTATATGAGGCATGTTTTAAAGCTCCCCCTTAATTTATGCGCTCCCCCTTAATTTATGCATATTGTTAAATGATATCTATAATTTGCTCCCCCTTACTATATGCATATGAGGCATAAAAATAATTCATGTTCATTTGAACTTTTAATGCATTCCATATTTTTCCCCACACAAACATCATGTTTTCCCTCACACATATAACACCATAAATCTTGTCCCCATGGATAACTTCAAATATCTTCTCCCCCTTTGATCATCATAAAAAAAAAAAGAGGTCATTTATCTTAAAAATACTCTAAGAGTCTATTAAGACTAGTTTCTATGGTGGTGAGGTGAGTGTGTGCTAAACACATATACCAAAATTTTGGGTGCTAAACCATAATATTAGAAAATCCTGGATTGGCTTCCTTCCAAACTCATGAATGATGATTCAGAAGTTAAACCATTTGTTGTAGATCAATCATTCAAGAATGGACATTTTCAAAATAAGCACAAATTATTCATGCTTATAATTTAAGCATGTTAAATGCGTCCAAACAATTTGGTAAAGAGCATGTGTATAATTTAGAGCATTCTAGGAAAATTTAAAGGATTATTGAAAATTTTGCATGTTTTTCAATATAGCATACAATGTTTAGGATTCAACATGTACCACTACCTATTCAATTATTCAGCATGCATTATAAAAAATTCATAAAGTTCAACCCACATGCAATGGTTTTCAAGCCATGATCATCTAACATGCAAAGACTTATAATTACTAATGAATCTTCATGCAAATAATCTTTTTTATCATGCATCATTTATAAATATTCATTAATGACAATGTACATGAACTAGTCTAAGTGGCCACTTAAGGTTAAAACACTAAGTTCAACTTGGTCACCATACTAATACTGTATAAGACTTTCAAAAGTATTTAGAATTTCAAAAATAAGTCTTAAGAAGTCATAATTTCAGTTGACTAACTAGCATGTATGTCTAAAATAGATTAATAAATTCAACATGCCAGACCCTAGTCAACTATCAGCATGCAATGCACAAATCTGCATCGACCAAGTAGATTATGTTCAAATTAAGCATGCAGTTCAATATATTCAATCAATATAAACTATTAAATAATGTAATATTTAGAAAGTAATGGATAGTAAGCGTTCAGTTCACATGAAGCATCCAAAAAATATATATATCCAAAATAAGCACAATACACTAAAATATTTATTGGAAGAACTTTAAATTTTGCTACTTCCCTTCAATTATACAACTCAAGCACAAAAAATTTATGATCTTTTTGAATATATTAATCATTTAACCTTCAAGATGAGTTTAGGGTTATATGTGCAAAGTCTATAATTAATTCGCAAAAGCTCAATTTTGTATGATGGACAAAATATACTATATTTTAAGATATTCATACAAAAACATATGTATATAGCATTTAAAAAATTATTTAACTAGTTAAGATCCTTTGTCCATTTAGGGGGTTTACTTAAGTATGCAATAACCAATACTATCATATAATAACCAATCATAATGATATATATATTAAGCGAAATAGATTGGATGTTTCACTAAAGTTCTCATATTGGCTTGATTTTCCTAAGGTTCTTAGTATAATAATGTATACTAAAATATTAAATTTTAAGCACAAAACACTATTTAAGTTTTTAAAGCATTATTACCCTTTATAACCTAACAAGAATCTTATGAGTAAAAAAAAAAAACTTCTTTTAAGATATCTCATAAGATATCATGCAAATATAACCCATGATTTGTTAATGAATTTAACACAAGATGTAAATCATGAATCATGACATGAGATAAAGTAAAATGAGGAAAATATACCTTTTCAATTAACTTGGTTTTATTTGACAATGCTCTTAGAAAATAGGAGACATGTTCTCCTAATTTGCCACTAATGGGAAGGTATTCCTCAAACATATGATATCACAAATAAATGCTTCATTTTAGAATGCCACTTGTTGTTATGATTATTTTTACTCAATTCATGAATGCTATGTTTAGATATTCTACTATGTATTCAAACAAGAGCATATATATCATCAAAACGAATTATGCGACTAAGAAATACATCTCTTTTCTATAACAGATTGATTTATCTATCATAGCATGCCTTTGAGCTTAAATTCAAAACCTTAGTAACTTATATGAGAAAACACAAGGTATTTCCATTTAATAAGCTTGGAGCACATTCTATTTATCCCATAAACAATAGCCAACATTTTCAAAAAGAAACCAATTGATAATGACATATACAATTAAAGCATCACACTGGTTTTATAATTTGAACTCATCAATATTGGCATAATGGACAAAAGTTCCCAACAATGTAATTTAAACAATTCAAAATTTGGGATTTTTCACTTTGAGCTCATTAAATACTTTTACCTAGGTGGGGTTTAAATCTACCTAAACCTAATTTCTAATCCTAAGTCCTAAGGAAACAATTCAAAGAGCTCATGTGTTTCCTTTTGGTACCCATTTCTCCTTGGGTCCCAATGGATTTTTCTTCACAACCCATTCCATTTTTATTTCTTTGCCTCTAACTCCTCTAAATGGACAAAAATATCTAACATGACCATTTCTTTCACAATATAGACAAATCTTATTTTCATGTGAGGGTCTTGACTTATTTGTATTATTTTTGTTTGTTGAGGCATGACCATATGGTTTAAAATTATTTTTGTAAAAATTATTTTTCTTAACTCCCAAAAATACTTTGGAGTTTTCTTTTCCTTTAATGGTTTTTCTATGATCTTCCTTTATTTTTTCAAAAGAGTCTTTTCTTTCATAATATTTTCAATTTGATTTTTCAAATTTTCAACTTGCTCTTGAAAAATTTTATGGTCTTTTTGTGCTTTTTCATTAAGCTCCTCATTTTCTTTTCTGAGGGAAGCATTTTCATCTTTCAAGGAGGAACAAAGACAAGGTTCTTTTCCTTTGTATTTTGACAATTTTTCCTCCAAGTTTTCTATCTTTACTTGCTCCTTTTGAGAATTTAAAACAATCTCCTCATTCTTCTTTTTTAAAAAATTATTTTCTTCTATCCAAGAGGATTCCCTATGTTTTGACAAAGCAAATTTTTTCTCCATATTTTTGTTCATTCTTTTTACTAAAACTAATTCATCATATAATTTAGCACAATTTTCTATTACTTCATCATAAGAAGGTGCATAATCCTCCTCATCTGAACTTACTTCATCTTCTTGTTCGTTAGCCATTAAGCATGGATGCGCTTTTTCCTCATTTTTTCTGATTTCTTCTTTCCTAAAGTGTTGTTTTTCTTCAAGGAATTTTCTAAAGTCTTTTATGAGTGATTCCATATCATCCTTACTATCCTCATCATTTTCTAACCATTCTTTGAATTTTGGACTAGATGATTTAAGAACAACACACTTATCCTTCCTAGGCTTTTGAGGATACAAAGTCGTATTTTTCTTAAGTTCATAAGTCATAAGTGATCCAATAAGCTCATCAAGTGTGACTTTGGTTAAATCCTTTGCCTCCTCAATGGCGGTGGATTTAGCATGCCATGACTCGGGTAAAGATCGTAAAACTTTTTGAACATTATCCTCCACAGAATAAGTTCTACTGAGTGCTTTTAATTCATTTATGATGTATGTGAACCGAGTGAACATAGATGTGATAGATTCTCCCTCATCCATTTTAAACATTTCATATTCATTGACTAACATGTAAATTTTGGACTTCTTAACTTGTGAAGTACCTTCATATGTAACTTCAAGTTTTTCCCATATTTCTTTACCGGTATCACAACCACAAACACGATTGTATTCATTATCACTTAAAGCACAATAAAGAAAATTTTTGGTTTGAAAGTTAAGCTCAACTAACCTTATTTCGGTGTCCGACATCTCCTCTAGTTTTTTTGGTTCTCCCTCGATATTTTTGAATTCGTAATTTCCCTCTGAGATGACACGCCACATTTTGAGATTGTGTGCTTGGATGAAGATGGTCATTCGGTTTTTCCAAGCCAGGTAGTTTGAACTATTGAACAATGGCAGTCTTGCCACGGACTGTCCTTGGGAGGAGGTACTCGCTAAATACTCCATTTGATCTTTACGCTCTAGATTTTACACCGTCAAATGCAAGTGTCTGGCTCTGATACCACTTGTTGGGAGTCCCAGCCCGGAGTATATAGTCTAGAGGGGGGGTGAATAGACTCTTTTTGAGGAATACGTATTTTTCTACAAAATAAAAACTCTTGGAAAAATACAAGAAATTATATCGCAATATAAATATAAATCATGCACAAAATATAAAATAAAGAGTGTAAGGGATAGAAAGAACAACACCGGTACTTTTACGTGGTTCGGCACCAAGCCTACGTCCATGCCTTAGAACCAAGCCATGGATCCCAAAATCCCCTAAAGATACTTCTTCACCAGAGGAGAAGCCTTGCAACTCAAGAACAAATCCCTACACTTGGGAACGAACCCCTACCGCGCTCACCAAGAGCCTTCGCTTCGGTTCACAAAGAACCTTACAACAATGGTTCACAAAGAAACTTAGAAGAGATTGGAAATACAATTTAATGCTCCTTAAATGAGCAAATATGAAACATAACCAAATCCTCACTCTATTCTCTCAAGGAATGAATCTTACAAGATAAGTGAGCAAGAGAGGATTGAGCACTTGTGAGAATAACTAAAATGCAAAGTGCAAAGTGCATAGGTTTTGGATAAAATGATATTTTTCACAAATATGATCAACAATGCTCAAAACCATATTAATACAAGTCTAAAAGCTTGTATTTATATCCCAAGAACCTTAGGAGCCGTTAACTAGCCGTTGGGGGGAAGAAAAAATATTTTATTTGGCAAACTAACCGTTTTCTGCCCGTTGGGGCGCTTCTGCCCAGAATTCGTTGACAAAATCTAAATTTCGTCAATGAGGTCCTAGAATCAGAAAAAGTCACCAAATTAAAAGTTGTGGAATTTTGACTTATATTTCCAGTGACACCAAAATCGTCCCATTTGGAATTTTTGAGAAAAAGTTATGCCCAAAATACCGTAAGGTGTTCAGGACTCAAGACTGCACTACGGCAGTGACGATTACTTTGTTTTTCCTTATCAAAAAGTGTTTTAATGACTCAAATCATTCTTGGACAAAATTATATGAAATATATTAAGTCTAATGAAGGTTAAAACTTGTCCAAATGAGTTTCCTTTTGAATAAAGATATTTTAATTAATAGAACACTTTTGAAAACCCATTTTGATATCTTATATGCTTAGTATGTCCTTTTGTAAATATACTTGACTTTCTTTGAACCTTTAGGATGTTAAACTTGTTTTAACACAATCGGGACTAAGTATAAAAATGTTCTTAAAACTAGGATGTTAAAAACTTGTCCCTTTGAAAACGTATTTGACTTTTAGGATTCATTTGACAAACTCTTGTTTTAACTTAGAAAGCTATGAAAGGTGAGTTTGTGTTTATGTCTTTAGTGCAATCCTATAAACTCATGTGTCCTAGTATGCTTATGCAATGGCTTAACTCTTACTCAGAAATCATGCAAGATACACATCGCAAGAGTTATAATACGCACTCACTCACACAACCCTTATTACAATTAATTTATACACTTAAGCTTTCTTTGGTTGTGCTTAGGTCATTCCGAGTACGTGTCCATTTGATGTTTCCTTCTTGACGTCTACTCGGTCTGATCTTTGCCTTCGATCCAATAATTCATGTACAACTACATGTACTAAACATGATCTTCAAAGATAGGAAAACATTAGGAACAACATGTAGGTTAATATCATCAAAACACATTAAACAATGATGGGGTAGCCACTAAGGCTAACAATGATATTTCAGGATTCAAGTATATTTATACAAGGATGATCAAACGAAGCTTAGAGAACATTAAAGCATGAATTCAAAGATCATATCTATTAAAGCTTGAAGATCATGAGAGTGCAGATGTTAAAAAGCTTAAATTATATCAAAGCTTGAAGAAAAGCAAGAGAGCTGAAGAAAAGCAAAGCAAGAGATCTCAAAGAAAAACAAGCATGAAGACTCAAGCACTTATAACGTAAAATGTCCTAAGAATTCTTTATGTAAGTGCTTCATATTTTAAATATCTCTTGAAATACTTTGAAGCTCATTAGTATACAACAAAGACTTTGAGACCAGTTTTTAAAAAATCCTGGAAAATGTTTTTGAAAAGTCATATTTAATTTTTCCAAAATGTATAATTTAAACCACAAAAGATGGTAGGCCTTGTTGAGAATTGACCTTCTCCAAAGGGTGCTACCCTTATGTGTTCCATCTAAGTCTTTATGTAGCTACTAGTTAGGATTTGCTACAACCTCGCTCTGATACCAATTAAAAACCAAGGTGTAGTCCTAAGAAAGGGGGTGAATTGGGTTATTAAAATTTCTTCTAATTCCTTTTATGAATTATTTCAAAGATTTTTTTACTTCTTATTGATTTAGAAATCAGACAAAATTCAATGTTCTTTTATTCAATACACAACCACACAATCAATAAAACCAATCAACCAACCCAATCAACAAAATATTAAATCAAAATATGTTATGCAATTATTTTGACAATTCTTAGCTTGGTTGTTCGCAGCCCTGTGTATATATGTATACCTGTAGTAAATGTAATTGGTATTTTAATTTGATAATCAATATAACATCCACACTCTTTCCAAAATTCAAATTTCAAATAAACCTTTAGTTAATAGGCTTTGGAGTGTTGACCAATCAACGTACTCTATTATGGTTTTCACAAATTATTGATCAACCAACATACTCTCTTTCGGTTTTTGCAAGCCCAAAAACAAATTAAACTTCAATTTATTTAATTTTCAAACTACATGTTGGCCTTAGAAGGCTTAAAATCTTATTTTTGATGATAACAAAAGAGAGAAGCTTAACATATTTTGTTGAGTAATGATATTTCAGGAAATATAAGCATGCAACAAATGATCACAAGGAATATTTTGAAAGCTCACATCAATTCAAGTGATCTAGAATGAAATCTCAAAGAAAGATGAAGTTCATGACCTAAAGGACTCAAAGTAAACAAATTCATATGTGAAGACTTCAAGGAATTCAAGAATTCAAAAGTTGAAAGAGTCTATAGGACATGTTATGTAAGTACTTCAAGTATACACCAGTATGAGATTGTTTGAAGCTCATTAAATATAAGATACCTAGGGACCTAATTTTTAATCTTGGAAAATATTTTTCAAGTAAACAAAACAAAATTTCAATATTTGAGAAGAAAAAAGAGTTTTTACAAAGAAATCTTAAAAACAGCATTTTTGAACTAGAAAGAAGCTTGATTGAAAACCCTCAATAGGCTAACATATTTAATGTTTTTAAGATGGACAGATAGAAGGTCGTCAAGCTACTGACTAGACCTTCGACAGGCGCCTGACGTGGTAAAATGAGAAGCCTAACTGTGTTTTGCCAAGCGACTGCCACCTTTTTTCTTGTGAAATTAAAATGAGTTTTAAGTTGACAGGCGCCTAAAATAAAGTGATAGGTTGTTGCCACACGGTAAAATTCAAATTTTTGTAATGGGAAAGTTTTTAAAATTTGATTGCTTGGGGCTCAAACTTATCTAAAACTTGCGCAATAGTCCAAGTAAACTTGGGGACCAAGTAAATTACTTTTTAAAGTCTATAAATAGCCTCCAAGGCCATTGATTTTATGCATCGAGAAATAGAAAATTTGATTATAAGCTGAAAAGACTTGTTATTCTCTCTTGCTCAAATCTTTGCTCATTTGATATTGCTAAATTTCTGAAAGAGTTGATCCATCATAATCTGTTCTTACTGTTGATTCTCATCTAAGAAGGATCTTGGTGAAATCTAATATTTAGCTTCATCTTATTTCATATTGATATTTAAATTCTGAAGTGCATAGTGATTGAAATGGTACTAGTCTGCTTTGTGTGAAAGAATTATTGTACGCAGCTATTGTTTCTTGTTTTTGACGATTCTAGGTTGTTGGATCATTGACTAAGCGGGGGGTATCACTTTGAGAGGTGATTACTCTAGCCTACTGAAGGAGTGTGTAACGGTTTTGTTCTGTCTGGGAAGGAATAGGTAGAGTGGAATTCGTAGGTGGGTTGCCTAAGGTGAGGATATAGACTAGGGATAAGCCGAAGACAATAAAAAACTCGGTGTCACTCTCATTCCCTTACTCTCTTTTTTCTAAGTATAGATTAACTACGTCGATGATTTATATCTCTTAATCATAAAAACTACGCAGATAAGATTTTAAATAAGCTGAAGTTTAATTTTTTTTTTAGATTGCAGAAACCAAAAGGGAGTACGTTAGTTGATCAATAATTTGCGGAAACCTTAAGGGATTACGTTGATTGGTTAACAACCCAAAACTAATTAACGGAATGTTTATTTGAAATCTGAATTTTGGGAAGAGAGTGGATGTTATATTGATTATCATATTGAAAGATTAATTACATTAACCACAGGGCTTGAATCAAATAATCATATATACATGGCTGTATATAGCTCAATATCTTGAATTGTTGAAAAAACTGTAAATTACGAAAAGAAGTTGCATAATATATCTTGATTTGAACATTGATTCGTTGATTAAGTTTTAATAAATTTTTTTTTTGGTTTGATGATTGAATAAGTAAGTAAACACTTTGCTGTGTTATTGTTAAATCAACAAGAGGTTAAGAATCTTAAAAAGAATTAAAAGAAAATTTTAAATAACCCAATTCACCACCTTTCTTGGGACTACACCTTAGTTTTCACTATGTAGTATATATGATCAAGAATTTAAAACATCCACACAGTTTATGTCTATAGAAAAATAAAGAGTGTAAGGGAAAGAGAGAGACACCACGTTTTTTACGAGGTTCGGCTTATCCCCAACCTACGTCCTCGCCTTTTGCCAATACCACCAAAGCATTCCACTATGCCAGACGGAACAAAACCTTACACAGTCCTTCACTAGGCTAGAGTAATCACCTCTCCAAGCGATACCCCACACTTGGGAAATTATCTAGCAACCTGGAATTATCCAAGAACACTGCAAAAATACAAGATAATTGTTGCATACAAGAACACTCTTTTAAAGAGCATATTAGTACAAATTCGGCACTATGTACTTTAGAATTTAAATATCAAGACAAAATAAGATGAAGCTCAAGATCATATTTCACCAGAGATTCTTTAGGAATTGAGAAAACTCAGTTGTAGATTAGAACTGTGGGCCTATGAATTAGCAGCAATTCAGTAGAATTCTCCTAGCAATAGTGTGAGCAAGAGTGAGCTTTGGGAGAGATTGAATGTAGGATGGTTGATTGCTTGATTGTATGCTTGGTAATTTGATTCCTTGAGTTAAAGAAGTATTTATAGAGTTTTTAGAGAGAGTTTCCTTGCTTCCCAAGTTGCTTGGAGTGTCCATCATGTTTTTATAACGTTTAGATTTGAACAACTAATTTTTAGATTTTTTCCCATTAAAGTTCAAAATTTAAATTCTCGTAGAGTAAGTCAGCTGGGTCACTCGACTGGGTCATTTTTGTATTGGGTCAGTAGGTTGAACCATCAACTGAGGCCATTTTGTCTTCCCGAGAAATTTATAAAATAATTGTCAGTCGGCTAATTGAACTCAGTTCAATATTGTCAGTCGGCTAGACAGGCCCTTAGTCAGTCGGCTGACTGAACACACTTTAATCTGTTTAGTCGGTTGAAGAAATTAATTAACCGTTGTGATTTTTCGGTCGGCTCAACAAATAAAGCTTGTTTAGGTTAGTCGACTGAGCATTTCATATTTTCAAAAACTTTCATTTTTTAAGATTTTAAGCCCTTGTTATTTGAAAAACTCAATTTTGACTTTTCAAAATCATTTTCCAAAGTTTTCAAAAACTGATCTCTAAGTCTTAATTGCATCCTAAAGGGCTTCAAAGTATTTCATAAGATATTTAAATATGAAGTACTTACATAAAGATTTCATAAGACTTTGACATTCTAAACACTTAAGTCTTCATGCTTGCTTTGGCTCCATCTTGTCTTCAAGCTTTAATATACTTTTAGCTTTCTCTTTAATATCCATGCTCTCATATTCTTCAAACTTTAATAGATCCTCTTGGAATCCATGCCTTAAGCTTCATTTGATCATCCTTCTTTGAAGTATAAGCTTTCAATGGATCCTTGTGAACACTTGACCTTGCTTTCTCATAGTTGAACCCTGAAATGTCATCACTTAACCAAATATGTTAAGTTCCTCTTGTTTGTTATCATCAAACCAAGATTTTAAGCCTTGTAAGGCCAACAGTCTCCCCCTTTTTTGTGATGATGAACAAGGAGAAAAAATTTGAGTGAGCCTTAAAAAGACTACCCCTTACAATAAGCATCATCTTAGTAATATCTGTAATATCAAGGTCAATTTCAATATTAATTTAAATATTATGCTCATACAAAAAAATTACATCATTCAAGATCAATATCAACATTCAAGTTCAAATACTTCTCCCCAACTTAACAATATCAAGTTCAATTTTTGCTCAAAACTTCCCTCGCTTTTGACATCAATCAAAAAGAGTAAGCTATCAAAAATGATTAAGTTCAAATAAAATCACATTTTGAGCATATGAATATATTAACAAGTATATCACATGAACACGCACTTCCTAATATATTGCAATGTAGTGTGCTTCAATAGTCAAATAGACATGCATATTTCATATTTGTAATTCATATTGCATATGTGTTGTAACATCTTTATGTTCACAATCAAGCATATGTTGCACAACATTCATTTTAGCTAAAATTCATCATGCATATTTCATATTTTTCATTTATAGTTCATCTTTGCTTTCAACATTCTTTCCCTCTTTGAAATTAATTCATGATACCAATTTGTTTATTTTATGGTACCAATTGAAAATTAGGCAAAATCATAATACAAGCAATAAGTCATAACACTCCCTATGAATTTATTACATTTAGATTTGATACCAATTATGCTTTTAAGTTTATCATCTCATGCTTCAAATATTGATTTATATCATGTATGTGCTCATGGATACTAATATCAAGAGTAATACCAATATCATGTCAATATTATCATAACATGCCTATGGATATAATTATGCTGTCATGCTCAAATTTTCAACATATAGTGAGCCCCATAAATCATCAATATAAGTCAAATCATTTTCATGTCTTTGGCATTATCAAGATATCAGCATGTAAGCATGTAGCATATCAGCATAGCACATAAGCAGGGAGCACATCATTATCATTTGCATTGTACTACAATTTTACTCAAGCGTTTCTTATTCTCAAATATCTTTTCTTAATTTAAAACTCATGCAATAAGCTCAGATTTTCTTACTTTTGAGTTCATATAAATTCCTAAAATTCATCTTTAATACTTGAAATTAGGAGTAGTTTCCCAAGAGGGGGGTGAATTGGGTTCTTTAAAAAAATTTATTCCTTTTTTAATACTTACTTGTATTAGTATGACAACAAGAAAAATAAAGTAATCAACTAATAAACACACTACAAGATACTAATATTTAAATAACCAATCCAACCAATTAAAGCAAACAATTTAAACAAACATGCAAGAGTTTTAGAACTTTTATCAGCTGCCCTGTAGAAGTTTACAACCTTCTTTCAATGAAATCTTTGTTTGCACTTCTCTTGATCAAGATTTCCGCAAATTAACAAACGTACTCCCTTTTGGGTTTCTGCAAATGGTTAATCAAAACACACTTTCTAAATATCAAGAGTCTTCCTTTGATTTTAATTTCAAGCCTTGCTATCTGCACTTTAGTACACACAAAAATAGATTGTACAGAAAGTAATAAGTAAAGAAGAAAGAAAGACACAAATATTTTATGAGGTTCGGCTTGAACACAGCCTACGTCCTCGCCCTTGGCAAAATACCGAAGGGTTCCACTATAGCAGTTCCTTTACCAAGCCGAACAGCACTGATTACAATCACTCCTTTGTTAAGGCTAGAGCCCGCCTTCTCCAAACAATATACCCTCGTTTGGTAAATGATCCAAAAACCTGGAATTGTCAAAAATCTACAAGAAAAACAATAAGAAGATTGTGTACAAAGAACACTCACACAAAGAGCAAGTTAGTACAATTCAAAACTATGTACTTCAAAAGATAAATATCAAGAATGAAATACACTTTTGAAGCTTAGGAATGGATTTCACCAAACTCCCTTTTCTCCAGAAGAGAGATTAGCAGTATAACTTTAGGGATTGATGAACAACAATCTCAAAATCACAACACTTTCAGTTTGCAAGAGATGAACAAGATGAGACTTTGAGAGCAAGAGAGCTTATGAAAAATTTTCAAAACTTGGTGTATTTTGCATTAGAAAACCATGTATTTATTGGCAATTAGAATTGTTTCCTTGTTGCTAAAGTTTCCTTGGACTGTTTCCCAAGATTTTAAAAAGTTTGGAGCCCAAGCAATGGATATTTAAAAATTAAAATTTTGAAAATTTTTGCACGTTAATAGTGTTCAGAAGGCTGAACACTTGAGTTCATTCATTTAAAGTTCCAAAGCTAGTTAAAAATATGAACTAGACACAGGGTCAGACGACCGAAGATGGAGTTCAGATGACCAAAGAGTTGGGTTCAGACGACTGAGGTCCAAGTTCTGTCATTTGAACTTCTTCTACCAGTTTATGTTTCTCACCAGAAAATATTCAGACGTCTGAGCTTATTATTCATACGTCTAAAGTAATTCTTTAGTCATCTAAACATGAAGTTCAGTCATCTGAAGTTGTTACTTTAGGCATCTGATCAGAACTTTAGTCATCTGAACAGATTACTTTCCGAATTTTCTATTTCAATAATAAAAAATGGTTTACTCTCTTTCTTTTATTCTTTACAAAACTTATTCCGGGTTCTTTTGTTTTTTTAATTAGGTCTCTAAGTCCATATGATCCCCTAAAGAGCTTCAAAATATATTTCAATAGATATTTAAACTTTGAAGTACTCACATTGGATTTCCTAAAACCTTATATGCTAAGCTTGAGATCATCTACATTGTTTTTGCTTTTGAAGTCCCTTGCATGTTTGCTTGAGCTAACTTTTTCTTCCAATGCTTTGATCAGTAATGAGCTATTTTAAGCTTCTCTTTGGATCATTTGTTAGTTTATCTATCTTGATGGTCCACACTTGATCCTTGTTTTCCTGAAACATAAAAACTTAAACATTCCAAGTTAAAATGTCCTTTGTTTGTTATCACCAAAACTGATTGAAAAGCCTAGTTAGGCCAACAATCTCCCCCTTTTTGATGGTAACAAACAAGGAGCAAAGATAAAGGTTTCCTTGAAAAAATACTCCCCCTTACTATAAGCATCCAATACAGATTAACTAAACAGGAACCATGACATTTTATCCAATCAAGTTCATAGTCCATATATTCTTTGTTAATTTTCATTTCTCATATTTCATTTTACATTTGACATGTCTATGTATTCTTTTTATCTTTGCTAATAACACAACACTTTCTCCCCCTTTGTCATTATTCAAAAAGAACAAATAAGTAATAGGAAAGGTATTTTGATAACCAACAATGAAGTGTTTGCATAACAATAATATTGCAACCAAACATTTCATAAAGAGATATTACAATAAAAAGAGGCAAAGTACTAATACTCAAACATCTGAGATGCATTCAAAAAGTTACATAGTAACTAGTAATCTACACTAGGTATTTCCTAAAGATCCTAGTCTTCTTCTTCTTCTTCTTGGCTTCCTTCTTCTTCAAAACCTTCTTCTTCTTCTTGGTGGCCTTCTCTGGCAGAACCTCCTTCATTTTCCTCAGTTTCTTCATTAGAACCATCATCTTCACTATGAGGAGCAGAGCTAATATCCATGGGATCACCTCTCCTAGAAGATCTAGCCTGATACTTCTCTATGTAAGTGGCACACTGATCAAGGGATGTAACTTTTTATTTAATATTTTGAAGCCCAGTGCGCACTTTAGAGGACAAACATGAGAAGTCCCTTTGGAATGATAAGAACCATGAAGGTGCATTATGAGAGAACCCTAGATCCTGTGTGGGAGAGGAGTGAGTTGCTGCTGAGGCCGAGGCTGAGGCTGAGGATGAGGCTGTAGGGGCACGCTGAATCCTACTTGATTTCAAATACCAACTCAAGCTACCTTTGTAATACCCCATTTGCTTTAGAGAGGTCTTATTAAAAAGATCGTAGTGGGTTATTTTTATGAAGAATTCATAGCTATTTGAGACATGGAGATGAGAGAAAAAGAGAGTAAGGAAATCTCCATAGGGAAGGACAACTCGGGAGGATTCTAGTTTGGCCCACATCCATCTGATAATTAAGTTGGCTAAGTCTAGTTTCTTCCTTTTGAGAAGACACTAAAGAACAAAACACTCAATGTAGGAAAGATGAGCAAAAGAGCCTTGCTTAGGTAGGATGTTATTTGCAACTATTTTGTGTAAAATTTGGGCTTTTAGACTTAGTTGCTTGTACAAAGAAGGATGCCCAAAATAAATAGGTTCATTTTCCATGATCAATGGGAGGAAAGTTTTAGGGGTAAACCCTTGTTCTAGAATCCAAGATTAAGCAAACAGTGGACAATTAAAATCGCCTGGAGTCATTTTGAAAATGGGAGACAAAATTTTGAAATTTAACCAAATTTTCTTTCCTTTCACATCAGAGGAGATAATCCCATTTCATTAGTCATATTGGCATAAAATATTTTTATAAGATGAGGGAAAATGCCTTTTGGTTGTTGGGTAACAAAATCAAACCACCCTATATTTTGGAATAAAGGAAGGATATCGGGGAATTCAATATTTAAGAATGAGACATCCAAAACTTTACCAAGAATGGGGTCTATGGTGCCAAGAGATGCAAGGTATCGAAGCTTAGCTTGGGGAGCAACAAGTCATTTGTCAAGATTTTGTGCATCTCTCCTAGATGAAGAACCTCAATTGACAGTATGCTTGATACGAGGCATTTTTGATGAAGATACCTGATTGCAGAAGCCCTAGATTTCATGGAATGATGCTTAGAAGAAAGCAGTAAGCTTCAGATTTAGTGATTTCTAGGTGAGGGTGAGAAGAAATGGAGAAGAAGAGGTTCATATGAGTTAAGCAATGAACTATAGAAGGCTAAAAATAGGGTTTTAAGCTGATAGTTATATTTAAATTCGGCGACTTCAGATGACTGAGGATTATCTTCAGTCGTCTGAAGACTTTTAGATCTAGAATTTGAAGAGTAAGTAGCCTTCTAGATGTCTGAAGTTCCAAGTTCAGTCATCTGAACCTGTTTGGTACAGTGTTAATCCGTTTGAAGGTTTTAGTTTAGACGACCAAAGATTAGAAAAAGTTTGTAATTTCTTTCTAACATACTTCTCTGCTATGAATTAACCCAAGCTCTCTCCCAATCAGTATAAATCTTTCTTCACTTAGGGGTTTTGTAAAAATGTCTGCCCATTAGTCACTTGTATTAATAAATTCAAGAGTTATATCCTCTTTTTTAACATGATCTCTCAAAAAATGATGCCTTATGTCTATGTGTTTGGTTCTTGAGTGTGAAATTCGATTTTTGGATATATTTATAGCACTTGTTTTATCACACTTTATTGGAATTGTCTTATAATCTAGTTTGAAGTCTTTTAATTGTTGTTTCATATACAAAATTTGTACGCAACAACTTCTGGCTGCTACATACTCAGCTTCGACAGTTGCTAAGGCTATGGAGTTTTGTTTCTTTGAGAACCATGATACTAAGGATTGTCCTAGGAAGTGACATATGCCACTTGTACTCTTTCTATCAACCTTACATAGGACATAATCAGCATCAGAGAAGCTTATCATGTCAAAATCAATATCCTTTGCATACCATAAACCTATATCAAGTGTTCCTAGCAAGTACCTAAGTATCCTCTTAATGACTGTTAGATGTGATTCTTTAGGTGCTGACTGAAACCTGGCACACATACATACACTAAACACAATATCGGGTCCACTAGCTGTTAGATATAATAAACTCCCAATTATTCCTCAATAGTGTTTCATGTCCACTTGTTTTCCTTTTTCATCTCTATCAAGGCTTGTTGATGTACTCATAAGGGTTCCTATGGGTTTGCTTTGTTCCATATCAAAATTTTTAAGCATATCTTTAATGTATTTAGTTTGATTTATAAATGTTCAATTTTTAGCTTATTTAATTTGTAATCCTAGAAAGTAATTTAACTCCCCCATTGTACTCATTTCAAATTCTTTTTGCATACTTATGACAAAGTCTTTACATAGTTCTTCATTTGTAGCTATGAATATAATACCATCCATATATATTTGAACAATCGGCATTTCCTTGTTTTTGGTTTTGATAAATAAGGTGTTATCTACCATTCCTCTTGAAAATTCATTCTTGAGCAAAAATTTGCTTAGCCTCTCATTCCAAGCTCTAGGAGCTTGTTTCAAACCATACAAGGCTTTTGTTAACTTAAATACATGTTCTAGTTTTTTTTTAATTTTCAAAACCTAGAGGTTGCTTAACATACACTTCTTCATTTATATATCCATTTAAGAATGCACTCTTTACATCCATTTGGTATAATTTAAAATCCTTTTGGGCTGCATATTGCTTCCATTCTAGCCACGGGAGCAAAGGTTTCATCGTAATCAATTCCTTCTTCTTGATTATATCCTTGTGCTACTAGCCTATCTTTGTTTCTTATAACTACCCCATTTTCATTCCTTTTTATTTCTAAACACTCATTTAGTTCCTATGATTGATTTATCTTTGGGTTTAGGTATAAGTTCCCACACTTGGCTTCTTTCAAATTGATTTAGTTCCTCCTGCATAACTATAATCCAAGAATCATCTTTTAAGAGTTCTTCAATGTTCTTGGGTTCATCTTGAGACAAGAACGCATAATGATTGCAAATACTTTTCAATGAAGCTCTAGTGGTTATTCCTTTTGATATTTCACCAAGAATTTGTTCTTTTGGGTGACTTTTAGCATATCTCCATTCTTTAGAAAGTTATAGATTTTCTATAATGTTTTCATTTAAAGCTCTATTATTGTTTTCTTCTTTATTTTAAGCTCTTCTTCTATTTGTGAAATCTCTTCTTTCTCATCGATCTTAGCTTTGTAGTCATAATTGATTGATTCATCAAACGATATGTGTTGATTCAATAATTGTAAGATTTCTTTTATTATAAACCCTATAAGCTTTACTATTTGTAGAATAGCCTAAGAAGATGTCTTCATCATATTTTGCATCAAACTTTCCTAGATCATCTTTTGTGTTGAGGATAAAACATTTACATCTGAATGCATGGAAGTAGGAAATATTAGGTTTTCTACCTTTCCATAGTTCATATGGGGTTTTGTCTATACTCGATCGTATAGATACCCTGTTTACAATATAACACGCTATATTCATAGCCTCTACCCAAAAGTATTTAAGTGGGTTATTTTCATTTATCATTGTTCTTGCCATTTCTTAGAAGGTTCTATTTTTTCTTTCTACGACTCCATTTTGTTGTGGAGTTCTAGGTGCTGAGAAATTATGATTTATTCCATAGTCATTACAGAATTTTTCAACCTCTTTGTTCTTAAACTCTCTACTTTGATGACTTCTGAAACTTGTTATATTATATCCCTTTTCATTTTGCAATTTCTTGCATAAGGTGATTAGCATGTTACAGGCTTCTTTTTTGTTTGCTAAGAATAATACCCAAGTAAATCTTGAGTAGTCATCTACTATAAAAAATGCATACTATTTACCTCCTAGGCTTAAGGTTCTAGTTGGACCAAATAGGTCTAGGTGCAGAAGTTCTAGGGGTCTTTTAGTAGATATGTATTTTTTCTTTTTAAAGCTTGCTTTAACTTGTTTTCCCTTTTGGCATGCATCACACATCTTGTCTTTTATGAATTTGGTATTTGGTAATCCTTTTACAAGATGTTTCTTAGATAATTTGGATAGTAGGTCTATGCTAGCATGTCCTAGTTTCCTATGCCATAGCCAACTTATTTCATTCATTGCTGCCAAACAAGTTAGGTTTTGATTTACTAAGTTCTCGAGGTTTATATAATAAACATTATTTATCCTATGAGCTATAAACAAGATTTCATTATTCTTAGGATTTTGGATAACACATTTTCCTTTCTTAAAGGTTATTTCGAGTCCTTTGTCACTTAATTCGCTAATGCTTAAAAGGTTGTGTTTTAATCCTTCTACTAATAGAATGTTGTCAATGGTGAGAGAAGGTTCTTTACCAATTTTTACAGTGCCGATAGTTTTACCTTTGGAATTGTGACTGAAGGTGACATATCCTCCATCCTTTTGTCTAAGAGAGGTAAACTTGGTCTTATCTCCGGTCATGTGCCTTAAACACCCGTTGTCCAAGTACCACTTATCTGTTGTCAGTGTTGTCCTAAACCATACTTACAATGGAGGATTCATTGTGTTAGTCTTTGGAACCCAAATTCTTTTAACTTTCTTTATTTTGTTGTTAGTTCCATTATTGACTTTCCATTATCCTTGCACTTTAACATACTTTCTTTTTAGTGGGCAATCGAACATTACGTGACCTTTAGTCTTGACCATATAACAAATGGTGTGTTCATGTTTGTTGTTTGAAGAGGTGCTAGCATAGTGCTTGGCTTCCTTGACAAAGATCCCATGTATAATTTTTTTATTCTTTTTATTAGTTTTACCATTATAACCCATCCCTTCTTTATTTCCATGTAGCATTTGCTATCTAATCATCTTTTCAAAATTTTCTTTACCTTTGGTAAAGTTATATATAATCTTCTCCTAATTATTCTCTTTTGATTTCTTAAGTTGATTTACTTCTAAATCCTTTTTATTTAAATCATCTTCATGAGTTTTGCCTAACTTTTGAATTACTTTATTTATTTCCTCTTCTAACTTTTTAATACAAGAGTCTTTTTCTTTTTCAATGGTTTTGAATGATTCAAGTTGCTTCAATAGTTCTTTATTTTGATCTTTCAAAATTATATTTCTCTTGGAAATTTTTATGAATCTTTTATGCAGAGAAAACAACTCAGCTTGTAATTCCTTATAGGAAGGCATACTATTACACGACTCATCACAAGACTCATTGTAAGATTCTATTAAAGAGTAGTAGGAATTTACCTCTTCTTCATTCGCCATTAAGCATATATTTGCCATCTCTTGTCCGCTTGATTCATTTTCTGTCTCGCTAGAGCTTGAGTCATCTCAAGTGGCCTTCATAGCTTCCTTTTTTTTCTTCTTGTATTTCTTGAGCAATGGACAGTCCAGTTTGATATGCGCTGGTTTCTTGCAGTGATAGAATATTGGAAGTCATTCTTACTTTTATTTTCTTTCTTACTTGTCTCTCCTTTCTCAGGTTTCTTTTTATTGAACTTTCTAGGAAATATTTTATTCCTTCTATAGAACTTACCTAGTATCTTTGTGATGAATTCTAATTCATCTTGATCTAAGTCACTTGTTTCACTTTCCTCTTCACTAGAGCTATGGCTAAACGCTTTTAGTGCAATGGATCTTTTATGATTTGGTTCAGGATTCCTTTCTTTTAAGGCCATTTCATAGGTAAGAAGTGAACCTATGAGTTCATCTAAAGAGGTGGTCTTAAGGTTTCAACCTTCAGTGATAGCTGTAGCCTTTGGTTCCCATATGGAGGGAAGGCCTCTTAGAAATTTTTTGATCATTTCGTAGGTAGTATAATTTTTCCCTAAGGTACTTAAGGAATTTATTATGTGGGTAAATCTGGTGTACATACTTGATATTGTTTCATTAGAATTCATCTTGAATGCTTCATATTCGCTTGTTAACATGTCTATCCTATTGCCTCTAACATCAATTATTCCTTCATATGTTACTTCTAATTTGTCCCAAATTTCCTTTGCCGTTTTGCAGGCCATGATCCTATTAAATTCATCAGCATCTAATGCACAATATAACGCATTTATAGCACTTGAATTGATTTGAAGCATTTTATATTCTAAACCGATCATGTCCTTCTTTTCTTTTGGAATCTGTTTTCCATCAACTATCTTAGTGGGAATAAGGTTCCCATCCATAACTACTTCCCATGCTTTCAATTCCATGTGTTGGAGATATATTTGCATTCTCTTTTTCCAAAAGATATAATTATGTCCACAAAAGATTGGTGGACGAGTTGAGGATTGACCTTCACCAAAAGGGTGCTACACATATATTTGCCTTATGATCTTTTTATAGTTTCTTGTTAGGAATTTCTATAACCTACTCTGATACCAATTGAAATTAGGAATAGCTTCTCAAGAGGGGGGTGACTTGGGTTCTTTAAAAAATTTTATTCCCTTTTTAAAACTTACTTGTATTAGTATGACAACAAGAAAATAAAGTAATCAACTAATAAACACACTACAAGATATTGATATTTAAATAAACAAACCAACCAACTAAAGTAAACAATTTAAACAAACATGCAAGAGTTTTAGAACTTTTATCAGCTGGCCTGTAGAAGTTTGCAACCTTCCTTGAATGAAATCTTTGTTTGCACTTCTGTTGATCAAGATTTCTGCAAACTAACCAACGTACTCCCTTTTGGGTTTTCACAAACGGTTAATCAAAACGTACTTTCTAAATATCAAGAGTCTTCCTTTGATTTTAATTTCAAGCCCTGCTATCTACACTTTAGTACACATAAAAACGTGCTTCGATGCGTCTACCTACATTGTATTGCCTCTGAAATTAATGAAAATACATGGAGCTTTTGGTTTCTACCTATATTTTGTGTTTCCCAATATCATTACATTTTTCTAGCTCTTTTTGGAATTTATATGGATGTTACTTACATAGATAAGGTAGGCAAATTAGTGTTCACTCTTTTTATCCTTATTGTGCATCCATTTGAGCTAGAACACGGTTAGAAAATCTTTGGAACAACAATGTATAAAATACAGCAAAAAGCCAAGAACTAAATACCATATGAAGTAAACTGCCAAATTAATTACTGTCATTTCTTGTGTTCATCGAAGCTTAGACCCGTTCAAGAATGGTTATTATACATTCATGCCTCATCGTACATATTATACAAAACAATTATTAAAATTCAATTGATTATTAGTCACACTATGTTGACTAATAATCAATTGAACATGTTAATTATTTGTTTCACTTACGATTAGTAATGTTTGTATTTTAACCATTCTTGAATTGTCCATCATGGACAATTCAGGAAGTTGTATTTATGTTGCTGTCATCATTCACGCTTTTTCAATTGTCATTATATATTTCGAGCGCATCTTTACTTTTGCTATTTGGGTGAATAGTGCGGTGTTGTGACAATTTATTAGTGATGGAAAACTAGCAACATGTTCACTTCCCCCATCTCGTGTACTTGGAGAGCCATGAGGAGATGCTGCCGAAATTTATAACGACTACAATGAAGGAATTTGAGCAAGTGATTGCAACGTAAATGTAACATTCCTGAATGGGATAGGATCCGTACCCCTTTTACGGAAGGTCGTCAATTATAGGATTCATGATGCATGCGTCACAAACATTATGATAATGTAATCAACACCATCTACTTGAACAAGTTATAGGGTAATTAACGAACATGGATAAGAGTTGGATGAATGCTCAGGGTAGGTTTTTGCCAAAATACGTGAAAAGGGTACATGATTTCATAGAGTTTGCGCATCATTGTGCTGACAAAGCCAGTACAATAAGGTGTCTTTGCAAGAAATGCCAAAGCATAACATTCAAACACATTGATCTGGTCCATTCACATTTATTAGACGTTGGAATGGAGAAAAGGTACACAAGATGGGTGTTCCACGGTGAAGATTATGCAGTTCAGAGCGATGATGATGATGATGAAGATGAGGGGGCAAATATAGTAGGTGGTGATACACGTTCGGAAGGCTTAATTGAAATGTTAGGTTACTTGCAAAGGGAGATTGCAGTGGACACAGGAGATGCAAGTATGTCGCATACTAGTGATGAATCTACTTCAGCAGGTACCATACCTTGCGATCCTAGTACGTTGAATTGACTCGATAAACCATTTGCCAATCTCGTGAGGGATGCACAGGTGCCCCAACATCCAAACTGTAAAAAGTTCTCAAAATTAGAGTTTCTGATAAAGTTGCTTCATGCAAGGACAACGCATGGGTTATCTCAGAGTGCATTCAACATGCATTTAAGCCTCATTAAGGTTGCACTACCTAATGGTGAAACACTTCTGAAATATTTTTATGAGGCGAAGACATACATGCGTGAATTGGGTGTCGGTTACACTCCAATACACGTGTGTAGGTATGTTGTGCTCTCTTTTATGGTGAACATGAAAATGCGAACGAATGCCCAGAATATGGTGGACTGAGGTATACAGCTAATTAAAAAAAGGATAAAAAGATCCCCCAAAAAATTTTGCGATATTGTCCATTAATCCTGAGACTACAACAATTGTACATATGCAAAAAGATTGCTACCGATATGAGATGGCATCAAAAGAAACGTCTTCAAGATGAAAACACCCTTAGCCATATAGCAGACTCCAAAGCTTGGGCCAATTTTGATAAAATGCAACCGTGGTTTGCTAGTGATACTCGCAACATCAGACTTGGCCTTGCTTCAAATAGACTTAATCCTTTCAGTAACATGAACAACCCATATAGCATGTGGCCAGTTATGATGATGCCATACAATATGCCGCCATGGCGATGTATGAAAGAACCCTTCATTTATATGTCGCTGCTTATTCCTAGACCGAGGGCACCCGGTAATGATATTGATGTGTACCTGCGTTCGTTAATTAACGAGTTGACAAAACTATGGGAAAAAGGAGTGGAGACATTCGATGTGGAAAGCAAGACAACCTTTCGGATGCATGCTGCAGTGTTGTGGACAATTAATGATTTCCCCACTTACGGAAACCTATCAGGTTGGAGCACAAAAGGTTACTTAGCATGCCCAGTCTGTAATTATGGTGTCAAAAGCTTTAATGGAAAACCTGAAGAAAGGTTGTAGCCAAAACGACTAAGTGGGGAAGAGATATTAAACCAACTCAGTTTGTTTGGAGATGTGAAATTTGGGAACCCACCAACCAGTAGAAAAAGAAAACGTGCTTAGTAGGAGTTGAATTGTACAAGGAGAAGCATCTTCTTCGAGTTGCCATACTGGAAATATCTTTCACTATGCCACAACTTAAATGTTATGCACATCGAAAAGAACATTTGTGAGAATGTCATTTGTACATTGCTGGGTATAAATAGGAAGACAAAGAACACCACAAATGCTCGCCAGCATAGGGAAGATATGGGAATACAGCCTGAGTTGCACCTATTTCATGATGGGGACAAACTTCTCATGCCATCAGCTTGTTACACATTTTCAAAGGATGAGAAGAATAAATTCTTCAAATGGTTGAAATCAATGAAGTTCCCTGATGGATATGCATCAAACATAGCTCGATGCATAAACACGAAGGAAGGGAAGATGTTAAGAATGAAGATTCATGACTGTCACATCCTTCTACAACGGGTTTTACCCATTTTCATTCGTGGACACTTAACCGAAGATGTTCGCTCAGTGCTGATTGAGCTGGGGATCTTTTTTCGACAGTTGTGCTCTAAAAAAATGAGCGTAAACATTCTTAAACGGTTAGAAGATGACATCGTGATCATACTATGCAAGTTGGAGAAAATATTTCCCCTAGCATTCTTCAATGTGATGGTCCACCTAACCATTCATTTACCAAGGGAGGCCATAATTGGAGGGTCAATCCAATATCATTTGATGTATCCTATTGAGAGGTAAATTTTAAACTCCTTCTGTAGACACCCTATTTTTGCCCTAGCCAAATAGAACAAAGGGTCCCCTCTTATTATTTTCATTATTATTATTATTATTATTATTATTATTATTATTATTATTATTATTTATTATTATTATTATTATTTTGTTATCGTTATTATTTTTAGTATCTTTATTATTATTATTATTATTATTATTATTATTTCTATTATCTTTATTATTAGTTTTACTATTATTATAATTATTTTTATTATCTTACTTTATTATTATTATTATTATTAGTATCTTTATCATTATTATGATTATTACTTTACCATTATTAGTATTACTATTATTATTTTTATTCTTATTTATCTATCTATTATTATTATTATTTTCTCTATTATTAATATTACTTTTAGATATTATTTTACTATTATTATTGTTTCTATTATTATTTTATTATTATTATTATTATTATTTATTCTCAAATATTATTATTATTATTATTATTATTATTATTATTATTATTATTATTATTATTATTATTATTATTATTATTATATTTAGTTCATTATTATTATTATTATTATTATGGAATGTTGGTATTAGGGTTTTAAGTGGGAGAGCCTATTTATAGGCTCTTATTCACACAGCCAAAGGGGGGCAGCGCAAGAAAGAAAAGTAAAAAAAAAATAATAGCCTCTCGTCCATTCTGCTCCTCTCCAGAACCGCCACCACCAAGTCTCATCTCCTTCTCCCCTCACACAACTCGAACCCACAGACTCTCATCTCCCTCGTTCCCCCTCTCCATCTCACGACTCCCTTGTTCTGCGTCTTCCCATACAGAACAACCACAAAGGAGACGACAACCTCCATCCACAGCCACCCCATCTCACCTACACATCCTGCTCCCACGCAGGCAACCGAGTCATCCCTGCGGCAGCCACCTCAATCCGACGGTCAACCTCACCTTGTGCCGGTTGTCGCCTCCAGGATCTTCCCCTCTCAAAAGCACCAGTCATCTTCTCCGGTGCTCGCTGCTGTTTTTTTCTGGTGTTCGTTCAGCGTTCTTTCGTCTTTCCGGCCACCCCTGCTCCGGTCACCCATCTTGATCGTCACCGTCACCATTGCCGTCACCGCCCTGCAGCATCTCCAAATTTCCGACCACCCTCCTGCAGAATCCCCTCCTCTTCACGGCCAACTGATCCATCTCCGTCACACCAGCAGCAATAGCACCCCAGAACAACCACTGCCAAGACCTCCGCTGCTGCTGCTGTTTTCCCGAGCAACAGGATTCTCCAGCCAGCCACCATTCTATCCTCTCGCTGGCACCACAGCCTAGCTCCGTCAGCCCACGGTATGTCTATGGTAAAGCTCCCTGCACAGCTCCGCACACAGAGCACACACGCACTCACACAGTCACACACATGCCTGTATATATATATTTTTTTTTGGATTTGTTTGGGGTTTTGACATATAAATTTTTTTTTTTTTATATTGTACATTTAATTGGTGTTTTATATATGTGTATATCTAACATTAATAAATTTTTCGCAAGATTTTTCTACCTTTTGCAATAATTTTAATTCAGGTTTCATATATATAGTTGACGTCGATTTATTTTTTTGCAGGGTTCGTTTTCATCATAGTATTCATTTAGGTTCAAATTTTTATTGTTTATATTAATGCATGTTAAGCAATGAATATTGTTGTCTTTTAATGCGATAATATGATATTTGTGTCTTTTTAGCAGGATTTAAGTTCATTCTTTTTAGGGTCGTATGCTAATTTTTGTGATTATGCACATTTTAGAATGTAATATATTCATTATTTCTTACCCTTTCATTAGTTCTCATGTTTTAATTATAAACTTGGTTTATTTTCTTTATTAATTATTTCCCTATTTGTGTAGTGGTGTTTATAGGATATTAGAGTTGTGTATCACTTGGAGAGTTATTATCATTACTTTTTACTTATTGTGGGATTTTCATTATTGTGTAATGGTTTGGGTATTTTGTTCGTTATCGTGTTTATATCGTTCCTATATTCATCTTATATATATTGTGGTATTTATAGGTATTACTATGTTCGTATATTATTATATTTATCTTTAGGCGTAGTTTATTAGGTTTATCTTTATCATTATGCTTATATTACTCTTATGGTGGTATTTATATTTTAGTCTATAAATATTAGTTTATTATTATGGCATTTTAGTATTATTATTAGTTTATATGGTATTTTTAGTATTTAAGTTCATATTATATGTTTATTGTTATTATTATGAATTATGTGGTATTATTTGGATATTTAGTATTACCTATTAGGCTAGTTTTAGTATTCTCAATATATAAGGTATTACTTTTTTTATAGTATCTTTAGTATTGTAATATATATGATATTTTATTGCCTATTTTGACATTTGTAATATTTTAAGTAGTTGCTGATTATCCTATTATAATATATTAAAACCTCCCATATTAGTATTTTTCTATAAAAAATCCTATAAAATTTCCAAAATTTGGGAGTATACTTTCCTAAGTATTTTTTTGATTTTTTTTCCCTATGATTTTAATGCGGGGGGTATAAGCCTTCGGGCTTCACGTACCTTAAGCTCTGAGGGAATATATATGTATATATTTATTTATTTATTTATTTATTTTTCATATGTATTTATAAATTCATAAAAAGGAGTAATTTAAAGACTTATTAGATTAACTTAGGGATAATTTCAAATTAATTAGGTACCGTTCGTAAGAACGGGCGCGTAGGGGGTGCTCGTACCTTCCCCTCGCGTAACCGAACTCCCGAGCCTAACTCTGGTAATGTAGACCTATTTTACCCCTAACGGGGTAGTCATCACGTGTTCTAACCACACTAAAGGTTAGTGGCGACTCCGATATTCTTATTTTTAATTGAAAATTCAAATTGATTTTAATTTCACCGCCCGGGGCACATACGCTCTCGGGACGTCGCGACACCTTCTATAATGGTCACGTGATTTCCTTGGTTTTTTTTTTCCTTTTTGTGTCTACAGATCAATAATGTTATGTAAAATGCACAGGTTTTTGTCCACTTTGAAGGGGTATGTGCGCAATAAGGCATGGCCAGAAGGTTCAATCATTGAGGCATACATTGACATTGAATTTCTCACATTTTACTCAATGCATCTACATGACATTGACGCAAGGTTCACTTGCAAGGAGCGGAATGCAGATGTTCATGCTATTAATGTCGAAGTTGAAGAACCGAGGAGCTCTATATTTCGAGAAAATGTTCATTCGTTCAGTGCACGGGTTTAGGATTTCATGGATATGCCCAACCTACAAAAGGCACATTTTTACGTCCTCAATAGTTGTAATGAAACTGTTCCATATATCGAGTACCTGGTTCGAAACTCCTTACTTTGCAATGTACTTACATATGCATATTTTTATACTTACTTGACATTAATATGTACTATTGTTGCATATAGCAAACATAAAGCTGAACTTCTGGCCCAAAATGAATGAAATTTCGACGAAAGACATAAGGAATTCATCAATTGGTTTGGGAGCCATGTAAGTAACAAATACTACCTGAGTACAAAGCAATGTACATTGTCAATTTTGACGGTTTACTCATCTAAAATCCTATTTATTTAATAGATGAAAACCATGTATTATAATAAAGAACCAACGACAAGTAAAGATTTGTACGCATTGGCATGTGGCCCCGATCAATGAGTTAACTGCTACAGCAATTGCATTGTCAACGGGTTACGATTTCATACAAAGTACTTCAAACTGAATAGAAGAACCCAAAACTCTTGGGTTGCGGTGCTAGGCACAGAAGGAGATGAATAAATTGACTACTTTGGTGTCTTAGATGACATTATAGAGCTTAACTATGGAGCCAACAGACTCATCCACATATTCAAGTGTACCTGGTGGGACATTGGCAATAAAAAGACTAGGATAAACATGGATGCCTACTTTACCAGTGTCAATTTTAGCAAGACCTGGTATCAAAATGACCCTCTTATGCTAACAACACAGGCAGAACAAGTGTTTGACCTTAAAGACACCAAATTGAAGGGTGAATGGCAAGTGGCCCAAAAGATTACTCCTTGAAGTTTGTATGCTATTACAGAAGTTGCAAATGGGGAGAATAGTGCCAGTGAGACTGCATTCCAAGAAGATGAGTCCTCTGTCAGTGCAGTAGCGCAATCTGCTTTCAATATTTTCAAAGAAGGATCCGATCCTATACCATTGAATAGGGATGGTGCCACGGCAAAACACGTTCGGACTACTAACATTACAATTGAACGTTTTGTAGACGTTCACTTCATCGATGATGAGGAAAATGATGGGGAAGATGAAACAGGGGTCGAGTACTGTAATAAAGAGGAGGACACTTTAGAAAGTGAGGATGATACGGATATTGAGGACGTATAGGGGGGTAAGCATGTTATGTTTGTAATTATGTATCTGACATGTTTAAATAACTAAAAATATATGTATTATGCATCTATCTAATATTCGTACTTCTTATATTTACTTGTCTAATATTTTGCAGACATGGCACCAGGAGGTCGACGTGGCCGACTTCCTTCTAGGCACTCCACTACATCGCATGAGGATGATCTGACATCCTTGAGACCAATAGAGCCCATCGGTCCTATTGCAGCGGCACCATTGTCTTAGCCATCGGCACCTTGGCCAGATATGGATACCTCAGCTCGGGATGACATGCAGGGTGAGTTGCCTACCATGATCAGCAGCGTTGGTAAAGTTTTCTTTTATTTATTTTGATGTAAACTATTGATTTTTATTTATGTGTATGATTAAAATATTATTCTTAATTTAACTCTTCTTCTAGCATCGACATCCATGGCCTGGTCAGGCTGTGGTGTCGCGAAGAACACAACACTGAAGAAGCACCTACAGAGGACGAGGTAGGGTATTAAGATCGACATTCCTTAAGGCTTCACCGCCCTACGTGACGATTGGTGTCCAGCAATGATGTGAGAGCTCGGCATTATATGCCGAAAATATGCTCCAGTCACCGCCTTTAGCTAGACGCACGTGACTAAGGCGTAGCGCATGGTTCTTTACATGCTCATCTTGGTAAGTAATCCCAAACCTTCTTCTTTTTTTTTTTTATAACTTTTAATATACTAGCCAATTAACTGTCTTACATTCTAAATGTATTACGTATGCAGGAGGAGTGGACGTCCAACTTTGTAATAAATTTAAGTCCTATCGCGTGAACATTTTCGTGCGATGGGAGATGAAGCAAAAACCCACCTATACGATAAGGTATCCCAAGAGGATTAGGAGGTGGTGTGTCGCCACTTTCGCGACCCACACTATCAGGTGATGTGTTTGTATTATAATATCTACTTTAAGCTTTGTTGTCACTAATAAGAAGTCTTGACATCTTTTTTGTAGGTTGTATGTGTAAAAATTGTTGTGAACCGCAGCAAACTCTTAATGGTGCATTGCGGTGGGTCGAGGTTATTCGTCAATCATCGACGGGTAATTGCTATATATATAACTATATATAATGAATACGTACACCATTAATATTAATGATGTTTTTTATGATAATGTAGCGTGATCTTGTGACTTGCGCTAAGGAGCCGCTGCCAGATCTTTATCAGAGAACACACCAACGACGATCGGGAGAGTGGTGCGACAGTGCACAGAGCAAACATGTAAGTCAAATTAAATATGTAGTTTATAATTTGATTCAAAACATCAAAGTTGCATTCTCATTTCTTCTTTTTTATCATTTTCATGACTGAAAATAGGCGAGGATGGTCAAGTTGAGAGATGCACCTGTTGAAGAGGGGAGCTAGCAAATGACGAATTACTAGATAACCGCTCAGGTGCTTGGGGAATGAACGGGGGGCTGGGCGAAAGGGCTTGGAAGTGGATACATTGCCCCCACATCATCATCTTCGATGGCTTCGGCGGCTCATGCTGAGCTAGAATGAGGGCGTCAACAGGCCGATGCTTGGGCGAACGAGATTGATCAATAGGTGCAAACAGTGGAGCTGGAGAACCAGAAGTTGAGACACTTGGTGTCTAACGTCACATTGGAGAACCTCATTTTGAAAGAAAAGGTGTCCACCTTTGAAGCCACGCTCGCAGCTATGATTAACAGGTAAGTGTAGTTCGAAGAAATGATGCACCAATCTTGATCAGATCATGCAGGTGGCTCCTCTCATTAGAAGGTATGTCATTGTTCTATTCTTGTGATTGAAAATTCAGCATCTATACCTCATAGAGTAGAAATTTTTATATAATACTATAATACATGGATGTTTGAACTAATAAGTATATCTGTCTAGAAGCATGTTTGAACTGATAGGTAAAAAAAGTTTATTTCATGATATATAGCATATTATTGCTACATATTAATTTCAAAGATTAACTTAATTTTGTATGCATGTTGCTACATAATCTCTTACACATTAATTAGGCATCTCACTATACATAAATATATTCATCATCACATAAAGATTTGGAATCACACTACACATTATTTATTTGCATAGTGTATGTGTGCATATATATATTTGTAGAAGCGGCCTTGAACTTTTAACTATTTTATAACAAGGAGCTTCAAACTTATACATGAAATACATGGGTATGCTAGTATGCATGTCCTTGCAAATTTGGAAAAATTAAAAAAAAAAAAACTCCATTTCAAATATGTTGTGTATGCTTAAAAAAATGAATAAATTTTGTTGGTTTTCAAAACAGAGAACCAAATTATTTTTTTTTTTTTAAGTAAACGAAGAAATGAATAATAGGTAAAAGTTATATCCTTTGTTAGATGGTAATTTTTACATCCTTTGTTAGATTCTTAGTATGCATCGATATCATTAGATGCATTTTCTCATTAGATGTGCAAGTCTTACGAGCAATAATAAATTGTGTTTTAATGGTTTCTTGGTAATATTTTCTTGATGGATATGTTATATGAATTGTATATTGAATTGCTGGAATACATACTTGTGTTGAACGCCAACTGCATGGTTGATGCAGTACTTTGTGAATTTCATGCTAGTAGTGGATTTAGGTTTTCGCATGCTCAAACTCACCGGTATCTACATGATGTGTATTATTGTGATTTGTTTGCTTGAATCTGTCAAGTTTTAATGCAGGAATTTTTTGGAAAATTTCCAATTTATAGACGGCATGCTGCCAAAATTTCGATAAAATTTTTCCAGAATAAAATCATGTACAAAGAAACGTATGCATGATCAGTAAAAACATAAAGTCATTCTAACACACGCCTCTCACAACAATGTATAGAATACAGTGAAAGGTCAAGAACTAAATGTCATATAAGTAAGTGAAATCCACTTATGAATATTAAAACCCATTAAATAATCACAACTTAAAACCTCCTATATATTAAAAACTTTTATAGTCAAACTCAAGTTAACAAATTAAATCCTAAGGACCAAAGACAAACTTAAAAATCTCCAACAAAGCAAAAGCAATCCTAAAACCTTCTAAACAAGGATTCCACCACTATCACTGAATAGAAGAAAAACAAATCATAATCCATTTCCTTAATCTATAACCAAACCTTTTTATGTCTATAACTAAATCCAAGAAACCCTGACTCAATATATCACAAGCCTTCTCACATTCTAAATAACAATTTCATGAACAACCCAAGCTATATCAAGAATGCTTGAGAAGCAACCTTCTGGACAAAACTAGAAAACCTTAGTTGAATTGTGTTTTAACGGTTTCCTGATAATATTTTCTTGATGGATGGTATTATGTTACTGGTAGTGGATTTAGGTTCTAGCATGCTCAAACTCACTGGTATCTGCATTATGTGTATTATTGTGATTTGTTTTCTTGAATCTCTTAAGTTTTAGTGTAGGAATTTTTTGGAAAATGTTCAATTTACAGACGGCATGCTGCCAAAATTTTGATAAAGCTTTTTCCAGAATAAAACCATGTACAAAGAAACGTATGCATGATGAGTAAAAACATAAAGTCATTCTAAATCACGCCTCTCATGTGTTGATATTTGTAAGAAAAGAGGAGATCTTAGGCTTATCATTCAAAATCTAAAACACTTGCCTAAGTATAATAATGTATAGAATATAGTGAAAGGTCAAGAACTAAATCTCATATAATTAAGTAAAAACCACTTATGAACATTAAAACTCATTAAAGAATCGGAACTTGAAACCCCCTATATATTGAAAAATTTTATAGTCAAACTCAAGTTAGCAAATTAAATCCTAAGGACCAAATACAAGCTCAAAAATCTCCAACAAAGCAAAGGCAATCTTAAAACCTTCTAAACTAGAGTTCCACCACTATCACTAAATAGAAGAAAAACAAAACATAATCCATTTCCTCAATCTATAACAAAAAATTTTTATGTCCATAACTGAATCCAAGAAACCCCAACTCAGTCTATCACAAGCCTTCTCACAATCTAAGTAACAACTTCATGAACAACCCAAGCTGCATCAAGAATGCTTGAGAAGCAACCTTCTGGACAGAACTAGAAAACTTTAGTTGAATTGTGTTTTAACGTTTTCCTCATAATATTTTCTTCATGGATTGTATTATGTTATATGAATTGTATATTGAACTACTGGAATACATGCTTGTGTTGAATGTCAATTGCATGGCTAATGCAGTACATTGTAAATTGCATGCTGGTAGTGGATTTAGGTTCTCACATGTTTGAAATGTTTTCTTTTGTGAAAACAATCATGTTTCAGATACAGGTTTTATAGGAAAATGTCGAATTTATAGACAACATGTTGCCAAAATTTCATTAAAATTTTTCAAAAAAAAAAATCACGTACAAAGATAATTATAATAAAATGAATGTTAAAATATTTCATTAAGTCCTAAATTTGCATCTATTAACATACATGGCATATCATTTGTTTTTAACTATGGATAAGCATTATCATTTGTCCACCACCAGGGATACTCTATTTTGAGAACGTGTTAAAGTGTTTATATGCGTGGTTTGATGCATGCAACTGTATATATTCATACATATGTCATTCACATTCATTTCAACAATTCGTTTAGGGTTGAAAATTATTATACGATGCACTCTCTATATTTTTCTTCCTGATTATACTGAGCGCCAACTCTCCATTCTGTTCTCTATTTGTATATTAATTTTTTTTTATGATTCTTAATTTGTAGGGTTTGCGGCTGTCATAACAACACGATGCCATGCATGCACTATAGTTGTCAGATGCAACTTTTGATTATTTTTTTGTATTTTTTTTTTTTTTGTTATTTGAACAAATGGAATATCTATATTTTAATTTGAATTTGTATAATCTATTTGTATTTGAATTTTGAATTTTTTGAAATTTTTTTTCTTATCTGAAGATATGTTATTTTTTTTTATCTTAATTGAATTTTTATTTTAATTCAAAATTTTGAATAATTTATGAATTTTGTAGTAATTATAGTTTCAGGTTATGTATGCGAAAAAGTAATTACAATTTTTTATAGGAATTGATGATTCAAAAAATTAGTATTAAAAAAAAATTTAATTTCTTAATTATTAGTGAAGGATTCAAATTCGGCACTGATAGTAGGGTATTAGTATTTGAATCATTCAGTAATACTGTACTATTAGTGACGAATTTGAGCTAAGCCAATGTAGAATTTATAGTGACGGTATTAGGGTTTTAGGGACGGTGATAATCTGTCACTAATACTCTATTATTAGTGACGAATTTTAAATTCGTCACTAATAGTTAGTAGTGACGGTAGATATAGCAACTAATTTAAAACTGACACCAATACCCTGCTTTTTTGTAGTGTACTCAGTTTATCCCATGAAGTGCCTGGTTTCATAGCTTTCTTCTTTTTCTTGTCATCCTTTTTCAGTAGCCGGCAATTCGTCTTGATATGCCCAACCTTTGTGCAGTTATAACATGTAGGAGCATTTTACTTATCCTTTCTTTTACTCGACTCTCCCTTATCAGATGCAGACTCTCTATATCTTTTGTATGGTTTTCTATTCTTTTTGAAGAATTTGCTGAATTTTCTAGTTAGCATGGCCATATCATCCTCAAAGTCAGGTTCGCTGCATTCACTAGATGTATTAGTGGAAGTTTTCAATGCAATCACCTTTTTTACCCTATTATGTTCATTAAGTCTCCCATTTATAGCTAATTCATAGGTAAGTAAGGAACCTATCAATTCATCTAGAATCATGGCCTTAAGGTCTCCACCCTCAGAAATGGTCATAGTCTTTGCTTCCCGAATAGGAGGCAGACCTCTAAGGATCTTCCCAATCATCTCATATGTAGGGTAGGTCTTTCCTAATGCACATAGTGAGTTTATAATGTGCATGATTCTAGTGTACATGCTCTAAACGGACTCACCTACATTCAACCTAAAGGCCTCATATTCACTAGTCAGTATATCTATCCTACTATCTTTTACATCTCTAGTACCTTCATATGTGACTTCTAATTTATCCCAGATTTCTTTTGTAGTAGTACATGCCATTATTCTATTAAACTCATTCACATCAAGACCACAATATAGATTATTCATAGCAGTTGCATTTAAACTAACAACTTTCATGTCATCATCATTATATTCTTCCTCAGTTTTAAGAACTCTAGTTGTACCTGCTATTTTCATATGAACATAATTTCCCTTAGGGACAACCCTCCACACCTTCCAATCTATATTTTGAAGGTAGATGTGCATCCTCTGTTTCCAGAAGGAGTAATTAACACCACTGAAAACCAGAAGTCGTGTGGAAGATGGTCCCTTAAGGAAAGGGGTCATGGTGCTATGAGCCATCTAAGATCTTTTCCAAATTAACTATTGAGTCTATGCTACGTGGCTGTGATACCAATTGTTAGATTTACCGGGAGCCCAAGAGGGGAGGTGAATTGGTATTCTCTCACCAAACTTGTATTTGAGTATGACTGAATTCTCTACAACTCTGAAATTTGTGATTGAGGATGGGATTGAGAAAAATTTTCAAAAATTTCTTTCATATGAAGTTGAGTTTTGTGGCTACCTTGATTTAAATATTTGTCCTTGAACATAATTGCGCACATGGTCATTTTTTTTTTCTTTATTCCATTTTGCTTATAAAGAAAATGAGTAGAATTGATTGGGTCAGAGGAGTTCAATCTTGCTTTGCTCTAGAATCCGTTAATGGATCCTTGAGGCGAAATCCTAGTTGATACCAAATATTAGAGAAATAACCTAGGCAAATTTGTTTTTTTTTTTTTTTTTGTTATGACAAAAAAATATAGCTTTCCTAGCCGTCCTGACTATTATGCCATCATTGCATGGTGTATTTCCATAGTCAACCCCCTTAAGCCTCATGTTACATAAGCCTTTATTTGCTCTTTCAACTACATAAACCATTCTCGTTCTAAGCCTGAAAAACCAGGAATTTACCTTTCCATTTTGAGAAAATACTTTGGTGGAAATTTACATGTAAAAAGAAATTTTCTTCAAAAAAAAGAAAAAGAGAAGACTTAATAAGTGGACTATGGATCACTTCAGATTTTTTTGAAGGTGTACTTGATACTACTTCACTAGTTACTACAACAATATTGACATTAGTATGAGCATATTGTCAAGAGAGAGTTATGGTTTGAATCTTGGGGATATCGCTTTGATTGTTCTTTCCACCAAGTATTTTTCCCAATTCGCTTTAATTTTCCTTATCCAATTCTTCTGTACCCCTCACCCACTGCCCTGTCATTACAACCTCGATTAAAGATTTTTTGATCTCTGATTCTGGCGATTGACTGCATTAGTGGAGAGGATTTTCGAAAATTGGACTTATGGGGTTAAGTTTTGAGAGAATTCTTCTGGTTTCAATTGTTCTACTATTATCTGAATTTGCTAGTGGTTTGGAGTTAAATTGACTATATCACACACACACTCAAGGTCTTAGCTTTAGGTTGAAGTAAACACCTAACTCTTGCTTGACAAATAGCTAAATTTTTTATGGATTTTCTTGCCATCCTTGATGTTAAAAGAGTAAGATACGAGTGATGAAATCCAAATTCAGATCATGGCTCGGCTAGTGATGATACTACTTTATGGGCTCAAGTTGATATTGTCTATAATGGTCTTTTATTTTATTTTCTTTTGTTTGAAGACAAACAAAGTTTTAAGTTTGGAGGTGTTTGATGAGTAGCATAAATTAGAATAATTTATCACTTCTTAACTTTAAACTTTGGCCTAATTTTATTTTATTTTTTCTGATTTTAGGTCTCACTACGGTCATTTATTTATTTTATTTTATTTTTGTAGATTTGAAGAAAAGGAAGTCTGATCATGCACACGTGAAGAAGTTGGGCGTGCAGGTTAAAAAGAGAGAAGGATTTAGATGTTTTAAAACAAAATTTTGAAAAGCCAAAATTTGTGGGTCGTGCATGCATGCATACTACTCGGTGTGAGGACTAAAGGAACAAGCTGGAGATTTAATTGGGCTTTAATTCGTGGGCTAGCCATGCACATATCCTTGAAGACCCACGTGAAGCCATATCCATTAAAACATATCCATGCATGAGAAGGGCCTCAGGTAGATGGGCTTTGGGAGGTTGCGTTGGAGCAAAAGTAGGTCGGTTCTTGATGCGACCCGATCATGCAAAGAAAGGAGGGGGCACTGGGTTGGAAAGAAAAGGGGGGTAGGCTGGTTAGAAGAAAAGAAAGAGAGGGGCTTTCTTGGAGAAACGAAAGGAAGGCGAAGGTCTTTTTCTCTGGAGAGTCTTGGAGAGAGGACGTAGAGTGGCATTTTGGAAAGGAGAATTTTTTTTAAAAAAAACAGAGGGTTTTTTAGAGGCTTTGGTAGGCAGGCAGTAAGGGGTTGTTAGCTTTACCGTGTGCCCAAGAGGGGGTGAATTGGTATTTTCAAAAATTAATATCCTAGGTTGATCCCCTAATAGTAGTATTACACAACCTTATGGTCAATCTAATGCAGATAAATTAAATCAATTTAAATATGCAGGGAAAATTAAATTGAACAATAAAATTAACCAAGCATGCACCAGAAAGTGGTAAATAAGAGGTGACACCCAGAAATGTTATCGAGGTTCGGCAAACTGCCTACGTTCCCGCCTTAGCTAACAAGCACAAGGATTACCACTTTAATGCTCACTTAACAGGTAGAGCGGCACCTAAACAACCAGGTCAATTAGCACAGGGTTGACCTCAACTTTTACAACCAATCCTTATCGGGCTGGATTACCGCCCCCTCAAGCCACGCCTAGAGTACAATAGTATTTTCAAAATATGACAAGGTACAGTGATTATGCTTCTCAGTAAAGCAGATATTTACCAAACGTAATCAATCGCATACACATCAACAGTATAGAATATGTAAGCTCAGTGATGTGAATATTTGTGCAAATAACACTCAAAAAGATATGATCACCAAATGTTCAAGAGTGTTCTAATCAAACTATGTCTTTGAAATAAGTTATATCAAATCTCAATAACAAATCAGGGTTTCAAATATGCTAATGAGATATTCAAACTATCTCAAAAATATTTTCCTTCAATACAATGAGTACAAGAGTAGTTTGAAAAATGTTATAGCTTGTAGGAAATATTTTTGCACAAGAAAAACAAAGCTATAGGAATCTTGCAATGATAATGCAAAGATCCTTAAGCTTGCTAGTTTATCTCAACACAATATTTATAAAGTTCAAATCTGTGAGATAAAACTTAGTCAAACTCCCCAAAATCAATATCAAATAATCAATCAATACTATGGGATTATTAGCAATATCTAGTAATCACAAGCACAATCAATAAGCTCTCACACTACTAAGATGCATCAAGGGAATGAAGATTTGAGAGTATTTGGGCAAGGTAGGATTTTGAAAATAGAGAGAATTTTTTGCTAATGATTTTCTTAATTAATTTCTAATTCACAAAAATGAACCCATTTATATAGACCAAGGTCAAATTATGACTTAGGACATGTAGGGTATTATTAGGAAAGTTTTGAAACACATTAGAACTTTTAACCCAGTTTAACCCTTTTAACCTCAATAAATAATTAAATAACCTGAGAGGATTTGGGTGGCTGAACTTTAGTTCGGTCGCCCGAATAAACTCAACTCAAAAAGGCCTTTTAAAAGGTTTGGGTGCCCGAGTTCAAACTCAGTTGGCTGAACAAAAGTCAGAAAGATTTAGTGCGTGGTTTAGGTGCCCAAAATATGTTCGGTTAATCGAACGGAGGGATTTAGTCGCCCGAAACCTATTTTGAACTGAAAAGTTTGGCAGCTCAAGTTGGTGAAAAGTCACTTTCTAAGGGTTCAGTCGCCCCAGGGCGACAGGGTCATTTTAGGTTCGGTCGCTCGTAGCCTAGTCAAACTGTTGACATCCCAACGGTTCGGGTGTGACGACCTGCTTAGTTTTCACACACACACACACACACACACACACACATATATATATATATATATATATATATATTTCACCATCATAGCCTATCCAACAGATCATAATCAACATGGACCCGTGGATACCAGGGATATAACAAAAACACAAAACGGAAGCCTAATCAGCGGGAAACATAAAATCATCATATCATAAACACAAAATCATCCATCACAATACCAGTGTTACTACATCCACTGTATTTAAGTATATACATCCCAAAAAGAAAGACCTAGGGACATTTCCCACAAAATCCAACCGTCCCCACCAAAACTTACCCTTTAGAGAGGGCAGATCAACAGTACTATATCAGCGAAGCTTTACTCGCTCTCTTATCAGGGGCTCTTGAAATGTTTATGAAATTTGGGGTGAGACACCTCTCAGTAAAGGAAATAAACTAATACTAGTGCATGGCAATATGAGCATTTTCGTGATATATAATCATTTACATAAACAAAACCAATAAAACTGTATATCTCATTTCTAGGAAAAAACATGTATAATCAAAGCATAGTAGAACATACAGGATTCTCATAGCATAATTCATCTCATATAAATATAATAGGAAAACAACCCTAGTAGGTTAGCTAGCTGTTGTCATGTATTACCCCCACGCAACTGGGTTGGGTGGCCCGAAGGCGGGACCTGACAATGGTTGGCCTTCCACTGCCAAGTCAAAAGTATAGTCTGTAAGTCCGATGGGTCTGCTAGAACTAGTCCATACACTAGGGGCGCTCACACTTCTTAAAACCACATCGACCATCCAACCTTATGCCACTCCGTACAGCAGCATTAACACAAATATTATGATGAATCATGAACACATAGCATTGGTACCGCACAAGTGCTAACCTAAACCAAGCTAACAAGGTTCTGATAGCATATAACATATAATGAAACTGTGATATATGAATATTTCATACCATTAATTACCAAATCAATATCATCATGTCATTTGGCATATATACCTATATCATGAAAAGCATCCCATATGCCGGTATTTCATACTTTACCATAGTTCGGCCCGTACGCTAGCAAATCATATCCATAGCTCGGCCCGTACGCCGGCAAACATATCCATAGCTCGGCCCATAAAACGGTAAATCATATCCATAGCTTGGCTCGTACGTCAGCAAAAATATCCATAGCTCAGCCCGTATGCTGGCAAATCATATCCATAGCTCAGCCCGTGCGCCGGCAAATCATATAAAAATCTCGGCCCGTATGCCGATTTTTTATTATAAAAATCCATATCTTTATCTTATTCCCAGAAAACAGTATTTCATTATAAGTTCTACTCATGCCACACGAAATAGGTTTCATATATATATATAACCATATCATCTTTTACAGCAGTATTTCCCAAACATAAAGCATATATAAAATATATTTATTTTTCTGAAATTAGATGTTGTAATAACATACATACATTTTCATAAAATAACTAACTTACTTTATCTCCTTACCTGATTCCTGAAGAAAAACCCCTAAAATAAGCAATCTTACACCCACAGGGTTTCCTATTTAACACCCTGAAAATGACATTCCCCAAAACTAAACTTCAGTATTTCTACGCGCACTACACTTTCTACAACTGTTAAGAAGTCAAATATTAAGTAGAAAACCTTACACTAGATTTGGGATGGATTTTGAACTAGCCCCACCAACGATCCACTCCAACAAATATGCAAAAAACTTTCCCAAGAGTGTCGTGGTGGCTTCATATCGTCGATCTTGTGAAAAACGGACCCAGAAAGCTAGAAAGAAGTAAGGGAAATCGAAGAGAGAGTGAGAGATAGAGAAAGAGAGATTTTGCAGCCAAATTAAGCTAAAAAATCACGTTAATCACTATTTATAAACTGACCTTCGTCGACGAGCCACATCACCTCATCGACAAGGTCATGAAGACAACTCGTCGATGAACTCTTCCCTTGTCGTCGAAATTCAGAATCACCCAAAACCCCTCTCGGTATTTTCTCGTTGATGAAGAGTACACTTTTCAACGAGCCCAATACGTCATGTCGTCGATGAACGCTTTCTGTTTACCCCCTTTTTAATTTCTTTTTTTCCCTTCTTTTTATTATCAAAATATTATAATTCTTCTAGGTCACTACATCGGGCGCCCGAGATGATTTGAACACCTGGGGTTCGGCCGCCCAACCTCTCTCATTTTATGCCTATTATGTTGAATCCATTTCAATTTGATCCCCTAATTGAGCAAGTTATTATGGGGAGTGATTGTGCATTTGTGTTAGGACCTAAGGTCTTACTAGGGTCTTACTAAGCTTACAATATATCCTATATGCATGACATGCAGGTAATTATTACAGACCTTATATCCTAATTACTATTACATACCCATATTACATAAAATGAATTACAACATGAAACTAATCTTCAGGGTCTTCATGCTTTACTTTGATGTGTCATTACTTGATCTGCTAAAATGAACCTGTACATGCACTTGAAAGCCATCAAATACCTGAGTATTTGTCATTATTAAAACTGGGTGTGACCTATAAGGTCAATAGGGGGGTTGGCAAGCCGCAGAGAGCAGCCGCAGTAGGAGCACAAACACAGCAAGCAGGGGACCCGGAGGAACACGAACGATGATTGCTCAGTGTGTTGATTTTTATTCCATTCCCAAGAGAAAAGAAAATATGGTGAATTCGTTTATGTGGAATTTTATTTTCAGCATGAACTAATTTTCTTATTTCTAGGAAAACGATGTAATCTAGTCTTAAACTATGGTTGCTTTCTATGCTAATCTGAACTAATTTTCTTCCATGCTTGTCTGATTTATTCTGACCTTATTGCTTCCGATTAACTAACCATTAATTAGATGATTTTGATCAAGTGATTAGAAATAGGAAAGCTTCCCAAGAGGGGGGGGGGGGTGAATTGGCTTTTTAAGCTTATATTCTATTTTAATACTTTGTTTTATATCAACAATCACAACAAGTAAACAAAAAATCAATTCAACTTCAACCAATCAACAAGATAATAAAAATATTGATCTTTGTATCAATAGCCCCGTAATAAATTGTAAAGCATGCTGAATTTATGTAAGCCATGTGTTATTCCAAACTCACACTTTTCTTTGTGTTTAAATTTTTTTTAAAAAAAATTAGATTAATAAGATTAGGATAATCAACCAACGTAGTCCTTTTCGGTTTCTGCAAGCAATGCTGATCAAGCCAAAATAAATTATCCTTCGGTCTATTTAACAATCATACACTCAAAATTTAATAATTTAAAGCATACAAGCAGATTGTAAGTATTGCTGAAAAATAAAGAGTAAGGAAGAGAGAGTGACAAAAAGCTTTTATGACGTTCGACTTATAGCCAGCCTACGTCCTCGCATTTGGCAAACCACCAAAGGATTCACTAGTTCAGTTCCGTTGACGGGTGGAACAATACCCATTATAATCACTCCTTCCTTTAGGCTAGAGTCTGCCTCTCCAAACTATATTCACTCGTTCACTCCAACGATTCTACAACCTTGAATAGTCTATAAACAAGAACCAAGATAGAGAAAATTCATGTACGAAAGACACTCTCACAACAGAGTAGATTAGTACAATATTCAGCACAAGAATACTTCAAAGTAAATCAAATATAAAATGATTGAAGCTCAATACTGAATTTGGATCACCAAATATCTTCCAAGTATTGAAATATTTAGACTTTGAAGGCTTTACTTTAGAGTTTGTATCAGAAACAACTCAGTATTTGAAGTTGGATAAACACAAGAGAGTTTGAGAGCTTTTTGAGAACTTTGATTGCTGGAAAATTTCTTGGTGTTTCAAATCTTTAAAGTTTGGGGCTATTTATAGAAGTTTAAAAGTAATTCCTTGCCCCCCAAGTTTCCTTGAAAAAATCCCCAAGTTTTTCAAAAGAATAGTTCCCAAAAAATCCATTTAAAAAATCTTCCCGTTAGAATTTTTTAAACAAACATTCGAGTGGCGGTCGCCTGCCACGACCTGGAAGTCGCCTGCCATAATGAAATTTGAAAACACAGAACATTGGCAGTCACCTAGTGGCTCTTTGAAAATAATTCATTTAATTTGGGCAGTCGCCTGGCAGAAGTAGGCAGTCGCCTGGCCCTTCTGTCAAAAAAAACTCTTATTTTTAAACCCTTCTTTTCTTTGATTTGAAAATCATACTTTAGGGTTTTTACTAAAAATTTATCTTTCTAAGTTTCTTTTGATTTTATGAGAGCTTCAATTCAATTTTATATTTGGAGTTTACTTGAAGTACTTACATACAAACATCCTTAAACTCTATTTCTTTGATATTCAAGTAAGTCTTTGTTCTTCTTTCATCTTTGAGCTTCTAATCATCTTTATTTCTTGATCTTTTTGATTCCATAAACTTTATCGTTCTTTTGAGTTTTGTCACTACCTTTAAGCTTTGCCTTCTTCCTGAAAAACTTTCACTTGAAATAAACCATATTAAATATATTATGATTTGTTGTCATCAAAATAAGAATTGTAAGCCTTGTTAGTCCAACAATCTCCCCCTTTTTGATGATGACAAATCAAGAGCAAAAATAAGAAATAATGCTCATGGCTCCCCCTTTCAATAGGCATGATATATCAATATATTTATACAAACCATGTTACTTGCAAAATGTCAAGATGAATTCATACCCATACATATTCATATCCTTATAAGTAGTAAATTCATACAAACATTCCCATACATATTGCATTTTTGCACTTCCTTCTCTCAAATACTATCTCTTCCCCTTTGGACATCAATGAAAAAGGAAAAGTGAGCAATACAAAAACAACATAGTGAAGTGCTGAAGAACATAGTACTTATAAAGCTTACAAATACATAAGAAATATTGGCCAAAGAAGTACTTAGAAATTCTAATACATAGACAAAAATGTTAAATAGCACATAAATGAAATACATCAATCAGAAGCTTCCATAGACCCACTTTCATCTTCTTCTTCCTCTGCAGATTCATCATCACTAGATGGAGCAGAGCTGATACCCATCTGTGTTTTGCCTTTGGAAGAGCTAGCCAAATGTTCTCAATCTTGTCAACACACTGAACAAGGCTTGAACAATGAGTTTCCACAGTTAAAAATTTTTCCCTAACTGTACCAAGTCTAGATTGCATTCCATCACTGAAGGTCATATAGTGATTAAAAAATGGAATGAACTAATAAGGAGTTTCTAGGTCAAGCTCTACTGAAGAAGCTGGCATAGAAGGCTGAGGTGGTGGTGCAGATGAAGTGTGACGATGTCCCTTATGAAACCACCCTTGAGGAGAGTGCTTGTATCCCATTCGCTTAAGAATAGTATTCGAAAAGATATCATAATGGGTTTTTCTAGTGAAGTTAAACGATGGTGTAAGAACAATGAAATGAGAAAATACCATATTTAACATCCTAGCATATGGTAGAATGACACGAGGGGCATCAACTTTCTTAATGATCCATTGAAGGATTTTGAGAGCCTGAACGTGGTAGGATATTATATGTGATCAGTTTGTGTAGGATTAATGCTTGAAGATTGAGTTGTTTGTAAAGAGGTGGATGCCCAAAGGAGATAGGTGTATCAGTTATTACTAGGGGTAAAAACTCCTGTGGAGTAAATCCTTGGGACATTATCCATTGTTTCTCAACAATGTGAACCTCAAAATCTCCTAGCTTGATTCGAAGAATTTTTCCCAAAGATATGGGAGTAAGATAAATATTTTTCCCTAGAAGATTTGTTTTGATCCCATTTTCAAACCTTTCCCTGTTAGCATAGAAAATCCAAACCACGTTTGGATAGTACCCTTTTGCTTGATACGTAATAAACCATTCCCATCCAATTTATTTAAAAAGATCCATGATTTCAGGAAAATTAGAATTGAAGAATGTAACATCAAGGATTTTACCTAGAATGGGTTCGGCTAAAGCAATTTGATCCCTACAGAGTTGCTTAGCATGAGGAGTAACTAACCATTTCTCAACTTCATCGTTGTTGATCATTGTGGAGGAGGAGGAACCCTTGTTACCAACCGATTTGATCCGTGGCATAATTGTTTTGAAGAAAAAGGCTGATATACCCTAGGTTTTATTCGCAATTTGATGTGGAGGGTAGGTTTGATGCACGGTTTCAGGTTGATTTGGAAGAATAGTTTGTGTGGTAAAGAGTAGGAAAAAGGATTTTCGGAGAGAGAGGATAAGTAGCAGGTGCCTGATGGAAGTTAAAAAGACAAAAAAACAGGGTTTTAAACCCTACCCGCCGTGAGGCAGTCGCATACTAGGATAAGGCAGGTGCCTGTCAAACAAAAAATAGAAAGTCAGTAGCCTGGCAGTCGCCTGGCACCAAGGTGGCAGTCGCCTATCAAGCAGAAAAAATTTTTAGTTTGCTTCTCGTATATGCATCATTCCTAATTCTCTTTTAATGAATATAAATCGCTCTTCAGAGAGTGGTTTTGTGAATATGTCCACTGATTATTTACAAATTCTAGCATTATGTCTTCGTTTTGCACATGATCTCTCAAAAAGTGATGTCTTATGTCAATATGTTTTGTTCTTAAGTGAGATACCGAATTTTTAGAAATATTTATGGCCCTTGTGTTGTCACATCTTATTAGAATAATTTGATATTGAATTTTGAAGTCTTTTAGTTGTTGTTTCATATACAATGTTTGGACACAGCAACTCCCTGCTGCAATGTATTCTGCTTCTGCTGTGGATAATGCCACAGAGTTTTGTTTCTTTGAAGACTAGGAGACTAAAGAGTGTCCTAGAAAATAAGAAGTTCTACTTGTGCTTTTTCCATCTATCTTGCATCCAGTAAGATCTACATTAAAATAGCTTATCATTTCAAATTTAGTTCCTTTTGGATACCATAAACCTAGTTCAAGTGTGCCTAGTAGATATCTAAGAATTCTTTTAACTGTTGATTGGTGTAATTCCTTAGGAGCTAATTGGAACCTAGCACATATGCATACTCAAAACATAATATCTAGTGTACTTGTTGTTAAGTAAAGTAAACTTCCTATCATGCCTTGGTAATGCTTGGTATCTACTTGTTTCCCTTTTTCATCCTTGTCAAGACTAGTTAAGGTGCTCTAGGAGTTCCTATAGGTTTACTTTCTTCCATATCAAAATTTTTTAACATGTCCTTAATATATTTAGTTTGATTTAAGAAAGTTCCATGTTTTGCTTGTTTGATTTGTAACCCTAAGAAGTAATTTAACACTCCCATCATGCTCATCTTGAACTCTTCTTGCATGGATTTAGCAAATTCATTACACAAATCCTCATGAGTTGCTCCAAAAATAATATCATCAACATAAATTTGTATTATAAGCATGTCTTTTTTTTTGGTTTTTATAAATAAAGTGCTATCTATCTTTCCTCTTGAAAAATTGTTTTGAATTAGGAACTTGCTTAACCTTTCATACCAAGCTCTAGGAGCATGTTTCAATCCATATAAAGCTTTTGTTAACTTAAATACATGATCTGGATTTTTTGAATTTTCAAAACCTGGAGGTTGTTTTGCATATACTTCTTCATTTATATATCCGTTTAAGAAAGCACTTTTTACGTCCATTTGGTATAATTTGACGTCCTTATAGGCTGCATAAGCTAAGAGCATCCTAATTGCTTCCATTCTTGCTATGGGAGCAAAGGTTTCATCGTAATCAATACCTTCTTCTTGATTATAACCTTGTGCTACTAGCCTAACTTTATTTCTTATAACTATCCCATTTTCATCTTTTTTATTTCTAAACACCCATTTAGTTCCTATGATTGATTTGCCTTTGGGTATAGGTATAAGTTCCCACACTTGACTTCTTTCAAATTGATTTAGTTCCTCTTGCATAACTATAATCCAAGAGTCATCTTTTAAGGCTTCTTCAATATTCTTGGGTTCATCTTGAGATAAAAAGGCATAATGGTTGCAAATATTTTTCAATGAGGCTCGAGTGGTTATTCCTTTTGAAGTTTCTCCAAGAATTTGTTCTTTTGGATGACTTTTAGCATATCTCCATTCTTTAGGTAGTTCTAGATTTTCTACAATGTTTTCATTTGAAGTTTCATTATTATTTTCTTCTTTTATTTCAAGATCTTCTTCTTTTTGTGGAATATCTTCTTTTTCATCAATCTTAATTTTATTTTCATAATTGTTTGACTCATCAAATGTTATGTGTATTGATTCAATGATAGTAAGAGTTCTTCTATTATAAACCCTATAGGCTTTGCTATTTGTAGAGTAACCTAAAAAGATACCTTCATCAGATTTTGCATCAAACTTTCCTAAATCATCTTTGGTGTTAAGGATAAAACATTTGCATCCAAATATATGAAAGTAGGAGACATTAGGTTTTCTACCTTTCCATAGTTCATACGGTGTTTTGTCTATATTTGATCTTATAGACACCCTATTTACAATATAACATGTTGTATTTACAGCTTCAGCCCAAAAGTATTTCGGTAAGTTATTTTCGTTTATCATTGTTCTTGCCATTTCTTGTAGGGTTCTATTTTTTCTTTCTACAACTCCATTTTGTTGTGGAGTTCTAGGTGCTGAGAAATTATGATTGATTCCATATTCATTACAAAATTTATCAACCTCTTTGTTTCTAAACTCCCTACCTTGATCACTTCTAAAATTTGTTACATTATAGCCCTTTTCATTTTGTCATTTCTTACATAAGGTGATTAGCATGTAACAAGCTTCATTTATATTTGCTAGGAACAATACCCAAGTGAATCTTGAATAATCATCCACTATTACAAAAGCATATTGTTTTCCTCCTAGGCTTAAGGTTCTAGTTGGATCAAATAAGTCTAGGTGTAATAGTTTTAGTGGTCTTTTAGTAGATATATACTTTTTCTTTTTAAAGCTTATTTTAACTTGCTTTCCCTTTTGGCATGCATCACACATCTTGTCTTTTATGAATTTGGTATTTGGTAATCCTTTTACAAGATTTTTCTTTGATAATTTGGATAATAGGTCCATAATAGCATGTCTAAATTTCCTATGCCATAGCCAACTTATTTCATTCATGGCTGCTAAACAAGTTACGTTTTGATTCATTAGATTCTCAAGGTTTGTACAATAAACATTATTTATCCTTTGAGCTATAAATAAGATTTTATTTCCTTTGGGATTTTGGATAACACATTTTTTTTCTTAAAAGTTATTTCAAACCCTTTGTCACTCAAATGACTAATGCTTAAAAGATTGTGTTTTAGTCCTTCTACTAATAACACATTATCAATAGTAATAGAAGGTTTTTTACCTATTCTCCAGATGCCAATGATCTTACCTTTGGCATTGTCGCCGAAGGTGACATATCCTCCATCCTTTTGTTTTAGAGAAATAAACTTGGTCTTATCGTCGCTCATGTGTCTTGAACACCCACTGTCCAAGTACCACTTGTCCGTTGACGATGTTGTCCTAAAACATACCTACAATGGAGGATTCATTTGTGTTAGTCTTTGGAACACAAATTCTTCTAACTTTCTTTGTTTTGTTGTTAGTTCCATTATTAACTTTCCATTCTCCTTCTACTTTAACATACTTCTATTTTAGTGGGCAATCAAACATCACGTGACCTTTAGTCTTGCACATATAGTAAGTAGTGTGTTCATGTTTGTTGTTTGAGGAAGTGCTAGCATAGTGCTTGAGCTCCTTGACGAAGTATCCCATGCATAATGTCTTATTATTTTTATTTGTTTTACCATTATATCCTATTCCTTCTTTATTCCCATGTAGCCTTTTCTATCCAATCCTCCTTTCAAAATTATCTTTACCTTTTGTAAAGTTATATATCATTTTTTCTTTATCCTCCACAAATTTCTTAAGTTCATTCACTTCTAAATCCTTTTTATTCAAGTTTTCTTTATGAGTTTTGCCTAACTCTTGAGTTACTTTACTTACTTCCTCCTCTAACTTCTCAATACAAGAGTCTTTTTCTTTTTCAATGGTTTTCAATGATTCAAGTTGCTTCAATAGTTCTTTATTTTGATCCTTCAAAGTTATATTTCTCTTGGAAATTTTTATGAATCTTTTATGTAGGGAGAACAATTCAACTTGTAATTCCTTGTATGAGAGCATACTGTCACATGACTCATCACAAGATTCATTTCAAGATTCTATTGAAGAGTAGTAGGAATTTACCTCTTCATCATTCGCCATGAAGCACATGTTTGCTATCTCTTGTCAGCTTGATTCATTTTCCGTTTTGCTGGAGCTTGAGTCATCCCAAGTGGCCTTCATAGCTTCCTTCTTTTTCTTCTTGTCTTTCTTGAGCAATGGGCAGTACGGTTTGATATGCCCTGGTTTCATACAGTGATAGCATATTGGAGGTTCATTTTTACTTTTATTTTATTTTCTACTTGATTCTCCTTTTTCAATTTTCCTTTTGTTGAACTTTCTAGGAAATCTTTTATTCCTTCTATAAAACTTACCTAGTATCTTAGTGATGAATGCTAATTCATTTTAATCTAAGCACTTGTTTCACTTTCTTATTCACTTGAGCTGTGGCTAGATGCTTTTAGTGCAATAGATTTCTTATGCTTTAGTTCAGGATTTCTTTCTTTTAGAGCCATTTCATAGGTAAGGAGTGAACCTATGAGTTCATCTATGGAAGTGGTCCTAAGGTTTCTTCCTTCAGTAATTGTTGTACCCTTTGGTTCCCATATAAAGGGAAGGCCTCTCAAAATTTTTCTAATCATTTCATAAGTGGTATAAGTTTTTCCTAAGGCACTTAAGGAATTTATTATATGGGTGAATCTTGTGTACATATTTGATATGGTTTGATCTGGATTCATCTTGAATGCTTCATATTCTCTTGTTAACATGTCTATCCTATTGTCCCTAACATCAATAGTTCCTTCATATGTGACTTCTAATTTGTTTCATATTGCTTTAGCCGTTTTACAGGTCATGATCCTATTAAATTCGTTAGCGTCTAAAGCACAATACAAAGCATTTATAGCGCTCGAATATATTTGAAGCATTTTATAATCTGAATCGATCATATCCTTTTTCTCTTTTGGAATATATTTTCCATCTACTATTTTAGTGGGAATAAGGTCTCCATCCATGACTACTTCCCATGCTTTCCAATCCATGTGTTGGAGGTAGATTTGCATTCTCTTTTTCCAAAAGGTGTAATTGTGTCCACAAAAGATTGGTGGATAAGTTTAGGATTGGCCCTCTCTAAAAGGAGCTACTCTTATGTTTACAATTTAGACCTTTTTATAGCTTCTTGTTAGGAATTTACTATAACGAGGCTCTGATACCAATTGAAATTAGGATAGCTTCCCAAGAGGGGGGGGTGAATTGGATTTTCAAACTTATATTTTTTTTTAATACTTTGTTTTATATCAACAATCACAACAAGTAAACACAAAATCAATTCAACTTCAACCAATCAACAAGATAATTAAAATCTTGATCTTTGTATCAATAGCCCTGTAATAAATTGTAAAGCACGCTGAATTTATGTAAACCTTGTGTTATTCCAAACTCACACTTCTTCTTTGTGTTTAGTTTTTAAACAAACTTTCATTAATAAGTTTAGGATGATCAACCAACATAGTCCCTTCTGGTTTTCACAATCAATGCTGATCAAGCCAAAACAAATAATCCTCCGGTCTATTTAACAACCATACACTCAGAATTTAATAATTTAAAGCATACATGCAAATTGTAAGTATTGCTAAAAAAAAGAGTAAGGAAGAGAGAGAGACACAAAGCTTTTACGAGGTTCAGCTTATACCCAGCCTACGTCCTCGCCTTTGGCAAACCACCAAAGGATTCACTAGTTCAGTTCCGTTGATGGGTGGAACAATACGGATTACAATCACTCCTTCCTTTAGGCTAGAGCCTGCCTCTCCAAACGATATTCACTCGTTCGGTCCAACAATCCTACAACATTGAATCGTCTATAAACAAGAACCAAGATAGAGAAAATTTGTGTACAAAAGACACTTTTAGAGCAGTGTAGATTAGTACAATATTCAGCACGAGAGTACTTCAAAGTAAATCAAATATAAAAGGATTGAAACTCAATATTGAATTTAAATAACCAAATATCTTCCAAGTATTGAAAGATTCAGACTTTGAAGGCTTTACTTTGGAGTTTGTATTATCAGAAACTTAGTATTTGAAGTTGGATGAACACAAGAGAGTCTGAGAGCTTTTTGAGAACTTTGATTACTAGAAAATTTCTTGGTGTTTCAAATCTTTGAAGTTTGGGGCTATTTATAGAAGTTTAAAAGTAATTCCTTGCCCCCCAAGTTTCCTTGAAGTAATCCCCAAGTTTTTCAAAAAAATAGTTCCCAAGAAATCCATTTAAAAAATCATCCCGTTAGAATTTTTTAAACAAATGTTCGAGTGACAGTCGCCTGCCACGACCTGGCAATCGCTTGCCATAGTGGAATTTTAAAACAGAGAACACTGGCATTCGCTTGACATGACCACCCAGACGCCTGGCTATGCCTAGGCAGTTGCCTAGCACCCTATTGCCTCTTTGAAAATAATTCATTTAAGTTGGGCAGTCACTTGGCAGAAGTAGGCAGTCGCCTGGCCCTTCTGCTAAAAAAAACTTTTATTTTTAAACCCTTCTTTTCATTGATTTGAAAATCATACTTTAGGGTTTTTACTAAAACTTTAAGTTTCTATGTTTCTTTTGATTTAATAAGAACTTCAATTCAGTTTTATATTTGGAGTTTACTTGAAGTACTTACATACAAACATCCTTAAACTCTATTTCTTTGATCTTCAAGTAAGTCTTTGTTCTTCTTTCATCTTTGAGCTTTTAATCATCTTTCTTTCTTGATCTTTTTGAATCCATAAACTTTATTACCCTTTTGAGCTTTGTCACTACCTTTAAGCTTTGTCTTCTTCCTGAAAAACTTTCACTTGAAATAAACCATATTAAACATATCATGATTTGTTATCGTCAAAAATAAGAATTGTAAGCCTTGTTAGGCCAACATGATTTGCTATCGAAGGAGGGAATTATAGGATAGATCTAGGATATTTAAGCATAGGTAAATATAGAGATCAAGAGACTTGTATAAACCTATGTAGTATTAAAATTGTGGGTTTTATTGTGTTCTTGTTTTATTAATTTTCATACTCTTGTGTTGAATGATGAACAAGAATAGTTTCAAATTGACTATCGAAAGAGGCTTCTAGAAGAATTTGAGATTTGCTAACAAACAGAGAAAATTAATTCCTATTAGCTAGATTAGTAAAGCATAGTGAGAGACTAGGTGAAATCGATTTCCTAGAAGTTTTCTTTTTTATTAATTTGATACCTCGCAAACAGTTCTATTCTCCTTTGAATACTTTCTTGAGTGTGATTTTATTTCAATTTGCACTTACAAAAGAAAAAATCTTATTTTCTTTTCTAAATAAAGTCAAGATTAGTAAAATTTTGGTACTTGGAAAAAGTAAGTCACCAATCCTTGAGGACGATACTCTTCTCATCACTTTATTATAAAACTACGATACTATGCACTTGCAGTTTTGCACTGATCAATTATGCAATAAAAATTTGGATTTTTCATTCAAAGCAGAGAATTTCAATATTGCATTGTGGGTGAAAAAAACACAACCCAAAAAGAATGCTAGCTGGAGGACCATATCAAGAACATAAATGCAAAGAAAGACCTTTAAAAAAAAAAAAAAAACAATCCCAAACTAGAAGAAGAAGAAGAAGAAGAAGAAGAAGAAGAAGAAGAACCTGCTAGCTGAGTGGCGGGAAGCAACAACAGTAGTGGGGAAGCAACGACGACAACGGAAGTAAGCAACGACAGTGGCAACATCGGCCGCGGGGAAGGCTGGAGAGGACACGCACATGTCAGAAGAAGAAATGAGGGATGAGGAAAGAAGGGAGGAGGGAAAGGAGGGGGATTGACCCGGAAAGGGAAAGAAGGGAAAAAGGGAGACTAGGAAAGTAGGGAGATTGGGAATGGAAGGAGATTGGGGAAATCGTGCGGAGAGGCTGATTTTGCTTAGGTTATCAGTGACGGTGTTAAAACTGTCACTATTAGTTACATAAATTGTTTTTTTTTTTTTAAATAAAAAAACTATTAGGGACAAATTTAAAAAATTGTCACTAAATAACATACTAAACAATTTTTCAAAATCGTCACTAATATAGCAAAATAATTTATTTCTATATTTTTAAATTAAAAACATTAGTACTGACGGTTTTCATAAACCATCACCAATAGCCTATTATTAGCGATGAATTTTTAAAACTATCACTAATATAGTTAAATAAATTATTTTTATATTTTCTAAATAAAAAAAACTATTAGTGACGGTTCATAAATTTCATCGCTAATAGTCTATTATTAGTGACGGTTTTAATAAATCATCACTAATAGCCTATAATTAGTGACGAATTTTCCAAATCGTCACTAATATAGTTAACTAAAATTTTTTTTATTTTTTAAATAAATGCACTATTAGTGACAGTTTTCATAAACTATCGCTAATAATAGACTAATAGTGACGAATTATTGGAATCGTCACTAATATAATTAACTAATTTGTTTTTATATTTTTTAAAATAAAGACACTATTAGTGACAGTTTTTATAAACAGTCCCTAATAATAGAATAATAGTGACAAATTTTTAAAATCGTGTCTAATATAGTTACATAACTTATTTTTATATTTTTTTAAATAAAAACACTATTAGTGACGGTTCACAAATTTCGTCGCTAATAGTCTATTATTAGTGGCAGTTTTCATAAACCGTCACTAATAGCCTATTTGTTGACTTTTTTAGTCCGATCCCTATTTTGATGCTAACAAAACACTCGTTTCTTATGTGTGTATTTAGTACTTGAACAGGTCATGTTTCAACTCACACATAAGGACAAGGGATATGGAAGCCAAGAGGAACTTGAAGATTATACATTTGATGCATTCCATGGAAGACAAAAGAGCAAAAGAAGAAGAAGAAGAAGAAGAAGAAGAAGAAGACATATTTGTGTTTATTGTAAATGCATCTAGTTTTCATATCTAGTCTGTAATAATGCATACATCTTGCATGATATGTGTAACAATCCTAAGAATAATGATATTTAAATAATAAAAAAGGAAGGAAAATGGAAACAGTAATAGAAGGAGGCAACCGATTTTGTCGGCAACATCGCATTTTGGAGGTGAAAATTCCAAGAAATTTCTGAGGCCTCGTTGACAAACACAGGGGTTTCGTCAACGAGGGTTCTTCTGGATCTCGTCGATGAGGTCCCGTTTTGTCGACAAGAAGATGCCAAGAGAGGATTTTTTGGTTGTCTAAAATTCATCGACGAGGGTTCAGGTTCGCCGACGAACTTTCTACAGGACTCGTCGACGAGGTGACATGGCTCATCGACGAATCCTGCAATATAAATAGTGCAAAACTTCATATTAATTCAGAAATGCAGCGCCGCTCTCTCTCCTCTCTCTCTCTCTCTTACGGACCCTCTTCTATCTCTATTCGATTTTGGTCCCGTCAGTCGCCAGATCGACGATCTGAGGCCACCACGACCCTCCTGGTGAAGTTATCTTCAAGTCCTCTGGAGTAGATTGTTGGTGGAACGAAGTTGGAATTCATCCCAAATCTAGGGTAAGGTCTTTTATTCGGAATTTGGGTTTCCAGCAGTTATATGAAATGTAATAGATGTAGAAATAGTAATGTTTTGTTTTGGGATTTATGATTTTCAGGGTGTTGAGTAGAGAACCCAACAGGTGTAGGACCCGTTATAGTAGGGGGATTTTAGCAGAAATTAGGTAAGGGAAATATGCTATGCTAGGTAGTTTTAAAATAATTTCCAGTATGAAATGTACATTTTTACTAGGTTATTTTTCACAGCAAGACTTTATACGGTTTGCTAATTATGAATATTATGTAGTAAATTACTGTGTGGCTTAAGAATATAAATATAGTACAGAAGCAAGTTTTACAGTATTTTTAGGGCATGTTTTTATAGAATATACAGCCAGTGGATATATTTTATATTAATTATAGAATACCATGATTATACAATTTTCAGTACCATGATTATACAATTCTTAATACCATGACTTACAGATTATAGTTTAGTTTAGAGATACAGTTGATACAGTTACAGTTTATTTCAGTGACATGGTTAATACAGTTATTTTAGAATCATGGTAATCAGATAGTTATATATAGAAATATATTATATAGTATCAGACCCTGTTGGACCATTACAGTTTACAGAGCACGGTACCATAGCTACAGATATTCAATTCAGAGTGCAACCACCTATTCAGATAATATGTGGTTGTAGGTCGATCGTGCCTAGACGTGGATAGGCTCCCCATCAGATATGGGTTGAGGAGTGGCCGATCTGACTGAGGGAGTATAGTGATTTATCTTGGTTGGCCAGCCAGGATAGATCTCTCCTACGGGCCGCACAACCCTGTCATGAGCGGGTAAATCATGACACACAGTTATCCATAGGGAAGTTTTCAGTTACTGTTCTGTATATACGGATTTACAGAGATAGAAAGTATACTTATTTATATTATAAGTATTTTGATTAGAAGCCTAAAATATAGATATGTTAAGGAACATGGAAAATGGGGGTGGTTTCTGTAGAAACCTAAAATACAGATATGTTAAGCAACATGGAAAATGGGGATGGTTTCTATTATTTATATTGTATTTACAGGTTCAGTTATACATGACTTTATAGCAACATATTTTCATAGTATTGTAACTCATTTGCCACACACTAGCAATAGCATATTTCGTCTTACTAAGCATTGGCTCATCCCAATTACTTTAACATTTTTCAGGTAATCCAGGTAGGCAAGCAGATCAAGTTTGCAGATAGAGGGGCCTCAGTGTTGGCCTGACAATAGTGTGAGTATTTTCTTATAGCTCTAGCTAGTTGAGAGTATTCTAGAAAACAAACATATATGTATATTTTGGGAAACATTTTAGCACTCTAGTATTGTAAATAATTATATATGGTTATGTTCATTTGATTTTCGCTTCTCGCTGCTTAGGTTGATAGTTGGGTTTAATTCAGTTTGGTATCAGAGCATTATAAATGTTATAGTAAAAAAAAACCAGTTAAATAGCAGGTCATTACAATTTGGTATCAAAGCCTAGGTTGTTAGGTTCTATAGATTTTAGAGTGCAGCAGAAGTAATACCAGAGTATAAGAAAGGATTTGAGATTTGTTATGTGATCTGGGTACAAGATTACCGTGGTGGTTTCTGTGTTTTTCCTGGGGTGATGATTTCCAAAAAACCATAGTAAACTATTGTCGGGTCGTGTATCTAGGTGACAGAACTGGGTATTGGGTAAGGTTAGGGAAGGTAATTAATTTTCAATTGGTATAGGATAGGTTTGTATAGGAGATAAGGTGCATAAGTTGGCTTTTTGTTTCAGGATGGAGCCAGGAAGCAGTGGTACGAATGTTGGGGAGGATAGGCCAGGACCTTCCAGCATAGGTGGAGGAGATACAGATTCGATACTGCGCAGTGTAACTCAGCAAGTGATGGCTGAGATGGCTAGGAGCTCTGAGGAGCGTGGCTGTTCAATCGAGCAGTTTACGCAGATGATGCCCCCATCCTTTGCTAGAAGAGATGACCCGATTGTAGCTGAAAATTGGGTCCAGGACATTGAAGAGACGTTGGCAGTGCTTCTCTGTTCGGATAAGCAGAAGGTAGTGTTTGCAGCATTTAAGTTGACAGGGGAGGAGAAGTGCTAGTGGAGGTTAGCGCGATTGATAAAGGAGCAAAGGCCGGTTCCAGTACCGATGATGTAGGACAGATTCAAAGAGTTGTTCTCCGAGCGGTATTTTCCTGCTATCGTTTGGAGTGCGAAGGCAGCAGAGTTTATGCATCTGGTATAGGGGAAGATGACTGTATCCCAGTACGTAGCTCGGTTTATCGAGTTGTCACATTTTGCTCCACATATAGCACCTAATGAAGAGAAGAAGGCAAGGAAGTTTGAAGAAGGGTCGAGGCAGAACTTGTTTAAGCAGGTGATTACTTTCAGGGCTCAAACATTTACGAAGATTGTAGACAGAGCTGCGATCATTGAGAGTGGTATTCAGAGGGATATAGTGGCTTAGAGTCAGAGGAAGAGGCCACTGCCTCAAGGCTTTCAGGATGGCTCCAGTAGGGGTCCATGGAGATGAGGTCATGATAGAAGAGATCAGAGACAGATGACAGGACCTCGTGGGAATCAGGGTACGCCGACTTACCCGGTATATCAAACATATAGGAGACATCATTTGGGGGAGTGCCGGTAGGAAGAGGTCTATGTTATCGCTGTGGGAGACCTAGCCACAAGGTACGTGAATGCCCAGGTCAGCTAGACCAGGTCCCAGCTCCCAAGCCTTATCGGGGAGGATATCAAGCGCCTCATGGTGGCCAGCAGAGGAATGTGGCCCCGGCGAGGATTTACGCGCTGACACCGGGTGATGCAAAGGCTCCTACGGATGTGGTGACAGGTACATTTACTATTTTATCACATTCCGTTATTATTTTATTTGATTCAGGTACCACTCATTCCTTCATCTCTACATCTTATGTTAAATTATCTAAGAGTGAGACCCAGTCATTAGATATAGCGCTGTCAGTAGCTACACCATCAGAATCATTAATCAAATGTCAGAGGGTACTTAGGGGCTATCCGATAGAAATTCGGGGGAAAGTGTTACCAATTGTATTTGATATTTGTGGATTTGATATAATACTGGGTATAGGCTGGTTGGTTTCCAATCACGCTAGTATTGATTGTCGTCAGAAAAAGGTAATTTTTAGACCCCCTGGTACGCAGGAATTTCGATTCGTTAGGTCACGAGTACGTGCTCCAACGCAGCTCGTGTTAGCCGTGCAGGCGAGTAGATTACTCCTGGACGGAGGTCAGGGGTTTATAGAGTTTGTGAAAGAAGTACCCGAAAATGAAATGAAGATTGACAGCACCCCAGTGGTATGAGAATTTCCAGATGCTTTCCTAGAGGAGTTACCTGGGTTGCCTCCCGTGCGCGAGGTGGATTTTCCTATAGATTTCCTATACTAAAAGTTCTATGGAGAAACCACGTGATTGAGGAGGCTTCATAGGAGCTTGAAGATGAAATCAGACGGAAATATCCCCACTTGTTTGATGAAGTATAGTATTGATGTATATGCTAGGATGGTAATTTTATTTTGTTGAGTCTAGTGTAATTGTAATGTAGAGCATATGTTAGGTAGTATTTTGGTTTTGGGGAAAATTTTCTTTTATACTTGTAATCTCCCAGAATTACCCATGTAACCACGGTATTCCTCCGCCATAAGTGAGGGCAGGTAATAAAATAAGTAGACTGTTTTGCTTTAGGGATGATGAATTATATGAATAGTAAATTTCGAGGACGAATTTTTATAAAGATGGGAGAATGTAACGACCCGACGAATAATTATATTTAAATAATAAAGAGGAAGGAAAATGGAAACAGTAAAAGAAGTTCGCGTTCCTCGATGAGATCGCATTTTGCAGGTGAAAATTCCAAGAAATTTCCCAGGCTTTGTCAACGAACACAGGGTTTTCGTTGACGAGGTTTCTTCAGGATCTCGTCGACGAGGTCCTGTCTCGTCGACGAGAAGATACCAAGAAAGGATTTTTGGGATGTCTGAAATTCGTCGATGAGGGTGAAGGTTCATCGACGAACATTCTATAGGACTCGTCGACAAGGTGATGTGACTCGTCGACGAATCCCGCAGTATAAATAGTGCAAAACTTCAGATTAATTCATAAATGCAGCGCTGCTCTCTCTCCCCCCTCTCTCTCCTATGGCCCCTCTTCTATCTCTCTTCGATTTCGGTCCTATCAATCGCTGGATCGATGATCTGAGGCCACCACGACGCTCCTGGCGGAGTTCTCTTCAAGTTTGCCGGAGCAGATCGTTGGTGGAACGAAGTTGGAATTCATCCCAAATCTAGAGTAAGGTATTTTATTCAGAATTTGGGTTTCCAGTAGTTGTACGAAATGTAATAGATGTAGAAATAGTAATGTTTTGTTTTGGGATTTATGATTTTTAGCATGTTGAGTGGAGAACCCTGCGGGTGTAGGACCCGTTACAGTAGGGGGATTTTAGCAGAAATCAGATAAGGGAAATATGCTATGGTAGGTAGTTTTAAAATAATTTTCAATATGAAATGTATATTTTTACCAGGTTATTTTTAATAGCAGGACTTTATACAGTTTGTTAATTATGAATATCATGTAGTAAATAACTGTGTGGTTTGAGAATATAAATATAGTACAGAACCAAGTTTTACAGTATTTTCAGGATATATTTTTACAGAATATACAACTAATGGATATGTTTTATAGTAATTATAGAATACCATGATTATACAGTTTTGAGTACTAAGATTATACAGTTTTCAATACCATGCTTATACAGTTCTCAGTACCATGACTTATAGATTATGGTTCAGTTTAGAGATACAGTTGACACAGTTACAGTTTATTTCAATGTCATGGTTAATACAGTTATTTCAGAATCATGGTAAATCAGATAGTTATATATAGAAATATATTATATAGTATCAAACCCTATTGGACCATTACAGTTTACAGAGCACGGTACCGTAGCTATAGATATTCAATTTAGAGTGCAACCACCTATTCAGATAATACGTGGTATTAGGTCAATCATGCCCAGATGTGGACAGGCTCCCCATCAGATATGGGTTGAGGAGTGGCCCATCTGACTGAGGGAGTATAGTGATTTATCCTAGTCGGCCAACTAAGATAGATCTCGCCTACGGACCGCACAACGCTGTCATAAGGGGGTAATTCATGACACACAATTATCCATAGGGAAGTTTAGAGTTACTATTATGTATATATGGATTTACAGAGATTGAAAGTATACTTATTTATATTAGAAGTATTTTGAGTAGAAACCTAAAATACAGATATGTTAAGCAACATGGAAAATGGGGATGGTTTCTATTATTTGTACTGTATTTACAGGTTCAGTTATACATGAGTTTATAGCAACATATTTTCATAATATTGTAACTCATTTGCCACACACTAGCAATAGCATATTTCGTCTTACTGAGCATTGGCTCATCCCAGTTACTTTAACATTTTTCAGGTGATCCAGGTAGGTGAGCAGATCAGGCTTGCAGATAGAGGGGCCTCAGTATTGGCCTGGCAGTAGTGTAAGTATTTTTGGGAGTATTTTTGTATAGCTCTAGCTAGTTGAGAGTATTCTAGAAAACAGACATATATGTATATTTTGGGAAACATTTTAGCACTCTAATATTGTAAATAATTATATATGGCTATGTTCATTTGATTTCTGTTTCTCGTTGCTTGGGTCTATAGCATTATAAATGTTATAGTATTAAATACAAAAAAAGAAAAAAAAAAAAAAAAAACTCAGTTAAATAGCAGGTTGTTACAATATGAATTGCTAAAACTCAGTAATGACCATAGACTAACGGTAGGGAATCAAAGGCCATAGACAAGCCTTAGGACACAGTTGTAATTTTAGCAAGCTCGGGAGACCGAACCATCCCTGTTCAAACTTGCTAGTCGATTGAACTAGGTCAGTAGTCAAACTTTGACTTGGCTCGGTCAACCGACCGTTTTTGAATGTTGTGTCCTCAGTCGACTGACCTTGGGACTTCGCTTTCTTACCCTCCTCAACAGACTGACCTCCACGGTTTAAACCTGGCCACCTGACCGAGCTTGTCCATTTAGCAAACCGGTCTTAAGTTCAGGCGACTGAATCTACGAAGGTTTGGAAAATCTCCTCAGTCAACTGACCGACCCAGTTTTTGATCAACAGAACTGTGTTTTTTAATTCAAATCTTCTGTATGTGTTTGGCTGACCGGCCCTAAGCACCAGTCAACCAAACCTCTCCGATTCTGGTTATTTTTCAGTGCTAATCACGAATAAATTTTAATTAAACAAATTGGAAAATACCGAGCTTGTCCCCAATGGTTAGATTTTTGGGAAACTCTATAAATACCCCTTTCATTGGCAAAAATAGCAACTTTGATTAATTTCAAAATCCTCTCAAATTTTTTTAATCAAAGCTCCCCCACATCATTTTTATTGCAAAAATTTCTTTGGGGCATATTTTTTAAACACTCTCTCCATCTCTATTTCACTTATCCATTTTCTTGTAACATCATTTTTGAAAGGGAGCAAATTTTTTAGGGCATTTATATCATCAAAAGCATTTTACTATCATTAATTCCTTCAATGTTTTAAAATCAATCTTGAGTGTAAATCTTGGTTTCTCCTGATTATTTTCTTCATAAATATTTTTGGAGAAACTCATTTTTAGCTTGTGAATACTTTTGCATACTATTTTCATACATACTCTTTTGTATAAAAACTTTTTGGAAGCAAAACCCTAGGTTCTCTGGTTATTCTTTGAAAAATATTTTTGGGAGAATATTTTTATTAGGGTCCAAATCTTTGAGGTATTTATTTTATACATCTTTCTTCAAAGTTTGAAAATATCATTTTGAGAAAAACACTTTTACTCTACTAAGCCTATTTCATATCATATTAGAGTGCATAGTAGAGCTTTTATGTGTACATATATGCTTTTTTTTTTAGAAGCATTTTAATGTACAAAAATATTTTTATTGTAACAGTAATTGGGTTCAACCCATTAATTGAACTTGGGAGAATCTACCACGTAAGGGAGACCGGTTGGGTTTAGCCCATAATTGAACTGGGGAGTCTCTTCCCCGTAAGGGAGATCAGTTTTGCTCAGTCTGCAGGTAATTGAGTTGGGGTATTCCTCGCCCCATAAGGAGAGATTATATGGTTAGACTCAGCCCTGTAATTGAGCTGGGGTGATTACGCGCTTAAATTGCGTAATTAGGTGCTTTAATTCATGCATTGGGAATCCTAATTTGTATTTAAATGCCTAATTACTCTCAATATTTTAACATTATGTTCTATTTATAATATTTGAGTTTTATTAAGTAATTTATGAAATTTTGGTATTTTTTCTTGTAGGGCAACTATCGGAAGCCAAAAACCGACGACACTTTTTAATCTATACGTAACTCTCTCATCCAACCTCTGATTTAGATGATTCAGGATTCCATAGAAAGATAAGAAAATGTTCTACAACTTTCATGTTTTACATTTTGTGAAATAATGGATGCATAAAGATCGAAATCAGACTTGAAGTTAGCATATGCCGTTTTATGGATTATTTCAACAATTCTTCGTAATCTTGGCGTAACTTTCTCATCCGAGCTCCGAAGGAGACGATTCAAAATTCTACAAAATCTGAAAAAGAGCTCTACATCTTTTTTGTTTTAAGATTTAAGAGTTACGAGCTGTAAGAGGGTCGAAAGTGGGCTTGAAAGAGGAGGGCAGTTCGTGTACCTTTGAAAAAAAGAAAAAAGAAAATGAAAAAAGAAAAAAATGTGACCCGGCCATGCAGCCGGGTCATCTCAGAAGGGTGAGGTGCTGGGTGCATAGAAAGGAAAGACAAAAGAATGGAAAGACAAAAGAAAGGAAAGAAAAGCAAAGAAAGGAAAGACAAGGAAAGGGATGAAAAAAGTCAAAGGGGAGGGTTTCTTTGGAGAGAGCCGGGTGCAAGAAGAGAGGAGGGGGGGCAGCGTGCGTTGCAAGAAGAGAGGGAGGCCACATCTTATAGAAAGAAAGAATTGATTTTTCTTGGTTAGACACACAAGGGAGGCAAAACCACAGAAAATTTATTCGAAAAATTATTTTTTGGGAGCTTTCTTGTGGTTTTCTTTTGGGGGTGCTGCGAAGATATACACACAACCAGCAAAGAAGAGTTGGAAGCATGCAAAAATAATATCTTTTCAGAATCGAAATGCGGCGAACAACGGCGGTGTTCGGGGTGTTCGTGACGCGCTACGGCGGTGCGGCGAGTGTTGATCTTTCCCGTACGCTCCAAATTGAAGAAAATATGGTGAAATCTATTATGTTGGATTTAATTTTCAGAATGAACTAAATTTTTGAATTCTAGGAAAACGATGTAGCTAGTTTCGAACTATGCTTGCTCTTTGATGCTAATCTGAAGTAATTTTCATTAATGTTTGTTTGAGTTATTCTGTGCCTAATGCTTTTAATTAACTGACCATTAATTAAATGATTTTAGTCTTGTGATTTGCTACGGAAATGGGGGATTATAGGATAGATCTTGGATAATTCAGCGTAGGTAAATATAGGGATCGAAAGACTTGTATGAACCTATATAGCATTAAAAATCGAGGGTCTTACTGCGTTCTTGCGTTATTAATTTACATACTTTTATATTAAATAATAAAAAAGAATAGGTTCTGATTGACTATCGAAAGAGGCTTTTGGAAAAATTGGCGATTTGCTAACAAACAGAGAAAACGAAGTTGAATTAGCTAAATGAGTAAAGCACAGTGAGAAATTAGGTGAAATCGGTTTCCTAGAAGTTTTCACCATCATCAATTTGACACGCGGTATCCAGTTTTAAATTCTCCTGAATACTTTATTTAAAGTAGTTTTGTTTAAATTTTGCAGTCTAAAATTATTAATTTTTCTACATAAAATGAAGGTTAGTAAAATTTCGGTACTTGGTAAAATTAAGACATCAATCCTTGAGGACGATAGTCTACACATCATTATATTATAAAACTACGATACTGTGCACTTGCAGTTTGCACCGGTCAAGTTTTTGGCGCCGTTGCCGGGGATTAAGTTTATCTTATTTTTGCCAATATTGATACAAAGTAATCTTGGTTTTAATTTAGAATTCTCTTTTTATATTTTTATTTATTTATTTTCTTTATTTTATTTTATTATTGTTTTTTTGTATTTCTGGTGTGTTTTTCTTTATGTTGGATGCGTAGGGCTAGAACACGTGACATTATTCCTTTTGATCCGGAGATTGAAAGAACGCTCAGAGCACTAAGGAAAAAGAGGGTATTAGCCATGGAGAATGGACAAGATAATGCGCAGCCACGCGCCTTGAAGGATTATGTGTGACTAGTTGTGAATGACAATTATTCGGGTATCAGACGCCAGCCCATTAATGCCAACAATTTTGAGCTTAAACCCGCATTAATCAGCATGGTGCAGCAGGCCCAATTCAGTGGATCGCCACTTGATGATCCCAATATCCATCTGGCGATGTTTTTTGAGATTTGTGATACTGTGAAGATCCATGGTGTTATTGAAGACACCATTAGACTGAGATTATTCCCTTTCTCTTTGAGGGACAAAGCAAGAGGTTGGCTACAGTCGCTACAACCTAAGAGTATTACTAGTTGGCAGGACATGGCAGAAAAATTTCTAGCTCAACTCAGGAGTGAGATTGGTCAATTCAAGCAACATGAGTTTGAATCACTCTATGAAGCATGGGAAAGGTATAAAGATTTGATTCGACGCTGCCCACAACATGGATTGCCGGATTGGTTGCAAATTCAGATGTTCTATAATGGGTTAAATAGGCAAACGTGGACTTTAGTTGATGCTGCATCTGGGGGAACTTTGATGTCAAAGACACCTGAGGGTGCTACTGCTCTTTTGGAAGAAATGGCCTCAAATAACTATCAATGGCCACCTGAAAGAACTATAGCTAAGAAAGTTGCTAGAATTCATGAATTGGAGCCGTTTGCTACACTTTCAGCTCAAGGCGCTTCTCTATCCCATCAAATTTTAGCTTTGACAACCCAGAGGATACCACAAGATGTAGAATAAGCTACAAGTAGGACAGATTCGAGTATTGGAGCGAGTCAAGAACAGGTTCAATACATCAATAATCGGAACTACAATTATCGTGGTGATCCTTTGCCACAATATTACCATTCAGGGCTTCGAAATCATGAGAATTTGTCTTATGGAAATACAAGGAATGTGTTGCAACCTCCTGCAGGATTTGAGAGTCATCAAGGTGAGAAGAAGATGTCACTTGAGGATGCCATGATATCTTTTGTTGAGGAGACAAAAGCAAGGTTTAAAAAGACAGATGCACGACTAGACAACATTGAGACTCATTGCAACAATACGGGAGCCACTACAAAGAACCTTGAAATGCAAATTGGGCAACTGGCCACGACTATAAATACCCAATAGAGAGGAACTTTTCCTAGCAACACAGAAGTGAATCCTAAGGAACAATGCAATGTCATCACACTTAGGAGTGGAAGATAAATTGAGAAATCACCAGCAAAGGAAACCATGTCCACACCTACACCTGAAAAGAATGACCGAAGCAAGAATAAAGGGGAAGAAGAGGAGATTGTGGATGACACACCAAGAGAGACGGACACGCTTCCAGCAATTTCATTTCCTGACAATCCTCCTATTCTCTCTACTCCACTTCCTTATCCTCAACGCTTTCAAAAGCAAAAATTAGATAAGCAATTTTCTAAATTTTTGGATATTTTTAAGAAAATTCACATAAATATTCCTTTTGCAGATGCCTTGGAACAAACGCCAAACTATGTCAAATTCCTGAAGGAGATCATTTCAAAGAAAAGAAGGTTGGAGGAGTTCGAAACAGTGAAGCTTACCGAGGAGTGTAGTGCTATTCTTCAAAAGAAATTGCCTCAAAAATTAAAAGATCCAGGGAGTTTTACTTTGCCTTACACTATTGGAAATTTATTTTTTGATAAAGTTTTATGTGATCTTAGTGCTAGTATTAATCTTATGCCACTTTCTGTTTGCAGGAAATTGGGACTTGGAGAGATGAAACAAACAACCATTTCGTTGCAACTAGCAGACCGATCCATCAAGTATCCACGTGGAATCATAGAAGATGTATTGGTAAAAGTGGATAAATTTATTTTTCCTGCTGATTTTGTGGTGTTAGATATGAAGGGAGACCAAGAAGTCCCGCTAATTCTTGGCCGACCATTCTTGGCCACTGGAAAGGCTTTAATTGATGTTCAAAAGGGTGAGTTAACATTGAGAGTGGATAAGGAAGAGGTTATGTTCAACATCTACCAAGACATGAGATTCTCAGAAGATCCAAGCACTTCTTTTCAAGTAGATGTCATTCAGCAAGGTGTAGAAAAAGTCTTTCAAAAAGATGTACAAGCTGATCACCTAGAATGATCCTTGTAGCAAATTACAACATAGCAGCATGTGGGGAGGCTAGAACCTATGGTAGCAAAGACGGATTCTGTAATCTCTAAAGAAAAGATGTAGCAACCTATATCTCTAAAGTTGAAACAATTCCCTAAGCATCTTCGCTATGCATTCTCGGGTGATGCGTATGAAAATGCAAAAATCTACAAAGAGCAGACAAAGAAGTGGCATGAAAAACATATTATCAGGCGTGAGTTTGTTCTAGGACAACAAGTTCAACTATTCAACTCAAGATTAAGACTCTTCCTAGGGAATATATTCAGAGTTAATGGTCAGAGATTGAAGCACTATTATGGAGAACAAATGGAGAGGAACTGTGCATTTATTCCTCTTAGAGATCCTAGTTGATGAAGATTGAAAAGTCTAGCTGGAGACGTTAAAACAAGCGCTTATGGGAGGCAACCCAAAGAGTTTTTCTTTTGTTTATTTCTTTTATCTTTATTACTTTATTAATTTATCTATGCACTTTTGAATAAATTAGATTTTTGATGCAGATTTATTTGCCACGAGTACAGAGCTGAAAACTTAATTCCTTTACGGATTCACCAATAAGTCAGGGAAGTTTCTTTCTTTTCTTCAATCTTTCTCATTTTTGAATAAAATTGAAAAAAAAAAATGTGTGAATATGGATGATTAGGCCATGCATGACACTACTTATACCCTTTATATACTTGCATATAACCTAGGAGTACACACAGGGTCATTTATGTGTAGTTTCTATATATATGGCTAAACTAGGAATCGTAACTCATTGAAAGTTGATTGGTAGTGCAATTGTGTTAATCTGGCTATATAAACTCTTGTATCTACATGGTATCTCTTGAGGCTAAAAAAAAGAAATAAACGTTCACGTGACTTGTAGCACTTAGGGTTCCTTGTGAACACTGAGAGAGCGCCCGTGGAGACTTTAACACCTTGTGAGGTACTGTTGAGCCATTTATCGCTCTTTTGAGTTTTGACGTCAACTCAGAGTTCATGAAACTCAACTTTTCCTATTTTTTCTGGATACTCTTTGTACACTAGTCTTGGTTTTTGAATTGCTAACCTAGAGGTGACATCTAGTGGGGAGATAAAAACTTAGGTCTTGTAGCCTACTCAAGATGTGAAGGCCGAACCACCCCTAGAAATAGACTTATTTCATGGACTCTTGTTCGAGCTTAATGCACATGGATGGTATGAAAATAATAAAAGAAGTGTTATGATTGTCCTAATTGATCATGAAAAGAAAGAAATTGAAAAATGAGCAGAAGAAAGAAAAAGAGAAAGAAATACCCTAGAAGAGGTGAAAGATTAATACCTGCTCCACACAACTACAACAAAAGTCAAGGACAAGATGCATGTTATCCACATATGAAGACTCTTCACCCACCTAATGCCTCAGATGTATTCACGCCTAATTTGTGAATAAGTTGATCTAGGGTGGTCTCGGTTGGACATGGCGAGTAGGTGAGAAGATACTAGGGTGAAGGACCCGACACCTCCTAAATAGGCTTGATCCTTTTCAGACTAGTTCACTCCATACATTTTGCATTTGTTCCTTGCAGTATGTGGGATGTTTGATCATGACACTCCTCCTCACATACGATGAGTGAACCCATCCTTTTTGAGTGTTTTTTAGGGTATACCAGTTAAGCCGAGTCAAAGCGACAGTTCTTTAGGTGTCCACGGATATCCTGGGTGTAACGAGTCACACACATTACACGTGCTTTAAGATTTTGCCTATTTATACTTGAATTTATATGGCTACATTAACTTTGAATTGTGCTCGCTGGTTAATTTTACATGAGTTTACTGTTCTTAATGTCTATATAATGATGAGATTTGCATGAATGACTTACTTCGGAGTTGCGTGAATTGGGTATGAATGAGTTTGTGTGTAATTTGGTGATATTCCTATATGTGAAAGGGTATGGTTGTGTTGCCTATGTATTCAATCATTGAAATTGGTATGAAACCACCCTGAATTGCATTCATGTTATTTGCTAGGGACTAACAAAACTTTAGTTGGGGGTGTGATTACGCGCTTAAATTGCGTAATTAGGTGCTTTAATTCATGCATTGGGAATCCTATTTTGTATTTAAATGCCTAATTACTCTCAATATTTTAACATTATGTTCTATTTATAATATTTGAGTTTTATTAAGTAATTTATGAAATTTTGGTATTTTTTCTTGTAGGGCAACTACGGAAGCCAAAAACCGACGACACTTTTTAATCTGTACGTAACTCTCTCATCCAACCTCTGATTTAGATGATATAGGACGCCATAGAAATATAAGAAAATGTTCTACAATTTTCATGTTTTGCATTTTGCCAAATAATGGATGCATCAAGATCAAAATCAGACTTGAAGTTAACATACGCCGTTTTATGGATTATTTCAACAATTCTTCGTAATCTTGGCGTAACTTTCTCATCCGAGCTCCGATTGAGAAAATTCAAAATTTTGGGAAAAGCTGAAAAAGAACTCTACATATTTTGTGTTTTAAGATTTGAGAGTTACGAGCTTAAAGAGGGTCAAAATTGGGCTTGAAACAGGAGGGCAGTTCGTGTACCTTTGAAAAAAAGAAAAAAGAAAATAAAAAAATAAAAAAATGAGATGTGACCCGGCCATGCAGCCGGGTCATCTCAAAAGGGTGAGGTGCTGGGTGCATAGAAAGGAAAGACAAAAAAAATGGAAAGACAAAAGAATGGAAAGAAAAGCAAAGAAAGGAAAGACAAAGAAAGGGATGAAAAAAGTCAAAGGGGAGGGTTTCTTTGGAGAGAGCCAGGTGCAAGAAGAGAGGAGGGGGGGCAGCGTGCGCTGCAAGACAAGGGGGAGGCCGCATCTTACAGAAAGAAAGAATTGATTTTTCTTGGTTAAACACACAAGGGAGGCGAAACCACAGAAAATTTATTAGAAAAATTATTTTTTGGGAGCTTTCTTGTGGTTTTCTTTTGGGGGTGCTGCGAAGATATACACACAACCAGCAAAGAAGAGTTGGAAGCACGTAAAAATAATATCTTTTCAGAATCGAAAGGCGGCGAACAACGGCGGTGTTCGGGGTGCTCGTGACGCGCGACGGCGGTGCGGCGAGTGTTGATCTTTCCCGTACGCTCCAAATTGAAGAAAATATGGTGAAATCTGTTATGTTGGATTTAATTTTCGAAATGAACTAAATTTTTGAATTCTAGGAAAACGATGTAGTTAGTTTCGAACTATACTTGCTCTTTGATGCTAATCTGAAGTAATTTTCATTAATGTTTGTTTGAGTTATTCTGTGCCTAATGCTTTTAATTAACTGGCCATTAATTAAATGATTTTAGTCTTGTGATTTGCTACCGAAAGGGGGGATTATAGGATAGATCTTGGATAATTCAACGTAGGTAAATATAGAGATCGAAAGACTTGTATGAACCTACGTAGCATTAAAAATCGAGGGTCTTACTGCGTTCTTGCGTTATTAATTTGCACACTCTTATGTTAAATAATAAAAAAGAATAGGTTCTGATTGACTATCGAAAGAGGCTTTTGGAAAAATTGGCGATTTGCTAACAAACAGAGAAAACGAAGTTGAATTAGCTAAATGAGTAAAGCATAGTGAGAAACTAGGTGAAATCGGTTTCCTAGAAGTTTTTACCATCATCAATTTGACACGCGGTATCCAGTTTTAAATTCTCTTGAATAGTTTATTTAAAGTAGTTTTGTTTAAATTTTGCAGTCTAAAATTATTAATTTTTATAAATAAAATCAAGGTTAGTAAAATTTCGGTACTTGGTAAAATTAAGACATTAATCCCTGAGAACGATACTCTACACATCATTATATTATAAAACTACAATACTGTACACTTGCAGTTTACACTGGTCCTGGGGTTTACCTTGCCCCGTAAGGAAAGGTTATAAATGGCTTCTGCTCCGCTCATTTAAGTGAGCAGTGATAGTGGAATCCTTGGGAAGTATGCCCAAGGAGGGGACGTAGGCTGGTTTGTCTCTCTCCTTATCTCATTTAGTTTTTGCACCTTAATTTCCATATGTATATGCTTGTTCATTTACAGTTATAATTATTTGCATACATACATTTGAATTAAATGAGATATGTTGCATGTGTATGTATGGACTCATGGCTTAATCACTTTACATACATGCTTTAATTAAAATGTGATATGATGTGGTTTCAATATGCTAATATATATTCAATCTATTGTGAATGTCATAGTGGTTTTAAATATTAGCATACTTGATTCATTGGGGGAATTGTGAATGCTTAGATAAACCCTAGGTTGTGTAATACTAGCTGCGATTTGGATTGAACTTAGGAGAAATTTTTAATACCCAATTCACCCCCCTCTTGGGATCACACCAATTCCAACAATATTATTATTGTCGAATTTTCCAAACCGTTACTAATATAGTTAACTAAATTATTTTTATATTTTTTAAATAAAAACACTATTAGTGATGGTTTTTATAAATCGTCACTAATAATAGACTAATAGCAACGAATTTTTGAAATCATCACTAATATAGTTAACTAATTTGTTTTTATATATATATTTTTTTAAAAAGACACTATTAATGACAATTTTCATAAACCGTCATTTATAATAGAATAATAGTGATGAATTTTTAAAACCATCACTAATATAGTTAAATAAATTATTTTTATATTTTTTAAATATAAACACTATCAGAGACGGTTCACAAATTTCGTCGCTAACAGTCTGTTATTAGCGATGGTTTTCATATACCGTCACTAATAGCCTATTATTAGTGACGAATTTTCCAAACTGTCACTAATATAGTTAACTAAATTATTTTTATATTTTTTTAAAATAAAAACACTATTAGTGACGGTTTTCATAAACCGTCACTAATAATAGACTAATAGCGAAGAATTTTTAGAACTGTCACTAATATATTTAAATAAATTTCTTTTATTTTTTTAAATAAAGAAAACTATTAGTGACGGTTTTATAAGCCGTCAATAATACTAGACTATTAGTAACGATTTCCATAAACTATCACTAATAGCATACTATTAGTGACGGTTTAAAAAAATCGTCACTAATTTTTTTGAGTTTTTCTACTAGTACAATACTTTTAGTGACGATTTATTAATCATCACTAATAAGTGCCTTCACATTGAAATCGTTACTGATACCCCAAGAATCATCGCTAATATTTTCTAAGGATAGTTTCCGCTCGAAAAGTGGTTTCCCACTATGGTTTGCGCGAGAAAATTGGTTTTTAGTAACGGAAGTATTAGTGAGAATCATCACTAATAGGGCACTTTTAGTGACGAAATTCAAACTGTCACTAATACTTCCGTCACTAAAAACCAATTTTCTTGTAGTCTAATTTGATTCCTACTTTTCCAATTTAACTCTATAGTAATATGCCTTATGTTTACACATGATTTTAAACTTCAAAATGCACTACAGTTGGAAGAGAAATACTATAGAATAAATCAAATAAAATCTTTAACTATCTTCTCTCAATCTCTTCAACTTTCCTCAGACTCATTGGCTTTGATCCTATAAAACAAAATTTAATCACAAAATCATTAGTACTAGGTAGGTAGATAGGTCAGCTGACCACCTACAAAAGCCAATCAACAGTCGATTTGTAGCCAATAGCTGCTTTTAAATTGTGAAGCCTTTAAATTATTAATATAGCCTTATGCATGGCAAGCTAAGGCATTGCATTCAAGTTGCTTAATTTCACATGCACGGCCAAGAGCACAAGTATGCAGATCCTTCTTCTTGTGCCCTGCAATCATCACCTCCCATCCCCTCCCTAGCTGATCGTTATTTATGTTCAGGCTCTTATCTGGAAATTTCAATTTTTCATAAAAGAAAGTATCATAAAAGCAAATGTAATATTACATATTGCTAAAATTTGTTAATTGTTAAAAAAATATTTAACTTTAACAAATGATGAAATGTTACCTCTAATATTTTCTTGTGATGAATAACAAAACTCTATCAATGTTTTATGTGTTAAGATTATTAAAATTGAAATCGCTTTAAATAAGATTATTTTTACACTTATAAGATACTGATATTTTGCATTAGTGATCGTAGAATCTATTTTCTAGATGTATAATTTTCCATTCATCCTCTAATAAATGGACAATGTAAGATCCAAATTTCATATTCTCAAATACAAAAATAAGAAATTTAAGTAAACAAATTGTTGGCGTGATCGCAGCTTGATTGTATGATTGAATTGTGACATGATTGTAATAGAAAATTTTGGATAGATAAATATTATAATACATATTCATTCATCTTGTACAAGAAAAGGTGAAGAAGAAATATACAAAATTTTATTTTTCATTTTTTATCAAGGTTCCAACCCTGGACCTAGCTTTTTCCCAAACCCTACCCGTGCCTTCTCAACCGCCATCGTCTAGAAGTGCCCGTTGCCTTCACTGATTACTGACCGGCATTGTCTTGCCCCTTAAAAATAAAAAATAAAAAATCATAGCCCTTGATGGGCACCATCCGGAGCGTTCATCGGCGTCAGTGACGTTCCAGAGGAAGACCAACACCTCCTTCCCCATCCCGACGCCCGCCGGAACTCGTCCACGACTGTCTTCCGCCAAAATGCATCTACGCGAGCGCCTGTAAGAGATGGCTTTTGGGGTTGAATCTGGCAGTGGGTCGGCCCCAAATCTGATACTTCCTCCGGCGGCGCGGCGAAGAACTCTGGGATTTTTCTCAATGCTGGCGTCAACCATCCCCTTGACTGTAGTGGATGCTTTGCTAGCTCTCTCGGTATCTGACTACTGATGCTATTATTTCCAAGTTGCATAACAGCCAACCTTGTCAGAAGGCCAAATTCAGGTGGGATTTTGCCTGCGAGGGCTTTACTCGTGAGGGATATCCATTCAAGGTTACACTGCTCTTGAACAAATCAATTGGAATTTCACCACTAAGAAAGTAATTATTGAGAATAAGATCCTTCAGGTTCTTGCAGTTCCCCATCTCTGCAGGTTTGCAGGTTCTTTTTTTTGGTGAGCTTGAAATCCAAGAACTGTTTTATCCGGTTTTTTGGCTTTCTCAATGGAGGACACTGGTGATCTCGGCACCTCTAGTAGTGCTTTATTTAATTCTCGTCAAAATGTTGATAGTAATATTTGGATACTTGACTCCAGGGCTACTAATCACATGACGCTTGATCTCAATGATTTCTCACACTTCTCCACCGCGACGCACAAATATTGCAAATGCCAATTGAGTTGTTTCTTCGGTCACCGGACCTGACACGGTGACTTTGTCACCTTCTCTCACATTATCTAACACTTTATTGGTTCTCTCTCTGTCTCATAAGTTACTTTTTGTTAGCCAAGTAACAATAGACTTAAATTGTGTTGTGTTGATTTATTCTACTTTTTGTCTTCTTTAGGATATTCTCATAAAGGAGATCATTGGGCGTGGTACTAAGAGGGGGAGGGATTATACTACATGGATGATTTCAGTGTGGGTTGAGTACATCATATGTGTCATTTGAATTGTATCAAGGAGAAACAAATTTGGCTTTTACATCGTCGATAAGGACATCCGTCATTTGGGTATATGCGACATTTATTCCCTGATTTATTTTCACTTGTATCAACAGCCGATTTTAAGTGTGATACTTGCATTCTTGCTAAAAGTCATCGAGTTACTTATCCATTGAGTATGCATAAAAGTGACGTGCCATTTGCTTTAATACATTTCGATGTGTGGGGACCCTCTCCTATTTCTATTGCATCTGGAATTTGCCAGTTTGTAATATTTGTTGATGACTGTACTTGCATGACTTGGCTATACTTGCTGAAACATAAAGATGAGGTATTAAGTGTGTTCAAATCGTTTCATGTCATGGTTCACACTCAATTCTCAGCCAAGATACATTTCTCTAGTCCGATAATGGTCGTGAATATCTCAACCAGGGATTCCTTGATTATTTACAACACCATGGAATTATTCATGAAACTTCTTGCCCACAGACTCCTCGGCAAAATGGCATTCCTTAACGAAAAAAACCGACATATACTTGAAATTTCTCGTGCCCTCTAACTTGGCGCCCACGTACCCAATTGGAACTAGGTTGATGTAGTTGCTATAGCTGTGCACCTCCTCAACCGTAGGCCATCTAAAGTTTTGGATTTTAAGACATCCCTATAGGCTCTTTCAACTTATGTGTTTTTGCCTACAATATTTATTGGAATTGGTGTAATACCAAAAGGAGGGTGAATTGGACATTTAAAACTTTTTGACAAATTTAAAAAATTTTGACGATTCACCATAGTTCATATCCCAATCAACATATATACATGTATGTAAAATGAGTTTAATAATAAAAGCAAACATACACATGTGCAGTATCTTATTTAAATCAAATGTGTGCATAAGAATAATTTTGACATTAAATAAACATTCATACACATGTTGTAATTAAAGTGTGAGAATTTAAATAAGATAGAGAGAGTGACACCCGATTTGTTATCGAGGTTCGGCTAAACCAGTCTACATCCCCGCCTTGGGCATACCCCCAAGGATTCCACTATACCTGCTCACTTAATTGGGCAGAGCAAAAGCCTTTTACATCCTCTCCTTATAGGCCAAGGATAACCCCAGCTTAATTAATAGGCTGAGTCGAACTAGTCTCACTTATAGGGGCTGAGACTCCTTAGTTCAATTCCGAGCTAAACCGAACCGACCTCATTTATCGGGCTGAGATTCCCCAGTTCAATTCACGGGCTGAACCCAACCGTTAGATTAAAAATAATTTTTGTACATGAAACATGCTTCTAAAATACAAGCAAAGATGTACACGCTTAAGCTCATAAAATATGCACTCTCTTATGATATGATTTATGTTCAGTAGAGTAAGGGTGCTTAACTAAATTTAAACCCTAATAAAAAGTTTTCTCCAAAAAGATATTTCAATAATAATATAGGAGAACCTAGCGTTTTTCTCTTTCAATGATTTTTGCACAAATAGAATATGTATGAAAAATGTGTACTATGTTCTCCAACAAAAATTTATGCAAATGAAAACTACTTGGAGAATCTAGGAGTTAAGCCCAAGAAAAATATTTGTGCAACAAAAAAATTTCTCCTAAAAATATTTATCAAATAAATAATCAGGAGAAACCAAAGCTATATTCTCAAAAATGATTTTCAAAATAAATAGCATGTGAGAGTATAACATGTAAAAATAAAAGCCCAAAAACAAATATACTCTCTTCAAGAGTAATTTTGAAATGAAAGAGTGGAAGAGAGTTGGAGAGCTTTTTAAACAATAAAAAACATTTTGGGGGAACTTTGATTAACAATGGATTAGAGAGAGGTTTTGGGTTAATCAAAGTTGCTAATTAGAAGTTATGAGGGGGTATTTATAGATTTTCAACAAATCTGACCGTTGAGGGATACGCTCGATATTTTGAAAAAATTTAATTAAGTTTTAATGACGTTTTAAAGCTTAAAAAATAAAATTCTAACCCTAGAGCACCGGTTGTCAGGACAAGTTTGGTCGACCCAAGTTCTTGGGGTTCGGTCGACCGAGCCAAAAATAAACTTCCCGTTTGGTCGACCGAACATGTATGTCCGAGGCAATTTTTTAGTGTATCCGAGGTTCGGTTGACTAGGGTCATTTTGAATTATACTGGTCGGTTGACCAGAACATTGGGTTCCCATACATGGGAACTCGATCGACCAGGTTGGTGGTATACAATTTTCGCTTGGTCGACTAGGAAGTCAAAATGTTGACTTCCTACGAGGCTCGGTTAATCGAGGCCAAATGAATTATACAGCTCGGTCGACCAGGACGTGGTCAACCGATTGACCTAGTCTAGGTTTGGTCGACCAAGGCAATATATGCATGAAGGGTTGGTAGACCGAAGGTGCACATTTTATGCATTTCTGTCCTATTTCAACCAACGATCACCTTATTTCAAATGACCGAGTATGGGTATGCATGAGTGAGTGTCCTAGGGTCATTTTTAGGTCCTTTTGAAGACACCGAAAAAATATGGTGTCGGTCGATCGAAGGTCAACCGAAGTTTTCGTAAACTTCGTTTTAGCCCCGATTTTAACCCTAAAATTATTCCAAAAACTTTGTATGATTTTAGTCTTTTTAGAAAAAGGTTTTTGGTGAGATATGCTGGTCCCTAGGGTCTATCTACAATCGTTCTGAGCGTTCAAACACATCATGCAGATACATGCATTATTATAGACCAAAGATATAAAAATTAAATAAAATTACAACAAATAAACGTCTTCTTCATCTTTTTGCTCTTCTGACTTCATGGAATGTGCTTGATCGTATAGTCTTTAAGTCCTGCAAGCTTCCATTGTCATTTCCTTATGTGTGTGTTAAATAAATGGACATGTTCACATGCTAAATATACACATAAGAAACATGTGCTTTGTCAACATCAAAAACAGGGATCGGACTCAAAAAGTCAACAGTATTAATGATTCCTCCCTATGTATTTGGATGTGTAGCTTTTGTACATCTCCATAAGGACCAACATAATAAAATTGATCCATGTGTTGTTCGATGCCTTTTTTTGGGATATGTTGTACATCAAAAAGGATATTGATGCTATGACCCAATCACCAAACACACCTATGTAACTATGAATGTAACGTTCGAGGAATCTGACATGTTCTACTCTCCCTCAGTATCCAATTCTTCTCTTCTGTGGGAGATTCAAGTTGAAGAGTTGAATTGGTCAAGATTTGATTGGCTAGGGTTTGATGACATAATTACAGTAGTCAGTGGGGAACCTTATAAAACTCCAAATGAATCTCCTGAGGATGACATAACTCTAAGAGCAACATCTACACCAGCAACATCTACATCAACCCCACCTAAAGCTGAACAAGAACCCCCCACAACACAGTACATGAAGAGCCATCTTCTGAGAATATCCTTGAGGTAAACTCTCCCATTACACTTCTAACTAATAATGATATGGATATCTCTGCTAGTTATACCTTACCTTTTAGGCATAATCATGGAAAACCATCAAATAAGTACTCTCCAAAAATTGAGGAACGAAGGTCAAGGTATCTAATTGCCAACTATGTATCTACAAAGAAACTATCCAAACCCATTAAAAAATTTGCACATGAACTTTCCTTGTACCATGTTCCCGTTGATGTTCAAGAAGTTCTAATAGACCTTAAGTGGATCTAGACTATAAAAGAAGAGATGGAGGCATTACTAAAGAACAAAACATGGGCTCTTGTGTTGTTGCCTAAAGAAAAAAGGACAGTGGGGTGCAAATGGGTGTTCACCATCAAATACAAGGCAGATGGATCTATCAAACGATATAAAGCAATATTGGTGGCAAAAGGCTATACACAAACATATGGCGTGGACTATCAGGAAACGTTCTCACTAGTAGCCAAGTTGAATACAGTTAGAGTCTTGTTATCTCTAGCAGAAAATCTCAACTGGCTGCTGCACCAGTTTGATGTAAAGAATGGCTTTCTTCATGGTGATCTTGAGGAGGAAGTGTATATGGATATTCCACTAAGCTATACGACAACCTCAATGACTAAGGTTGTGTGTAAATTACAACACGCGCTTTATGGACTAAAGCAATCACCAAGAGCATGGTTTAGGCGATTTAGTTTGGCAATGAAGAAATATGGGTTTCAAAAAAGCAACTCAGACCAATGAAGAAAAGGTGAAAAATCTAGGAGGACTCAAATATTTTCTAGGAATTGAAGTTGCTCGGTCTAAGAAAGGCATATTTCTTTCCCAACGATAATATATCGTAGATTTATTATCAGAAGTTGGGTTACTAGATTGTAAGCCCGCCGATACACCAATAATCCAAAATCACAAGCTAGAGGAATACCCAGAACAAGTGCCAACAGACAAAGGAAGGTACCAAAGTTTGGTTGGGAAACTTATTTATCTATCCCATACGCTTCCTGACATCACCTATGCAGTAGGTGTAGTAAGCCAATTCATGCATTGTCCAAGTAAAGATCATATGAATTAGATGATTCGGATTCTTCGATACCTAAAGTCCTCTCCTGGAAAAGGACTTATGTTCTCAAAAGACAACCACTTGAGGGTTGATGGTTATATATATGCTGACTGAGCAGGAAATATTTCAAATAGAAAATCCACCTCGAGCTATTTTATGTTTATTGGAGGGAACTTGGTTACATGGAGAAGTAAGAAGCAAAAGGTGGTAGCATTAACAAGTGCCGAAGTTGAGTTTCGTGGGATGGCTAAGGGTTTGTGTGAGCTTCTCTAGCTTCAAAGACTATTAACTAAAATTTGCTTTGCTCTAAACTACGAGATGGCCTAATTCCGTGATAACAAGATTGCTATTAACATTTCTCATAATCAAGTTCAGCATGGTCGGACCAAACATGTGGAAGTAGATCGACACTTCATCAAGCAAAATCTTGAGGTCAAAACAATTCGATTTCCATTCATTAAGTCTGAAGACTAATTGACAGATATACTTACAAAAGTTGTGTGCAGCTCTACAACTCACTTGGTAAGTTGGGCATTAGAGATATATATGTTCCAACTTGTAGGGGAGTGTTGGCGTGATTGTAGGCTTGATTGTAAGATTGAATTATGGCATGATTGTAGGAGGAAATTTCAAATAGGTAAATATTGTAATATATATTCATTCATCTTGTATAGGAAAAGGTGAAGAAGAAATATAAAAAATTTTATTTTTCATTTTTTATAAAAAATTATTATATTTGAACTTAACATTCAATGTACAACTAGAGGCATTTTCCTTCTTCAAAGCGTGGAGTAGTCTTGTTCCAGACTATCAAACTTGACTTGTCGAAAAAAGTTAATCACTAGTAAATTCTACAGAGCAATCAATTACTCTTCACTCCATAAATAAAAGTTCCCTTCAAATCGATCAATGAATTTTGATGCATCCCCAACTCCATCCTGCGAGTGTATAACAAAAGAAAATTGCTTCACACCCCAAATTTGTAATCATGGACGAATTTTTTGGACACTCACAATGGTGATCTCTACGCATAGATGCAAGTCCTACTCCAACGACGACTATCCATCCCAGGACATACCTGAAATTACAAATTCAGAAGGTCTCATAATAAAATGAAGGTAAAAATGCGAAGAAGGTAGTAGAAACCATACTACTAAAGCCAAAGCTCATTTACCCTTTTCTAAACCAGAAAAGAAAAAAGGAAAAGGCAAGTCCTATTCATGGCCTCTCTCCTACGTACCCATTCCCATTATCATGCGCACCTCTTTCTTGGGCAGAAAATAAAGAACGAAAGAATGGACGTCTTTGTGGTGGTACCAGTAAAGAACAAGACTGCTTAACTAGATGATGAAGACCATTTTCCATCGGGTGTTGCATGGATCACTTCATACAAATCTTTTTCAATTCTAGATGCCTTTGTTATATCTTTTTATATTGGTAAAGGGGAAAAAAAAAAAAAGTAAGATAGTAACTTTTAAGAAAATTTTCTAATTTGGATACTTGTCAGAAAATTTTAAAAGGGTACAAATGTCCTAAAAATAAAATATTTAGTAAATTTTTTGAGTTAGGTTCACTTCAACTATATTTCTTTTGAAGTTTGATTAGATTGTAATATAAAATAGAATAATTAAGTTGGTTTATAAGGCAACCCTCATCTAGTAAGTAAAAATTCAATTGGACGCAAAAATGTAGGGAATTAAAAAGTATGAGATAAATGGAGATTTTATATTAGAGCAGTCACATGTCCATGCTGCAACTCAACCCCATCCTACATCAGTTGGATACACCTCATGTGATGATAGTTCAGGAAATTTACAAAATAGCCCCATCCACAGTTGTGGTGTCTTTGTACTATTATGTAATTGCACAATTTGTTTTAACTAGTTGTTAGAATATTTTTTGGTTGTTATAATCTGTTTTTACTTTTCCCTGTATAAATGAACAAGATCATGTATAGTTCATACACACAGAAAATTAATACATTTTCAGAGCCTTTTCTGCAACAGCTTTTCCTTTTTCTCTATTCTTACATGGTATCAAAGCCAGGTTCAGCGTAAGAACTTTTTTTATTTAATGGCTGCTGAAGCTCCCAACTCATCCAAATCCTCTTTTCTGGATTTCTCCAACCCAACTAACCCCTACTGACTTGACAATGGAGATAATCTGGCTCTTCCCTTAGTCCTTGATCTTCTCACTGCCGATAACTACACTACTTGGTCGAGAGCCATGTGCAGGGCTCTTCGTGCAAGAAATAAGCTCGGCTTCATCAATGGCACCTTCTCCAGACCAAGTTCCACCTCAGATCCACTCTTTGATGCATGGGATCAATGCAATGATCAGGTTGTTTCCTAGTTGCATAACTCCATAAATCCATCTCTCAAATCTAGCATTGCTTTGGTGGACGATGCTGCTCAGGTCTAGAAAGAACTCCAAGAACGATTCACTCAATCAAATGGTCATCGCATTTTTCAACTCAAAAAGGCATTAACAGGTCTCACCCAAGAAAATGACTCTGTTTCTGTTTATTTTGGCAAACTGAAGACTCTGTGGGATGAGCTTCTTCTGTATAATCCTTTACTTGAATGTACCTGTGGCAAGTTGGTTGTTCTTCTTGATCGATATCAAAGGGATTGTGTAATCCAATTTCTTATGGGCCTTAATGATTCATTCAATGCCACATGTGATCAGATTATGATCTTGGATCCATTTCCTCCCATAAACAAAGTGTTTTCTATGGTTCAACAGCAGGAACTACAACATTTCATGGTACCTAATCTTCCCTCTACTAAATCCATGGCACTTGCTGTTAACCGATCTTATTCTTCATATAAATTCTCTCATAAACCTTCCAAATCATCCAAACATGACAAACCATTTTGCACCCATAACAAAATTCAAGGCCACACTCTTGATGTTTGCTTCAAAGCTGGAAATGCTCAACCCCCAACATGCACCCACTGTCATATGATAGGACATATTGCTGCAAAGTGCTATAAACTGCATAGGTATCCAACGGGCCACAAGTTTCATGGCAAATCCAAACAGTATAATCCATCTGCTAACATGTCTTCTCTTGACCCAGTAGAAGAAATCTCAGATGACAATATGACCTTCACCAAAACTCAATACCAGCAGTTGTTGGCTCTTTTGTAGCCTACTGAGACTTCCATTGCTACGCATTCAGTCAACAATGTCCAGGCAGATTGTTCATACCCACCCACCATGAATAATATCTCTTCATTTTCACACACTCCTTGGTTAATGGACACAGGAGCTACAGATAACATGATCTGCAACACTTCCTTCTTTTCTTCAATAACATCTTTTGTTTCATTTGTTGTTAAGCTACCTAATGGTCAAATAGCTCCTATTTCCCACATTGGTACTGTCCGTATCAATCCAAATTAAATTTACACAATGTTTTATGTGTTCCTTCTTTTCATTTCAATTTGGTTTCTGTCAAACAGCTAATCAACTCTTTTTCTTGTTGTGTTCTTTTTCTTTCCCAATTTTGTTTTATTCGGGACCTTTTGTCATGGACCACGATTGGCATGGGTGAGATGAAAGCTGAACTTTACAATATGATTACTGCTCCAGTCCCTCTTACAGCTCTTTTCGACCACTTTCCCATTTCATTCCATAAAACCATTTATGTTTCAGAAATTTCCAAAGATGTGAATCTGATTTCTGATCTCTGGCATTGTTGATTAGGTCATACTCCCCTTTCAAAGCTTCATGTAATCAAAGATCCTTGCATTAGTAATCATATTTTCACTATTTCTGATAAGAATCGATGTCTTGTTTGTCCACTTGCAAAGCATTATGGTCTCCTATTTCCTGATAGTACTCACTAGAGAACAGCTCTTTTCAAACTCATACATTGCGATATATGGGGACCTCATTCCATTATGGCATATGATGGCACCAAATATTTTTTAACCATCGTTGATGACTATTCTCGGTGTACTTGGATATATTTGCTTAAACTCAAATCCTGATGCCAGGAAATGTATTGAGGGTTTTTGCAATCTAGTTGACACTTAATTTCACACCAAAGTTCAAATCCTTCGCAGTTATAATGGTCTTGAATTTCAAATGACTGAATTCTTCAAAAACCGAGGCATTATTCATCAATGAACTTGTGTGGAAAATCCACAAAAAAATGGAAAGGTTGAACTTAAATACCAGTACTTATTAAACATTGCTCGAGCCTTAAGAATTCAATCCAACCTCCCTCTCTTGTATTGGACAAATTGCATCCTTACAGCTGCCTACATTATTAATCACATTCCAAGTCCATTACTTTCAAATAAAACACCATTTGAGCTCTTGTTTAACAAGCTTCCCACATACTCTCACATGAAAGTATTCGGGTGCCTTTGTTTTGCTTCCACCCTCTCCCAAAATCGCCACAAATTTGATCCAAGAGGTCGACATTGTGTTTTCCTTGGCTATCCCTTTGGTATAAAAGGCTACAAATTACTTGATCTCACTACCAAGTCTGTTTTGATATCTAGGGATGTTACATTCCATGAACACATCTTTCCCTTCCATCAACTAACTACCCCTACATCCCCTCCTCTATCTTTATCCTTACCCTCTCCTTATCCCATACAATCTAACTCATTACATCCTTCTCCTTATCCTTCCTTAATTACTCCTAACTCCACATCAGACAATTTCTCCCCACCTTCCTTACTTATCTCACCTCCTCTCATTTCTCCCCTTCTCGATTTACCTGCAGCATTATCACCACATATACCTTCACCTTCCACAGATTATCCTCCCTTAATCAACCCTACTATTCCATCACCTCTCCTCCTTCGTAGATCCACTCATGCCGGAACAACTCCTCATTATTTACAGGACTTTCATTGCCAACAGGCCAGCTCCATCTCATCCAACCAACCAGTGGACATGGCAGCCCCTCACCCCGGTATTTCTTTTCCTCTGTCTTCTTCAATTTCTTATGCACATTTATCACCTTCTTTTGCTTTATTTTCTTCTACCATTTCTTCACAACAAGACCCACAATTTTTCAATCAAGCTGCCAAAGACTCATTGGTGCAAAGCAATGGAAACCGAAATTGCTGCCTTAGAACTCAACAACACCTGGTTCCTTACAGATTTACCTCCTCGGAAATCTCCAATTGATTGCAAATATGTTTATAAAAGCAAATAAAATTCTGATGGTACTCTTGAAAGGAAGAAAGCATGCTTAGTTGGTTGTGGTTTTACTCAGCAAAAGGGCGTGGATTATCATGAAACTTTTTCTCCCGTTGCCAAAATTGTTACAGTTCATGCTCTGCTTGCCTTGGTTGCCATTAAAGGATAACATTTGCAACAGTTTGACGTTAACAATGCTTTCATTCATGGTGATTTACATGAAGAAATATATATGAAGAAGCCCCCAGGATACACTAAAGGTCACTCAGGCCAGGTTTGCAGACTCCTCAAAAGCCTTTATGGCCTCAAACAGGCCTCACAGCAATGGTGTGATAAATTTTCTCAATTTTTAATCAGTTTTGGTTTCCAACAATCCAAGGCTGATTACAACCTTTTTACTTGTCTAACTGCTACTGGTTTCACAGCTCCATTTCTCTATGTCGATGACATAATTGTTGCTAACAGCTCCTCTTCCTCCATTTCCCTTCTCCGTAATTTTTTAAACAATCATTTCTGTATCAAAGGTCTTGGTCCCCTACGGTATTTCTTAGGCATTGAAGTGGCTCGATCTCCCGAAGGAATTTTTCTTTGCCAACGCAAATACACACTAGACATTTTAGCTGACACTAGTCATCTTGCTTCCAAACCCCATAAACTTCCCATCGATTAGAACCACAAATTATCAAAATCCTCTAGCATCCCTTTGTCCGATCCCACTCCTTATCGCCAACCCATTGGCCATTTGCTTTACCTTACCTTCATTAGACCTGACATTAGCTATCCCATTTAAGTCCTGAGTCAATACATGGATCGTCCTTCAACTACTTACCTTGTTGCAGCATACCAAGTGTTTCACTACCTCAAGCATGCACCTAGCCAAGGTATCCTCTTGTTTGCTGCTCTTCTATTTAGCTCATTGGTTATTCTGATTCGAACTGGGATTCTTGCCCAGACTCTCGCAGGTCCGTAACTGTTTTTTGTGTTTTTTTGGGGCAATCTCTTATTTCTTGGTGGTCAAAGAAGCAAACTGTGTTTTCCCAATCCTCTGTTGAGGCTAAATACCGAGCCATGGCCTCCGTCTCTACTAAACTCACCTGGTTACGACATTTATTGACTGATCTTTCCATCTCTCACCCTCAACCAGATGAGTGTTATTTTGTGACAATCAAGTTGTTTTACACATTGTTGCTAACCTAGTGTTTCATGAAAGGACAAAAAACATTAAAGTGGATTGTCATCTTATTCGGGACAATATACAAGCTGGCACTTTCTGGACTACTCACGTTTCTACTCAGTTGCAGGTTGTAGATATGTTTACCAAGTCCTCACCATCTCATTTACTCTACTTACATCAATCCAAGCTGGGAGTAGCTGACATCTACTCTCTATCTTGTCGGGGGGGGGGGGGGTATCAGAGCAGTCCCATGTCCGTGCTGCAACTCAGCCCCATCCTACATCAGCTGGGTAGACCTCATGTGATGATAGTTTAGGAAATTTACAAAATAGCCCCATCCACAGCTGAGGTGTCTTTGTACTGTTATGTAATTGCACAATTTTTTTAACTAGTTGTTAGAATATTTTTGGTTGTTACAATCTGTTTTTACTTTTCCCTGTATAAATAAACAAGATCGTGTACAGTTCATACACACAGAAAATTAATACATTTTCAGAGCCTTTTCTGCAACGGCTTTTCCTTTTTCTCTATTCTTACATTTTATAAATTGGGTGCTGGTGACCCCAACATCTAAGGTTCGATTCCTTACTTGTGGTTTGTGAGTTGTTTATCATCAATAAAAAAAATATAGTTAAATGAGCTAAAGAGATGATATTACAAGTTCTTCAAAAACTATGCAAACTATACATCTTGAATTAAAATCCAAAAAGTATTGTAGAAATGAGACGAAATTTTCATTTTATAGTTAAAAGAAAGAAACAACAATCATAAACAACGTAATAGTAACAATCCTAAACAACATAACAATTTATTAGCTAATCTATGGATAGAAATGCTACACTTCTTATTTATCCACTCCATTGTGAGTACTGTACCGTACAATTATTCAAAAGAGTGAATAAAAAAAAAGTGATATTTCGTAGATATGGGTAGCACTCTACATTTTATTTTATTATATTTTTTACTCATCAGGATGAGAAACTGCTGCAAGTTACGGTACCATGATAAGCAGCACGACCATTGATGGCCTCGAACTCTTCACGCGGATTGTTTTCCTTCTTGCCCGAACAATTCAGCACGGACTCTGCATGCTCTTGCACTACCTTCCATGCCATGCTCACGTGCCGATCCTCTGTAAGGGTGGCGCCAACTGCCAACCGCAGCGTGTAGACGCCCCCAACCACCGCATGCGTCATGTACATCTGCCCCGTCGTGTTTATCGACTCCAATAACCTCTGGTTCAACTCCCTCCCGCCATCCTCCTCCTCATCATCATCACCAACACTACTCCTATTCCTACTCTTTATCACCGCCGGCGGCAGAAGCCTAAAACACACCAGAGCAAAAGTGGTCGGCACCACAATCTGGAACCGCTCGTCCATCGCCACCAGCCCTGCGAAACGTTTCGCCATTCTCACATGGTTCCTCATATAGCTTCTGAGATTCTCGACGCCGTAGCTCCGAAGCACCAGCCACAGCTTCATCGCCCGGAACCTCCTACTTAGTGTTATTTGCCAGTCTTTATAATCTACCACACCCTTGAACTCAGTTGATTTGTTCTTCAAATACTCCGGGTTTGTGGACAGGACTTTGATGAGTGCAGTTGGGTCCTTCAACCAAAGGCAGCAACAATCCAGATTCGTCAGCAACCATTTATGTGCATTCAGGCTGAAGGAATTTGCTCCTTCAATGCCGTCGATGAAACGCCGAAACTCCGGGCATATGCAGGCGCTTCCGGCGCACGCTGCGTCCACGTGAACCCACATGTCATAATCTTTCGTGACGGCGCACAGTGGCCCCACTGGATCCACGGCGGTGGAGGCGGTGGTCCCGACGGTAGCGCAGAGAAACAACGGGATGAGCCCGGTGTCTAAGTCGGACAAGATTGCGGATCTGAGGGAGTCCGGGGAGAGCCCGAAAGCAGTTGCCTTTGTGGTCACAATGGACCGAATGTTATTCGGGTTGATTCCCGCGATCTTCGCTGCTTTCTGGAAACAGCAATGGGTCTGGTCCGACCCGTACACGACTAGCTTCTCCAGGTTCTCTCTTCCAACTCGGCTTAACATTTGGTCTCTGGCGGCGACAATGGTGCATAAGACGGCTTCGCAAGTGGTACCTTGTAAGACTCCACCGCCGTTGCCGGAGAAGAGAAACGACTTGGGAAGCTCAAGCAAGTTTCCGAGCCACTCCATCACTTTCATCTCAAGCTCCGTCACCGCAGGGGACGTGATCCAGTTGAAACCGACAACGTTAAAGCCAGTGCCCAGCATTTCACCGAGAATGCCGGCAATGCTAGCATTGCACTGGAAGTAAGCGAAGAAATTGGGGCTCTGCCAGTGGGTTATGCCCGGAAGAATGTGATCTTTCACGTCTTTGAGGATGGTTTCGATGGGTTCGGGATCCGACGGGGCAGATTCTGGCAAACGGGGTCGAAGATACCCCGGTTCGACTTGGCTCAGAACTGGGTATTGCTCAATATTCTCATAGTAATCAGCGAGGAAGTCTATGATCATGTGGCCTTGCCTCCTGAATTCTTGGGGATCAAGAGGGTTGGGTTTGGAGGAGTGATTGTTTTCAGGTTCATGGTCGATTTGAAGGCTGCCCATTTGCACTACAAATTAACAAATTAATGGCGAGTTTGTATTGTGGCTAGCTATCAAAACAAGAGACGTTTGCAGGTTCTATTGTTAGGGAATGCAAGGTATATATAGTGAAAAAATCTTCTTGTTCGGTGCTTGGGCAGACTTCCTCTCCTACTCAAATTATACACATTAAAAATGGATTCCATATGATACTAATATAAAAGATGCTTATAACGCACCAACCTACATCTGTCAAGAAGTATTGCGCCTCTCCTTCTCCACCTGAACCAGATAACAAGGGAAAGGTCTTATCGGACTAATAACTAGCCCCATAGACAAACATGTGTTCTTTTCAATGCGTTTTATCCTCACTCACACACTCTATAAGAAAATTTCCCGAAAGGTCACCTATTATAAAATTATTCCAAGTCAAATACGTTTAACCGTGAAGTTTTTATGAGAAGACTTCCGAAAAGAAATATGAACCTTATTGATATGAATAGTAACATCTAATCATTTTTAAACTTTTCTTCCATGGGATATCACATTCTTCCTCACTTACAGAACACAATGTTCTCGTTGCCAACCCACATTTCCAAACCCAAGTTATGTGAATCTCATCACACTTTTGGTTAAGTAATTGCTCTGATACCATTTTGTAACGCCCCAACCTGAGTCTGTCAGGGAACACTGCATCTCTTCTCCTCCACTTAGACTAAACAACAGAGGTACGGGCCTTATCGGACTAATGACTGGCCTCACGACGAACATGGCACTCACACGCTTCCTAATAAAATTTTCCAAAATGTCACTCATCCCAAAATTACTCTAAGTCAAGCACGCTTAAAGGGAGCACCGTGTCTCTCCTCCTCCACCTGAACCAGAAAATAGGGGGCAAGACCACACATACCAACACCTGTCATTTTCAGTGTGTTTTTTCCTTACTCACACACTTCCTGAGAAAACTTCTCAATCACTCATCCTAATATTACTCCAAGTCAAGCACACTTAACCGTGAAATTCTTATGAGAATACTCCCGAAAGGAAATGTATACTTTATTGATATGAGTAATAATATCTAATGCTTTTTAAACTTTTCTTGTACGTGATATCACAATGCTAGCAACCATTGATCATAAACTATAACAATGCAATTTATTTATTTTTTTTGGAATTCTTTTCTAAGAACAATAATTTATTATGATGATGTATATTCTCATCTAACCGATAAAAAAAAAGAACATAATTTTTTGTAAAAATGAGTACAATGAGTGGTTTTTTTTTTTTTTTTGGAATTCTTTACTAAGAACAAATAAAAAAATAATTAATTTAAAATTTTTTAATGATAATGTATATTCTCATCTAGTCTATTTGATAAAAACGAAACATCACTTTTTGTAAAAATGAGTACAATGAGTGCCTTCTTAAAATTATTACGTACAAAAATATTTCATCACATTGTACAAAAATTTAACAATAAAAAACTGAGCCAATTCAGCTTTTCCATTGGTGACTAGCATTGAAAGCCCAAAAAGAATATGCATATCCTTTTTAGGACCCAACAGCCATAGACCTGTTGGCCCTTTTACATGGAGGTTGAAGGGGTGTACTGTGTACATGCACGATACACGTTACCATATGGGTGTATATATAAATAAAATTTTTTGTTGCACAATCATTTTTTCCGAAAAAAAAGTGTTTCAAATATAAATCAACTGAGCTACCAAATTCTAACATTTTTTTTTTCTTGAACTTCACATATGCTTTAGATTTTTTTTTCTCCCATAGTCAAATACAAGACCACAATTTTATATAATTCATACCAATTGCCCATTAATCACAATTTACACACAATAGATTATAAGTTAAACCTATGTACACAAAGATCAACACTTTTCTTACTTTACGTTCACTAGTGTTGGGAGAAACAACAATTTTAAAGTTTGAAGAAAATGAGGACATGGATGATAAGCCAAAGAAAAGTTAGAAGTCAAAAGAGTAAAAGGAAAGTAAAGAGAAAGAGCTCAAAGAAAAACAAAGCATGAAGACTCAAGAAGTGAAAAGTATTAGAAGTTTTTATGTAAGTATTTTAATGTTTAAATATCGTTTGAAATATTATGAAACTTTTAAGTTAACCTGTTGGATCTAAATGCCTTTTAAAATACTTGGAAAATATTTTTATAAGGTCGAAATATATTTCAAAAAGGATTAAAATTATTTTTGAATGAAAAGGACCAAAAAGAGGACTTCTGCATTGCTATCATTTTTCATACATCCGCATTGAGGTGCATTGTTCTCTATCAAAAACTCCTTATTTTAAAAAGTATTCAACATAAAAGTTGTATAGGCTTCTCTTAGACTTCGTTTTACACCAAGAACACCTAATTTGGATTTGTATAGAAAACATTATGACTAAAATACTGAAGCGGGGTTGAAGCTTTCAGCCAACTGAACACTGTTCACGGCAAAACATCGGATGACTGAGCCGGACACTTTAGACGTTTGACCCTCAACCTCGGTCATCTGAAGAAAATCTTAAACAGTTGAAGGTTAAGTTCAGTCATCTGAAGATTTTTGTTGAATTTTTTTTAGAGGCAAAACCACCTTAGACGACTGAACTCGAAAGTTCAGACGTTTGAACACTGTTAACGGTCTTTTTTAAAAAAAAAAAAAATTTGTTTCAAACTTATTTTTCTTGTGCTCCAAACTTTCCATAAACTCGGGAAACAATCAAAGATACTTGGGGAACACGAAATAGAGTTGATTTATCATCTATAAATAACCCCTCAAGGCTAAGGATTAATTACACCAAGAAAATATAGCAAACAACCTTTCCTACTCTCAAATCTCCCAATTTTCTCAAAGCTCTCTTATGCAATCAATTTACAAGTTTCACTACTGAGGTTTGTTGTGAATTTATCAAGAAAATTCTGAGTCTACTCTTAATTCTTTCAACCTAAAAAGAAGGCTTACAGTGATATCTTCTTGAGTTTCAAATTTCCATATTTTGAATTTGATTGAAATATATAGATTTAACTTGTACTAATAAGCTCTTTGTTTGAGCATTCTTTGAACATCTATTTGATTTTTATCTTTTAGACTGACGATTCCATGAATTGTTTTGATCATTGACTAAGTAAGGGGATACTGCTTAGAGAGGCGGGCTTTAGCCTAGTTAAGGAGTGACCGGACGAGGGGATATCGTTTGGAGAAGGCGGGCTGTAGCCTTAACCAAGGAATGTTGTAAAGGTATTGTTTCGCCCATCAAAGGAACAAGTTTAGTGAATCCTTTTGTGGTTTACCAAAAGCATGGAAGTAGGCTGGGTATAAGCCGAACCTCGTAAAAATCCCAGTCTCACTTTCTCTTTCCCTTACTCTTTATTTTCAATACATATACAACTGCGTGGATGTTTTAAATATCTAAATCATACATACTACGTATATTTGGAAATCAAGTAAACTTAAAGTCCAATTTTGATTTGGGTTGCGGAAACTGAAAGGAAGTACGTTGGTTACACCATATCTTGCGAAAACCATACGGGAGTATGTTACTTGGTTAACATCCCAAAGATAAATAAACGGAAAGTTTATTTGAATTCTGAATATTGGAAAGAGTGTGGATATTGTGTTGATTGAATGTTATATTACACATCTTATTGAAGAAGCAAATCCATCAATACAAGGCTTTATATCAGCAAATACAAATTTCATATATACAGAGCTTATATAAACAAAAAAAATCATATTAAGTTCTTATATTACCAAAGTGATGTATGTATTAATTTTGGTTTGGTTGTTTACTTTCAAATTGTGATTGATTGGTTTGGTTGAATGATTACTTGGATGGTTGAATGATTGTATGATTGAAGATTGAATTAAGAAATAAGCTTTTGCTGAAAGTTTGAAAAATCAACAAGAAGTTAAGAATTCATTAAAAAGACTTAAAAGAAGTTAAGAATTCTTAAAGGGAATTAAAAGAAAGTTTTAAAATCCAATTCACCTCCCCCACCTCTTGGGACTACAACTTGCTTTTCACTAGCTTTTGACCTCATTGCTCTCGACATGAACTTTTTTCTCTCAGTTTCATTCTCTCATTCTCTCAATTGCTCAATTGTGTGTCCCTCTAATTGCTCCATCTCTTTGTTCTGTGTAGAATACCCTATTTATAGGGTTGGTTATAGATCAGCATAGGCAAGGATAAGTTAGTCCTTTTCTTCCTTCTTTCTTTCCTAGTAGCAATCAATTGCTGGCTTTCCTTCCAAGAGCGATTTGTTCCACAATTCTCACAATTGGGCTAATTCTCCAATTAATGGAGATTCTGGCAACGAGTCTGAGGAGGGAATATTTCAAATTTTTACAAAAAACTTGGTTTTTAGTGACGAATGTATTAGTGACGGTTCCAATTTCATCACTAAAAGTGATTTATTAGTGATAGTTTTAAAAAATCGTTACTACTAGCGTGAGTATTAGTGACGATTTTCAAAACTGTCACTAATAAGGTACTTTTAGTGACGAAATTGAAACCATCACTAATATTGCGTCACTAAAAACCAGTTCTCCCGCTCAAACCATCGCGAGATATCACTTTTCACGCGAAAACTATCCCAGGAAAATATTAACGACATCTCTTGGGGTATTAGTGACGAATTCAAGGCATCACTAAAAGACACTTAACGTATGTTGACTCAGAAAAAGTCAACAATATTAGTGACGGTTCGTAGAAACCATCACTAATAATGCATTACTTATAACAGTTTTATTAAACCGTCTCAAATAGTATAGTATTACTAATGGATTATAAAACCATCACTAATAATATGTATTTGCTAATGAGGAAAAATCAACTACTAATAGTCCATTATTAGAGACGAATTTGTTAAATTGTCACTAATAGAATTTTTTATTTAAAAATATAAAAATATTTTATTTAACTATATTAGTGATGATTTAGAAAATTTATCACTAATAGTTTGTTATTAGTGACAGTTTATGGAAACTGTCACTAATATGCACGTATTAGTAACGGTTTGTAGAACCGTGACTAATAATGCATTTGTTGATCGGGACTAATAGTATCAACTATATTAGCGACTGTTTATTAGAACCATTAGTAATAGCCTATTATTAGCGACGAATTTATTAACCGTCACTAATAGTATTTTTTATTTAAAAAATATAAACACAATTTATTTAACTATATTAGTGATAGTTTAGAATAAATGTCACTAATAGTCGGTTGTTAATGACAATTTATGAAAACCCTCACTGATAGTATATTATTAAAGATGAATTTATTAAGTCATCACTAATAGTCTTGTATTAGTCCCACCACTAATAATGCATTTATTGACCGGGAAAACAAGTAGATTAGCTTATAGATAACTCAAACCTAAAAGTTAGGTCTTCCCACAGATACAGAGATGGCCAAGGAATCACCTCGATCGACAGGCGAGGCAAACATGCATGCGAGCCCCATTAGCATGTTCTAGGTCACGTAAGTGGCCAAGGTGCACAACAAATGAGAGTCTGGATGAGTTGAAAATAAAATGCAACGAGAAGAACATGTCCTAGGTTTAATGGGACCAGAACCCTTACACATCATATTATATATACATCATATTAAAAGTGATGACAATATTGACAATAATAAAAACATATTACTATAATAATAGCCCTACACTGATAATATCATATTAATATTGCGACGAATAAATGATAATAGTAAATAATAGATGTGATAATAATAGTAAGTAATAAATGATAAGGATAATAATAAGTAATGATAGGAATAATAACAATATTTATTGTAATAGTAATATACATATTTTATTTACCTTAATATTGATACCACATTAAAGATACAACACACGCGTATATAAGCAACTAATTAATAAAACAAATCAAATTAAAGGGAAGCAAATAATGAACTTATGGAAACTTATTCAAGCTATTACTAATGTGCAAACAATCAGTATGGTAACTTCTAGACTTATAGTAATAAATCAAATAAAATTCGATATATAATCCTAAAAAGTTAACATGATAATAATACAATATTACATGGTAGACTATTATATTACGTATAATACAAAATAATGAATTATAGTATATACATGATAACAGAAACAATATCATAAACCCTAAGGTACCTAAATCATATATGCATAACAATCTTATAACCTAATAAACCATAATAATAAAAATAATATGAAATAATATACCACCATATTACCTAAATATATACATGACAAAAATACCAATAAACAACAATATTACAACATACCCTAAAGAGCTATAAATTCAATAATAATATTTAAATATCAAGCAAATATCTAATATGAACAAAAATCTTGCACCCAAGAAAAATAAATCAATTAGTATTTAATATGCATAAATAAAAACAATAAAGATTTAAATATGAACAAAAATTCTGCACCCAAGAAGAATAAATCAATTAGTATTTAATATGCATAAATAAAAATAATAAAAATTTAAATGTGAACATAAATCGTGCACCCAAAAAAAAAAAAAACCATAAATCAATTAGCATTAAATATTATTAAACAAAAACAATAAAAATTTAAATATGAGCAAAAATCCTGCACCCAAAAAGAATAAAACAATTAGAAAATAATATTAACAACACTAATATTAACAATCACAATATCAATATATGCATACTGACTATAAAATAAGACATACATGACATGCATATAATAATCATAAAAATATATACATATATATATACCTGCTGGTTGAGGAGGAGCTGTGCTGTGATGGTTTTGCCAGAACTGGGCTGTGATGGTGGTAGGAGGTCCTGGGGGGCTAGTGTAACAGCGGTGGAGCCGAGGAAAACTGGCCGGTGGCCGGAGTGTTGCTGCGGTGGCAGGAGATGACTGAGGATGGATCTGGCGTTGCTACTGGTTCTCCTGCGGAGGGCAGCTTCACGGGAAGCTGGCAGCAGGGAGGCCTGCTGGTTTGGGTTTCAGCAAGTTGTGGTCGAGAAGCAAGGGAACTCCGGTGGTGCAGTGCTACGGAGTTGTTGGCGCTGGGTTCAGAGGAGACGTCGAACTGGTCGGTGCTGCGGGACGACTGGTGTGGAGGGAGTTTGGGAGATGAGCAGAGAGGCAGAGGGAGGCAGGGAAGATGGATTCAGGGTGCACCGAGAGAAGGAGAGAAGATGGGAAAGAGCAGGAATGGTCGTGAGTTGCAGGAGACTCCGCAGGAAGAAGAAGAAGATGGGTTCTTGGCTTGCGCTGTGCGCCCCCTTTATAAAAATTTGGAACCCTAGACTCCTCTTTTTTATTTTATTTTGCTTTTTCTTTTATTTTTCTGCTTTTACTCTTATGGAAATAATGAATATGGTAACTAAATATAATAATAATACCGATAATAATAATAGTAATGTAATAATGATAAGATTTGAAAATAATATAATAATAGTATGATAATAGTCATAACAACGTAATATTTAAAAATAATAATAATAATAATAATAAGGATAATAAGAAAAATAATAGTAAAGTAATAATAATAATTATAACACTCTAATAATAAAATAATATTTAAAATAATGATAATGATAATAAGAGAAATAATAATAATAATATATTAATAATAGTAATGAAAATGGTAATGGTAATAATAATAAAATACTATGATAATAATAATAATAATAATAATAATAATAATAATAATAATAATAATAATAATAATAGCAAACTAATAGAAATTAGAATAAAGCAATAATAATTATGTTTGAAGATAATAATAATAATAATAATAATAATAATAATAATAATAATAATAGCAAACTAATAGAAATTAGAATAAAGCAATAATAATTATGTTTGAAGATAATAATAATAATAATAATAATAATAATAAAAATATTAGTAATATAGTTAAAAATAATAATAATATATGAAAAATAATCATAATAATAATAATAATAATAATAATAATAATAATAATAATAAATAGTAATAATGATAGTAATAAAATAAAATAAAATAATAGCAAAATAATAATAATAATAATAATGAAAATAATAATAATAATATATTCAAAATAATAATAGTAAAGTAATACTAATAATACTACTGGTAATAAATAATAATAAAAAATGATTATAAGAAAGTAATAATAAATATACTAATGATAATAATAATAATAATAATAAAATAATAATGATAATAATAAAAATAAGGTGATAATAATGAAAATAATAAGAAGGGACCCCTTGTTCTATTTGGTTAGGGCAAAAATAGGGTGTCTACAGCTGCCCCTCTTTGTAGGCTTAATTGCTTCAATGTAACGGTAGGAACTCTCCTACGTTTTTTGTAGCAACAAGCCTGCAAAGATAAAAGACACCTATTTTAGCCAAGTCATTCAACTCCCTATGACTTTTCAGGTTAATCAAGAGTTGTTTATTCTGCCAACCACAGACGATTTGCACTGAATGTAAGAATCCAGGTTGAGGTACACAGGGATAGCTTGCTACGAATGTAAGAATTCGAGCCGTAGGAATATGATGATCCAGCTATGGGACACAATTATGGCTTGCTTCGAATGTAAGAATTTGAGCCGTAGGGATACAATGATCCAGCCATGGGACACAATGATGGCTTGCTTCGAATGTAAGAATCCGAACCGTAGGGATACGATGATCCAGCCATGGGACATAATGATGGCTTGCATCGAATGTAAGAATCTGAGCCATAGGGATACAATGACCCAGGCATGGGACACAATGATGGCTTGCATCAAATGTAAGAATCCGAGCCGTAAGGATACGATGATCCAGTCATGGGATACAATGATGGCTTGCTTCGAATGTAAGAATCTGACCCATAGGGATATGATGATCCAGCCATGGGATACAATGATGGCTTGCTTCGAATGTAAGAATCTGAGCCATAGGGATACGATAATCCAGTCATGGGACACAATGATGACTTGCTTCGAATATAAGAATCCGAGCCGTAGGGATACGATGATCCAGCCATGGGACACAATGATGGCTTACTTCGAATGTAAGAATACGAGTCGTAGGGACACAATGATCCAGCCATGGGACAAAATGATGGCTTGCTTCGAATGTAAGAATCCGAGCCGTAGGGATACGATGATCCAGCCATGGGACACAATGATGACTTGCTTCTAATGTAAGAATCCGAGTTGTAGGGATACGATGATCCAGCCATGAGACACAGTGATGGTTTGCTTCGAATGTAAGAATCTGAGCCGTAGGTATACGATGATCCAGCCATAGGACACAATGATGGCTTGCTTCGAATGTAAGAATCCGAGCCGTAGCGGATACGATGATCCGAGCCACCTCAACCAGTAACAAGGTGTGAAAGCAAAGTTTGGAAAGTTGTTACTCTATTTGGAAAATGCACTTGGGGTAAGGTCTGAATGTCAATAAATGAATCACCTTGTTTTTGGGATCTGTTGCCCTAGTTTCAAAATAAATCAATGTGTGTCTGGGGTCAACTATCCCCAGTTTTCCAAGTAAATCAATGTGCGCTTTGGGTGAGCTACCCCAGCTCAGAATTAAACACAACAGGAATCTCTCCATCAAGGATGTCAAATAATCATTTGAAAGCTTAAGACAAGCGTGAAGGGTGCTCTATTACTGCTTGTGATGCTAGAATGCAATTATATGCTGCTATATGTATGCATGTTGTTAACTTATGATGCTAGAATGCAGTGATATGTTGCTATTGATATGCATGCTGCTAACTTGTGATTTTTTTTTTATATTCTTTTTATTTTTTGTACAATGCATGAAATACATAATGATGCATGAAATGTGTGACATGTATGGTAATGCGTGAAATGTAAGGTAATACATGAAATACATGACAGTGCACGATATGTAAGGTAATGCATGAGATGCATGACAATGCATGAAATGTAAGTAATACATGAAACGCATGGCAATGCACACATGACATGTAGGGTAATGCATGAGATGCATGAGAATGCATGAAATTAGGCAATGCATGAAATGCATGAGAATGCATGAAATTAGGTAATGCATGAAATGCATGGTAATGCATGAGATGCATGGTAATGCATGAAATATAGGGAAATGCATGAAATGCGTAGCAATGCATGAATCTTTCCTCTTAATGCACTTGTGATCAATAACTTCATATTTGATCTGTATATGAAACTCACCACATTTGAACGGATCTGTAACTGATCTTGGCTTAATCTCTTTGATTCATCCGGTCATGGAAGTGATTTACTCGGCTCAAATAAGAATCACAAAATCTGCCCCAGTTGAATGGACCTACTGCTGATCTCGGCCCTGATTTCATATTCTCATCTGATAAGAAGGCGCTTGAATAGGATCCACTGAAACTCAACTCGAAATTTGTCCTAGTTAAATTTACCTACCACTGATCTTGACTCTATTGTTGGATAAGCAGATCTTTGAAACCTGACATAACATTTGCCCCAGTTAGGCTACTCTTTCTCCACAGGTATCTTTTGTAGAAACTATTAGGGATTTTGAAAATGCTCTGAAGAGTAAGAAAGGTTCCTTTTTTTTTTTTAACGAACGAGGAATGATTATGCAACTATGACATCAACTTGCTAAATCAAAAGGCCTTCCGCACAAAATAAATGTTTCACCATGTTTCAATGCTATCATAGGGAAAAATTTATACCAGTATTCAAAAGTCGTATACCGTTGATTTCCTAGCCTAAACGACTGTCATTTTCTTCAACTGCCCCAATTTCATCAACCCATGCTTTGATCTCAAGATGGTCTTTAAGACACAGGACAAAACGTAGGCCTTGGGATGTAGGTTTTCAGAATAAAAGGGAAACTAAGGCTCAAAAATACCACCCCAAATGATGTTTTATGCCCCCGGTTCGAGTTGAGGCGTTTTGCAAGATGTTGACCGAACTTGTTATTTAAATAAGCTACCTACGTACCTTTTTAGGATTAGGTCATTACGTAGTTCAGACTCAACATTGAGTCTGACAAATCGTTTAAGACAATAATGTATACCAATCTGGTCAGGACTTTCATTTGGACCGTAATACAGGCTAAGGGTATAGGTTAAAGAAGAAAGATTTGAATAAGGCTCAAAATTTATCAATCTTATCACAGGTATTTGATAGTCAAAGATCACATATGAGTCATGTCCCTTGTTTTTCTTTCTTCTTCCTTCCGATTTCCCTTTTTCTTTCATTTTTTAATCTTCTTTTCCTTCTTTTACTGCAACTTTCACTTTTCCTTTTATAAAGGAATCTCTACTTCATTTTCATTTGAATTTCAATTGGGACCAATCTTTTAAAAACTGCCCCAGTGTGGGGTGTGATCCTTTGACGGGTTAATCAAGAAATAAACTTTTCAGGCTCAAAAGGGCTTGCAAAGGATTTCTTCTTTGACTTTCTTTTGGGTAGCCGAAAAATGGCTTGTCATCCTTTTGATAATGATTATTGTCTCAAACGACTTGCCAAACATTAGGGTACCCATGCCCCAGTTAGATTTCTGGTGATCTGACTTTTAAGAAAAAGCTGGTTTAACATTCAGGCTCAATATGGTTAACAAATGGTAAATCATTGTTTGGGTTCTTTTAGGGATAACTGGTCGGCCAAAGAGGGCCATCCATCATTTAACCAAAACATGAGTGATGAATTAACAGGAAATTGTCAAAATAGCGCAGCCGCTTCGTTGAATTCCTTGGAAAGTAAGATACTTCTTCATAACATTTGAATTTGATGATTGTTTCATCCTTCTCTACTTTCGCCTCTTGGGTTAAATTTTCAAAAATTAATAGCTCTTTCCAACTTGTGAATACTGGCAATATTACTTTCCCTATTCTTGCATGAAACATAAGCAAACAAAATTTGGCAACTGGACTCATGATGCAAGTGAGATAACGAAATGCATAATTTATTTTATTAATGACAGAAAATCTTCCGAGACAAAGGTGTCTACGGATTACAAAAGGAAAATAACAACAAGGAAAACAAAAGAACCTCAAATGAAAAGGATTAAATAGTCAAAAGCTTTCTACTCCAGCTCTTTAGCCTCTATGGATAACAACTGAAACCATTGATTTGGGAACCTCCTTGATATGTTAACCACTTCCTTCCTCGTGTTTGGGCAAAGGATTCTCCTGGACTCCTAGTTGCTTGTCATCAAAAGCTAACCATCACGCGTCTCTTAATGATTGCACTTTGTGTTTGAAAGCCCAGCATCGGTCGATGGTATGATTGAGGGAATTGGCGTGATATACGCACTTAGCATTTGGGTTATACCATTGCGGGAGAGGGGTTGGATTGGAAGCCCTTGGAATGGTTGAAACCATTCTTCTTTCGAGCAATTGAGGGAATAACTTTGAATACGACATAAGGATAGGATCTATTCTCTGAAAGTTCTTTTGGCCACTTCTTTCTTGTGCTTGAGCATTCTGCTGGGTGAACGTAGGACCAAAGTGAACAATCTGGAGCCTTGTGCCTGTATGCCCCGCTTGATTTACCGTGTGCTCAAAACCAAAGTTTCTCTTGGGCCATTGGTTCCCACCTTTTGGGTATTGATTCTTCCAATTAAATTGCCCCTGTATCATTTATGCTTCTTCCTCCCTCTTCTTATTAGTCCACCTTTTGCCTAAACCAGTTTCTGTACAACTATCCTTGACTAGGCCTGCCTTGATGTCGCCTTCAATTCTTCCTCCCGTAGCCATAATATCCATAAAATCGTGGGGAGTTGCTCCTCGAAGATGTGTGCGGTATGGGTCTTTTAATGTGCTTACGAACAAGGAGATGGTCTCTCGGTCACTCACCGGGGGGTCCACATGGATCGACATATCTCTCCACCTATAAGCATATTCTCTAAATGTTTCGGTGGATTTCTTCTCCATTTCTTGTAGCATCATTCAATCAGGCGCCATTTTCGTCACATGGTGGTAGTGAGTGATAAAGGCATTGGCCAAGTCCTTCCAAGTGCGGACCCGAGCCTTATCTTGCTGAATGTACCAACGGATAGCAGACCTGGTCAAACTGCTTTGAAAACAATGCATCATTAGTTTTTCATCGTCTGAGTAAGCGGCCATTGCTTGGCAGTACATCACTAAATGCGTTCGAGGACACCGGGTCCTGTCGAACTTTTCAAAGTCTGACATTTTGAACTTTGGTGGCAGGGTGACTTTTGGCACCAAGCACAGATCATTTGGATTAATGGAATCAAAAGTATTAGATCCTTCCATTGCTTTTAAACGTTCTTCCAATATGTCACAGCGATGCTCAGTCTCAGATTTGTTAATCAGCATATCAGAAGGTACTAATGGAGGAGTTCCTACCACTGGGAACCCCTGTGCTGGCATAGCAGGGATGAAAGGAGGCATATTTGGCAGTGGACCCCCCATGACACCAGGTGGTGGAATTGATGTTTGTCCATGATCTGGGGTGAACCCTGGGGGATGAGCGGGGTCCACATCTACTTCGGGATCAACATGCACTGCCTTTCCCTTGTTCATCAGTAACTCTAGAACCTTACTTATCTTATCATTTATCTCTTCTTGTCCTTGTTCTAGACCCAGGACTCTATTTTCCAATTGTTCACTCATTTCTCTCGCTCTTCGCCTGGTATTGTATTAATGCGTGGTGGTCTCAATTATTACTTTATGTTACTCAAACCACCTCTTTGATTAGGAACTAAAAACCAAAAAATTTCTTTTTAGAATCATGAAAGCACAATTATGTACTGCATGAGTGGATGTGTTTTGATGCATGATCAGGGTATGCAATAGGTGTTTATGTATGGATGCAACTAATGTACTTATACATACAAACAAAGATATGAGTGTACATGCAACCTATCGTGCATGACTATGTATGAAATGAAGTGCATGCATACGATGTAACCTAAATGACAACTTAGCTAGGATTCTAGAAAAATTCCACTAATGAAACATTTCAAAGATTAGATGGGTGATGATTTCAATTCAATTTCTCCCTCAGCCCTTCCTTTTCCGTGATGATGGTCCATGTACCTTAGATTCTATGAATGGTCAGATTATGTTCTGAGGTTGGGGTTGACCTAGGCTAATCAACTCGTGGGATTCGTTCAATGTGGACTTGTGGACTTTTAGTGTGCACTTGGGCCTCAAGTATTTTAAAATATGGGCTTCGAGCTATTTCATGATGGGTTAAGGCCCTAGTTGAAAAGGAATTGGGGAATTGGGCTTAGATTACTTGAAAAATGTTGGCCCAAATTTTTAGGTAATAGGGCTGAAGCCCATTTTTTAAATTTGGGTTTGACCCCTTTTGAAAATCAGGCCTGAGCTGAGTTTTTACTTAGGAAAAGGTCGGGCTCAAGTTTGTTTTTAAAGAATTGGGCCCGAGTTATTTGAAAAGGGTTGGGCCAACCCATATTTTAAAATGCTTGGGCCAAGTGCTTCATTTTTTGAAAGGATGGACCATCGTCTCATTATTGGCCTTTTTCAGAATACTGGTTAAGTACTATGTATATCTAAAGTGAATGATATAATACAAAATATCTCACAACATATATACCATATACTATACTGGGAGACGGATGTGGCTCTTGTCCCGACCTAGGGTAGGTACGTATTACAGGGTTCTTCATGGCTCTATCCTAGTTAAGGACAAACTATGGACAAGTGCATGTGGGTAGACTCTAATCCCTATTGACAAGAAGGGCCCCAGTTTGAAATTTCATCCTCCCCAATAGGGGTCCGGAAAAAACTCGTACTGAGCAGTGTGGTTCGCGGGTCCCATCAAGCTTAAACTACGAAGGGACAAACGTTAGTACACCCCTATCTAATCTTAGCAGGTAAAGCTCGGGTTAGAGCGTGAAAGTGTGTGAATTCAATTTTTAACCTAATCCCGCTACCCCCACATTTATTCACATGCTATTAAAAATATGGAAATAAGATATCTACAATCAATATATTTATTCAAAAGGTATGGAAACACAATATATGCAATTAATATGTTTATTCAAAAAAATTTGAAACAAAATATTTTTAGTTAATATGTTTAAAAAAATATGGAAAAAAAATATTTACGATTAGTATACAAAATATCTATAATTAATATGCTTATTCAAAATATCTACAATTAATATGCTTTACTCAGAATATTTGGAAACAAAATATCTACAATTAATATTCAAAAAATTAGGAAACAAAATATTTTTAATTAATTAAGGTTGTTTGTAAATTATGGAAATAAAATATTTACAATTAATCAAGGTTATTTACAAATTACAATATTCACAAAATAAGGAGTAATTAAAAGATTTATTAAATTTGAACTTGGGATAATTTCGAATTAATTACTGGCTCGACTCTCTAAACTCCCTAGTGGAGTCGCCAAGCTGTCGCGACGTCTCGGCGCGCATGTGTCCTGGGGTGGCGAAATAAAAAATCAATTTTAATTTTCAAGAAAAAATAGGGAATGTCGGAGTCGCCACTAACCTTTTAGTGTGGTTAGAACACATGATTACTACCCCATTAGGAGTAGAATGAGTCCACGTTACCATAGCTGGGGTCGGGAGTTCAGTTACGCGAGGGGAAGGTACGAGCACCCCCTACGCGCCCACTCTTACGAACAGTACCTAATTAATTTAGAATTATCCCTAAGTTAATTTAAAAAGTCTTTAAAATTACTCCTCTAGTAAATTTATTAATACACGTGTAAAGTGAATAAATAAATAAATAAATAAATAAGTAAATAAATAATATAAAAATATATGTAAAATCTAAATATTTACATATTCCCTCAGAACTAAAGGTATGTGAAGCCCGAAGGCTCATACTCCAGATACATAATACTATAAAATAATAAAAATAAATATCATAATACATGATACAAAATATAAATATACCCAGGAACAAAAATACTAAAAATATTTAACATTAGTACTAATTAAAAGTGATGACAATATTGACAATAATAAAAACATATTACTATAATAATAGCCCTACACTGATAATATCATATTAATATTGCAACGAATAAATGATAAGGATAATAATAAGTAATGATAGGAATAATAACAATATTTATTGTAATAGTAATATACATATTTTATTTACCTTAATATTGATACCACATTAAAGATACAACACATGCGTATATAAGCAACTAATTAATAAAACAAATCAAATTAAAGGGAAGCAAATAATGAACTTATGGAAACTTATTCAAGCTATTACTAATGTGCAAACAATCAGTATGGTAACTTCTAGACTTATAGTAATAAATCAAATAAAATTCGATATATAATCCTAAAAAGTTAACATGATAATAATACAATATTACATGGTAGACTATTATATTACGTATAATACAAAATAATGAATTATAGTATATACATGATAACAGAAACAATATCATAAACCCTAAGGTACCTAAATCATATATGCATAACAATCTTATAACCTAATAAACCATAATAATAAAAATAATATGAAATAATATACCACCATATTACCTAAATATATACATGACAAAAATACCAATAAACAACAATATTACAACATACCCTAAAGAGCTACAAATTCAATAATAATATTTAAATATCAAGCAAATATCTAATATGAACAAAAATCCTGCACCCAAGAAAAATAAATCAATGAGTATTTAATATGCATAAATAAAAACAATAAAGATTTAAATATGAACAAAAATTCTGCACCCAAGAAGAATAAATCAATTAGTATTTAATATGTATAAATAAAAATAATAAAAATTTAAATGTGAACATAAATCGTGCACCCAAAAAAAAAAAAACCATAAATCAATTAGCATTAAATATTATTAAACAAAAACAATAAAAATTTAAATATGAGCAAAAATCCTCCACCCAAAAAAAGAATAAAACAATTAGTATTTAATAAAAAAACAATAAAAATTTAAATATGAGCAAAAATCCTCCACCCAAAAAGAATAAAACAATTAGAAAATAATATTAACAACACTAATATTAACAATCACAATATCAATATATGCATACTGACTATAAAATAAGACATACATGACATGCGTATAATAATCATAAAAATATATACATATATATATACCTGCTGGTTGAGGAGGAGCTGTGCTGTGATGGTTTTGCCGGAACTGGGCTGTGATGGTGGTAGGAGGTCCTGGGGGGCTAGTGTAACAGCGGTGGAGCCGAGGAAAACTGGCCGGTGGCCGGAGTGTTGCTGCGGTAGCTGGAGATGACTGAGGATGGATCTGGCGTTACTACTGGTTCTCCTGCGGAGGGCAGCTTCACGGGAAGCTGGCGGCAGGGAGGCCTGCTGGTTCGGGTTTCAATAGGTTGTGGTCAAGAAGCAAGGGAACTCTGGTGGTGCAGTGCTACGGAGTTGTTGGCGCTGGGTTCAGAGGAGACGTCGAACTGGTCGGTGCTGCGGGACGACTGGTGTGGAGGGAGTTTGGGAGATGAGCAGAGAGGCAGAGGGAGGCAAGGAAGATGGATTCAGGGTGCGCCGGGAGAAGGAGAGAAGATGGGAAAGAGCAGGAATGGTCGTGAGTTGCAGGAGACTCCGCAGGAAGAAGAAGAAGATGGGTTCTTGGCCTGCGCTGTGCGCCCCCTTTATAAAAATTTGGAACCCTAGACTCCTCTTTTTGATTTTATTTTGCTTTTTCTTTTATTTTTCTGCTTTTACGCTTATGGAAATAATGAATATGGTAACTAAATATTATAATAATAATGATAATAATAATAGTAATGTAATAATGATAAGATTTGAAAATAATATAATAATAGTATGATAATAGTCATAATAACGTAATATTTAATAATAATAATAATAATAAGGATACTAAGAAAAATAATAGTAAAGTAATAATAATAATTATAACACTCTAATAATAAAATAATATTTAAAATAATGGTAATGATAATAAGAGAAATAATAATAATAATATATTAATAATAGTAATGAAAATGGTAATGGTAATAATAATAAAATACTATGATAACAATAATAATAATAATAATAATAATAATAATAGCAAACTAATAGAAATAAGAATAAAGCAATAATAATAACGTATGAAGATAATAATAATAATAATAATAATAATAATAATAATAATAATAATAATAATAATAATAATATTAGTAATATAGTTATAAAAATAATAATATATGAAAAGTAATAATAATAATAATAATAATAATAATAATAATAATAATAATAATAAATACTAATAATGATAGTAATAAAATAAAAAAATAATAATAGCAAAATAATAATAATATTAATCATAATAATAATAATAATAATGAAAATAATAATAATAATATATCCAAAATAATAATAGTAAAGTAATACTAATAATACTACTGGTAATAAATAATAATAAAAAAAATGATTATAAGAAAGTAGTAATAATAATAATAATAATAATAATAATAATAATAATAATAATAATAAAAATAAGGTGATAATAATGAAAATAATAAAAGGGGACCCCTTGTTCTATTTGGTTATGGCAAAAATAGGGTGTCTACAGTAGTATTTTACAAATTAGGTTTCATAGAAGCATTACTCATTTGTAGCTTCTTCAATGATCTTGAAGAATTTTTCTCACTTTTCCTAATAGAAACAACCTCTTTCAAATATGAAGGAAAGATCTATGTGTCTGGTCATGGACTGGATTGTTCTTAACATAGTGGACGAAAAAAAAAATAAAAAATGAAAGAACTGTCATTGATAGTCAATATTGGTTGAAAAAATTCTCTAAATTTAAACCCTTTTCAAGTCCATACCTTTTCAAATGACCGTGTACAAACCAGGGAAGGTGTGATGAAGTTATGTAATATGATTGGACTGATTTTTTAAAAATTAATGCAATAGAGTTTGAGAGATCTTTTGAAACTATTCATCACGTACAATAAAGAGGAATAGGATGCACGAAAGAGAAACAACACGCTTCCTTCAAATGTCTATCCCTAAGTGGGTTGCTCGTGAATATGATTACAATCCAGCAGGGCTAGTAAGCTAAGAGGCTATGTTAGTAGCAGTGGACTAGAATAAGAACAGTTGCTGATATTGTCCATTAAGCAACTTGACAACACAAATGAGAATCTGGATGAGTTGAAGATAAAATACAACGAGAAGAGCATTTCCTAGGTTTAATGGGATCAGAGCCCTTACATATCATATTATATAGCTTTTCCCCTAAGGAAGTCTCACTTTCATCATCTGTGGAAGATTTTTCCAATTTCTTTGAGATAGACTTTATAGTATTGTACAAAGGCTTCATGGAAGCATTACTCATTTTTAGCTTCTCCAATGAATCAGGTCCCGGAGATCTTTTCTCACTTTTCCTAATAGAAGCATCCTCTTTCAAATCTGAAGGAAAGATCTATATGTCTGGCCGTGGACTAGGATTGTTTTCAAGTCTATACCTTTTGGAATGACCATGTACAGACCACGGAAGGTGTGGTCTATATATTGTACATGTATAGATATTATATTATGAATATATAATATTATAATATAATGGGGGGAGGATCAAGAGGGATAAGAGTAAGTTGCACATGGGGACACTACAAATGGAAATAGCAAATTGTAACTCCTACTTACAAAATATAGAAGAAAGTACATATAATTATCCATACATGGCAGTCGGCCGTGCTGCCACCTATACACATACTTGATATTAATTTCTTATATTTACCCTTTAAGTATCTCATTTTACACCATATTACATTCCTTAACTTGAGTAACCTTTAGAACAACACAATGAGATAAAAATTTCCTTTTTCTTTTTGGTAAACTGAGGAAAGATCAAAAGAAAATTTAATATTTTACACTATATTATTTCCGAGCTATCTGATATTAATAATGATTGATATAAAAATTTAGATTTCAAAATTTTCTCATCATCTTTTCATATTACAATTCACGATCTTTAAGTATTATAACTTGATTAATAAAGATTATAAAAATAAAAATATTTTTTTTTTCTATTCAATGATTAACAAAAGCCAAAATCGTAAAATACATAATAAATCAATAAATATAATTGTAGTTATGAACTTGACTAACTTTTAAATTTTTTAATTTTAATCTTACTAAAATAATTTTTTATTTTTAATATATAATGATTGATAAAGAAAGAAAACGCAATTAAAAAAAAAATTCCTTGTTATTTTTTTTCTTTTTTTCCTCAAACAAAAAAATATAAAATCAATTTACTCACCTATTAGTGACGATTTTGAGGTATCAATGACGGTTTTAAAACCGTCACTAATACACTAACTTTGTAAAACCCTAAAAGCCACGCGGATGAAACCTTTTTCCCAATCTCCCTCGTTTATTTCCCTTTTCCCTCCTTCCTCAACTTTCTTCCTTGCGCACATCCTCTCCAGCCATCCCCCCTGCCATCATTACTCACATGAGCTCCTCCCGCCACCGTTGCCGCCGCCGCTCGCTCGAGCTACTCCTCCCACCGCCCTTGCCGAAGCCCCTCCCAAGTTCTTCTTCTTCTTCTACAAATCATGAGGGTTCAGCGTGTGTACATGTGTGTGTGCGTGTGTCTGTGGGTGTGTGATTGTGCGTGGGTATGAGTTTGTGTGTGTGTGTGTGTGACTGTGTGTGGGTGTGACTCTATGTGCGTGTGCGTGTGCGTGCGTGCTCCTGTATGTGTGTGTGTGTGTGTGTCTAGCTGTGTGTGGGCATGAGTGTGTGTGTGTGTGTGTGTGTGACTGTGTGTGGGTGTGTGACTGTGTGTGTGTGTGTGTGTGTGTGTATCTAGCTGTGTGTGGGCATGAGTGTGTGTGTGTGTGTGTGTCTGCCTGTATGTGTGCATGTGTGTGTGATTGCATTTGTGTATTGAATACATTAGGGACTTCTGCTCAATTAGAGGTTCCATGTGATTGAAGAGGGGTGAAGGTGATCAATCAGCCTCTAAAGGCAAAGGCAATCAATCGGTCCAGCCAATTGTCAAATTTATGACTTGTTTCCATGTGATTGAAGAGGGGTGAAGGTGATCTAAGTTCGCACAGAGAAAGAAGGAAGGAGATAATTGCATATTATACTGAAATCGACTAATGAAAAATCAATTTATTCAAAGACCTTTTAAGTAAAGTGGTAATCTAACATGATATCAAAACTGGTTATTAGGAGGTTCTCGATTCTAGTCTCATTGCCCACATTTATTCTATGGTACTGTCGGGTTGCATGTGTGGGGGAGTGTTATAACTTGAGATACATTATTCGTCCACAACCTAATAGCTTAAGCCTTTAGATAAAGTGATAATCTAACAAATTTAAAAAGAAAATTTCTATTAATGAATAAACATGTTCTTTCAATGAGAATAAAGTTTGATATTTAATTATTATTCTTATCTAAGTAATATATTTTTTTTTTTTATCATAGTTGTGATTAAAAGAGGAAGAGTGATGAGAATGGAAAATGTCATATTTTTCACCCTTAATGTTTAGTCTTTTGTACTTATTTGGTGCCTAAATGTACTTATTATTCTCATACTTACGATTCCAAATTTGAAACCCTCTAGGTGGGGGAAAAAAAACCAGAATGATGCTCGTCTGTTAAATTGAGTTTTGCGTTCCCTTGTCTTCCTCCATGGCTACATTCAGCTTCTGAGAACTATGGAATTTATTTTTTTATGCCAATTATACAGAAATGGTCTGTGATCGGAAAGCTTCCCTTCTCGGACGGATGGCTCTACGTCGCTTCTGGACAGCGAGACAGAGGGCCATATAATCCACAACCAAATGTGGAGAACCAAACTGAACTTCTGATTTAGCTTCGTTGTAGCATTACCAAATCTGTGATTACTGTTCATTTTTTCGGTCTCGATATGTTGGCCCAGTTTATATATTTATTGAATTTTTGCTTACTGTTTACTTTTTGGGTGAGAATTTTGCTACCAGCAATGTTCATTTTACTTACCAGAATTTTGAGTGTAAACATCACCATTTTTACAGTGGAAAGTGATCCAAGACACTGCCCTCAACTTCAATTGCAATGAAGTCCATGTTTGGTAGCTTAGATTTCAAGCTTTGGGTTATAATTTGTTGGCTTAAGCTCTTTAAACTTAAAGGTTTTATCTCTATTTTTATTTTTATTTCCATTCCAGGATGCAGTTAGTACATGAAGAAGAGATCCCAAAGCATTAATTAGGCTTGAAGTTATTACACCTGCCCTAATGATCAGAGACCATTAAAATTTTGAAAAAAAAAACAAACTGGCATGGTTTTCATATGCAATGGCCAACCCTGTCACGGGGTTGTCTTCAATGGAGAAAAAGACAATATTAATATGCAGCAGGAGGAGCAGAATGCATAAAGTGGTCGGCTGCCACTCGTTGTGAATATGTTTTTCGTGTCAATTGTGAAATCTTCACCTACCTACAACATTACCTACACACAAAAATGCTGTAGTTACAACCATAAAGTGATTGGCTGCCTCTCGTTGTGAATATGTATTTCGTTTCAATTGTGAAATCTTCACCTATCCACAACTTTACCTCCACACGACAATTTGGTTTGAAAAAATATTAATAAAAGTAATTTTATACATAAATAATTCAAAAAATAACAGTGAATGTGGCGTTCAAAACGTGCCGCCTACACCATATATTTGGATTTACCTCCTACGTATTGGTTGTAGGCACGGCTGAAGTAGGCGTAGGATTAGTCTGGTGCGCGAACTTAGGACACCTAACGATATAATAATAATAATAATAATAATAATAAATAAATAAATATTAATTGTATGTATTATGATTAAACATGCTCATTCATACATTTAAACATTAACTTTTTTATGGATGAAATTAAAATTTTATTCAATAATTTAGCACATATTTTTTCTTCCTTTTATGATGCAAAATAATAGAGTCAAATAGTTTCATAATTAAGAAAATTTCTTCATATATATATATATATATATATATACTCAAGTGAAAATAAGATAGTTTTAGAGTGAAAGATATGGTTTAGAGTGGTCCTAATTGTTGTGCTCGACACCTCACCTGTGCCAAACACTAATACTAAAAATATTGCTATTGAATATATAACCAAACTAAAGCAATACAGAAACTAATAATCAAAGACAACAATAAAAAAACAACACAAGAATTTACGTGGTTCAGTAAATAATTACCTACGTTCTTAGGATGCCAATAAGCAATCCACTATTTCCAGAAAATTACAACTTAGGTAAATTTCAAGTTACCAATAGCAATTAGAAATACCCTAAACAAATCCTATTCACAACTCTACAAAATTAGAGGTGTATTTACAAATGGTGAGGGAAGCTCATTATACATCTTCAAACTAAAGGCTTAAAAAACTCTCCCACTGTGGGACTAAAAAATCAACAAATCTCCACCTTGACGATAAATTCAACAAATTTTTCAGTCACAAAAATTATCTTGAATTTCACATTATTGGTGTCTTCTAAAAATATTCAGACTTGCAGAATATTGATTAAGTCCAAACAATGTTTGAACTTGACTGTTGTCACGATCTTGATCAACATATTTGCGGGATTCTCAATTGTAACAATCTTCCGAGGAAGTATTTTTCTTTCATCAATTATGTCCCCACTAAAGTGAAATCGAATATCAATGTGCTTCATTCATACATGGTAGACTTGATTCTTTACCAAATGAATAGCACTTTGGCTATCACATAACATAATAAGGTGCTTCTAAGCAACTTCCAAATTTTCAAGTAAACCCTGCAACAAAATAGCTTCCTTAATAGCCTCAGGAGCTGCCATGTGCTCTGTTTCTATCATAGACAAAGCAATAGCAGACTGTGAGGTAGACCTACAACTCATTGGACCATTAGAAAATGTAAATACATAATCAATATGTAGTGCAAATTAATGCTCAATCTCATAATTCAGCACGTAATTATGAAATATACAGAAAACACAAACACACAGATTATAATGAAAATAATAAAACAAAGACATGAAGAATTACGTGGTTTGGCAATGCCTATATCCACGGGAGCAATCGACATTTTTTTTCCACTATCTTGTGTCCAAAAGGCGTGAACATTTAGAGTTACAACATATATATAGCCCTCTCGGAGGTTTCCCCCCCAAGACCTAACCTATCCAATGTCCCAAAATTCAAAATTCGAAAACCACCGCTGGGAACCTAAGCCAAATCGTTGATGGTTTTAGGCAAACCATCGACGATTTAATACCAAAAGCAAACAGTCCCAGAAACAGACTCAGAACTATTGATTGTTTCACTGAATTGGGCCAAACTATTGACAATTATAGGAAAATCGTCGGCAGTTTCCTCCTACAAACTTTAGCTACTATTTTATTCCATGTTTTTTTTATTGTACATTCGTTCTACACAATATATGGGCCACCTATCACAACAATTAAGTATTTCAAGAATAACCATTTGTAACAGTTACATTGATCGATAAAAGAATAAGTGAATTCATTGTATGTGCTTGTTGATGGGAACTTTACCTATATGAACATGAAAAGTGATGCCACTTCTAACAAAAATGTTGGGATTTATTTTTTAATATCTTGAAAATTTGGAGGTAATACAAGTTAATAAAAGTGCTATAATTTTCAACGAACCTCTTACTGAAATATGATAGAAACATGTGTGTGATTTTTCCAATTCTAAAATGAAGAAAATTTTGTTTGATATTAAGTCACTAATGATTTCATAAGAATTTTTGAAACTGTTGCTGAATAAAAAGTTGAACGACCTTTAAAAGGTTCTTCGATTATGGCCACCTGAAAAGAAAGAAAGTATAAACGAATTGGAGAACCTAGGGTGTACTCTGGGGAATCACTCTAATGCCTAATCGATTTGACTGAGAGGTTTTATGCAACAGTAGAATAGGTTGAGATGAGATGCCTTACCTCTTCATGGTGTCCCCTTTTATATTGGCGATATTTGACCATAGGTGATATGCAATTTATGAGTTTGTTATGGTTCTTGGCATGAATCACTTTAATCTTTATGATCATTGTTGGTCTTACAAGGCTTAACATCTTGTTTGATGATAACAAACAAGAGGAACTTAACATTTTTGTTAAATGATGACATTTCAAGACTCAAACTATGAAAATGCAAGGTCAAGTATTCAGAACGATCCATTGCAAGCGTATACTTCAAAGAAGGATGATCATATGAAGCTTAATGTAAGGATTTAAGGATGACTTATTAAAGCTTGAAAAATATGAGAGCATGAATGTTAAAAAGCTTAAAGTATACCAAAACTTCAAGAAAAGCAAGAAAGCTCAAAGAAAAACAAGCATGAAGACTCAAGCGTCAAGAATGTCCAAAGTCCTAGAACTCTTTATGTAAGTGTTTCATATTTTAAATACATTTTTGAATATGTTGAAGCTCAATATGATGCAACAAAGATGTAAAGACTAGTTTTTAAAAGCTCTGGGAATTTTTTTTAAAAAGTCACATTTGAGATTTTCAAATAAAAAAACATTTAAAATCTTAAAAAACTGTAAGTTTAAAAAAAATTGACTGGTCAGCCGACTGACCAGAATACTCTGAATTTTCTCAACCGACTGACAAATATAACCATTGAATAACTGCCCAGCCGACAGACCATTTTGAACTAAGATTAGTCTGCCAACTGACAAGCCCAGCCGACCGACACTTTTTGAACTGTGTTCAGTCAGCTGACTGACAACTTAATGAAATTAATTTCTAGAAAATAGAATGGTCTCAGCCGCCTGTCCAGCCGACTGACCCTGTATAAAATGCTTACCCAGTCGCCTATTCAGTCGACTGACTAAACGGGATTTTGAATTTTGAACTTCAACGGGAAAATTCTAAAAATTAGTTTTTCAAATGTGAACGTTAGAAAAACTTGGTGGACAGTCTAAGTAACTTGGGAAACAAAGAAACTCATTCTTAAAAGTCTATAAATACTTCTGTAACCCAAGGAATTAATTACCCAAGCATAATATCATTATTCAAGCTCTCTAAATTCAATATTCTCTTGCTCACTTATTGCAAAACTGATTTGCTGAGATAATCTGAAGTGCTGAATCCATCATACTCTAGTTTTTACTACTGATCCTCATCTAGAGAAGGAATTGGTGAATTCTATACTTGAGCTTCAATTCTATTTTATCTTGATATTTGAATATTGAAGTGCATAGTGTTTGAAATTGTACTAATCTGTTTTGTGTGAAAGCATTATTGTACGCAGCCCTTGTTTCTTATTTCTTTGACGATTCTAGGTTTTTGGATCGTTGACCAAGCATGGGGTATCACTTGGAGAGGTGACTACTCTAACCTATTGAAGGAGTGACCAAGTGTGGGGTATCACTCAGAGAGGCGGTGCTTTAGTCAATTGAAGGAGTGTGTAACAGTTTTGTTCCGCCCAGAAAGGAACTGGTTTAGTGAATCCTTAGGTGGTTCACCTAAGGTGAGGATGTAGGCTAGGGATAAGCTGAATCTCATAAAAATCTCATCTTACTCTCTTTTCCTTACTCTCTTTAAATTCTAGCAAACATATAAACTGCATGGATAATTTAATTTATTAATTATATACACTACGTAATTTGGATTTTAAATAAGTTGAAGTTTAATTTGGTTTTGAGATTGCAAAAACTGAAAGAGAGTATGTTGGTTGATCAATACTCTACGGAAACCTCAAAGGGAGTACGTTGATTGGTTAACACCCAAAGACAAATTAACTAAGAGTTTATTTAAATTTGAGTTGTTGGGAATTTGAGTTATGGTTATCATAAAGAAAGATCAAATTCATTCGCTACAGGGCTTGAATCAAATTAATACAGGGCTATCAATAAAAGGTGAGAATTGTCAAAGTGCTGAATATTGAATTTTTTGGATTGAACACTTTGGTTGATTTATTGAATGAATGTTCAAGTTTTGATTTACTTGAGTTGTGTTATGATTAGTTGTGGATTGAATAAAAAAAAAAAATCTAGGATTGGTTGTTTGATTTCTAAAATAACAAAGTGATTAAGAATTCACAAAAGGTTTTAAAAAAGAAATTTTTAAAGCCCAAATTCACCCCCCCTTCTTGGGACACACCTTCTTCCTTAGGTTTCAATTGGTATCACGGAGCGGGGTTGTGCAAAATCAAAAATAGTAGCTACATATAAAGATCTAGGATTGACACACTTAGGCGTCAGCTCCCTTTGGAGAAGGGTTAATCCCTTAACTAGGGGGCCTCCTATCTTTGTGGTTCAAATACACATTTTGAAAACAATGCCATGAGAATATATCTACCAAACCATGGGATTGGAAAGCTTGGGAAAAGGTTTTTGTGTCACACAGGTGACTAATTCCTACTAAGAACATAGATGGGCAAGGAAACGCAAAGGGAAATACCAAAAGAAGGAAAAAGATTAATGGAAAACTGACAATAAACCATAGGATTGGTTACAAGTAAATTAAGTTCTATGAATGCATTGTAGGTGGCCCTCTTGCATATGGAATGAATTAAATAGAGTTGATTGACCCTGGTAAATCAGGTAATTTTGTTTTAAAACAAAAATTTGGGTTTCAATTAGAAAAGTAAACCTTAATGGGAGGGTAACTTGTACGGTACTATACTATTGATGTAAAGGGACACATTAAATCGAAATGCTTTGCTCACTTAGTGAGTATTGAAGGATTTTTAAGATAGATGAAACCTAGATGCATCCTTCACTAGTTATGTACACTAGGTTCACCCATTATATAAACTCCTCTAATGCATGAGGGGAAAAAAAACTTTACCCCACCTATGGAGATGATGAGAAAAAGAAAAAAAAAAAAACCAAAAAAAAAATTTTGAGGAGCCAAAACTGCACCTATATGGGCACCCCCAAAAGTCAAGCTTATAACGGAAGGAAGAAAACCTTACAAACAACCCCACCGAGGCGCAGCCTAGATGAACTCACTGTAGGGTCTCTCTCCACATATGAATACAATACAATGACAGTAAATGAAAGCAGTAGTGGAAAAAAAAAAATAAAAAAAAAAAAAAAGGAGAAAAAAAAAAAACAAAAAAAAAAAAAACAACGCCAAATAATCTATAGTCTCAAGCTCAAAACCAGAAAATAAGTAATCAGATATGGTAGTCCATGCTAAAGATTTGAAAAAGGGATTGAAAACTAGCAATCCTATTAACGAAAACTCTGCAAGAGAAGAATACTAAGGGAAGGAAAAATAAATTC